>NC_136261.1:253519090-253664090 GCF_964187855.1 Myxine glutinosa | reverse complement strand
GCAGCCGGCGACCGCTGAGGAAGAAGAGGGAATTTTAATAAAGCCAGCGGTCGTTGAGGTGAATAAAGAAAAAGTAGTGGTGGGTATAGTTGAAATTGAAAAGACGACGGAGGTAGCCCGGGAATTGAAGGAAGGAATGGAAACTGTACAAAGTCCGTGCTCACATCACGATGCTGTGCTCATTTATCCTTACTAGGGCATGCCCGTACTATATCTATATCTAAAATTATATCCCCCCCCTCTATTTACATGAAATGGTTTGGTCCAAAGCGAACGGCTTGCGAGTGGTGACAATCCCCCCCCCCCCCTCTATTTACATGCAATGGTTTGGTCCAAAGCGAACGGCTTCCGGAGTTTGGTAAAGAAATCGCCATCGCGTGCACAAACGCGCAGGAAAGCGAATGAATCGCAAATTCGTTTTTATTAGTTGTAAAACATAGTTTAACGCCAACATAGTTTGCAAACGTGAAATAAATGAATACGCTCTCAAATGTGCCATCCGAGGCAGAGTGTGCCCGCCACGTTCGGCACACGCGATCGTTCGCTGCTCTCTGATTGGTTGAATCGTTTTTTGGACATAGCTCGGTAAGTAATTGTCCGATTAATATGAAACCTTGAAAAGGCACATCCTCGGGTCCCCAGCAATATACCTGGCAAGTTAAAAGTATATCGGACCCGTGGTTGTCGAGAAACAGCGGTCACAGACAAACAAACAAACGTACAGACAGACAGACAGAGATTACTGGAATTATAGATAGATAAAGATTTGCAGGTGTTGGTGCAGGGAGGAAGAAGAACCCCGAAGGTGAGACGGGCTGTATGTGGTGCCGGGAGATTTTGTAAGAGGGGGTTTGGCGCGAAGAGAATTGTCGCGCGATTGGGATCGATATGGCACCCGGGCGTTGGTGAAGGGTCCCGTGTGAGTGGAAATATCACGCGTGTGAGGAAAAGGTGTGCGTCGGCGAGTGGGTGTGTTATAAAGTGTGGGAGTGAAACCGAGTGCGAGCGAGAATGCACGTCAGGGTGTACGGAGTGTGACACGAGGAGTGAGTTGGTGGTGGAGCGGGTGCGAGGATGCACGTATGGGATGAACGGCGAGGATGTGCGAGAAAGCACACCTGAGTTGGTTGTGGCGCGAGTGCGAGGGAGCACATCGGAGCGCGGTAGTGGGTGGATGCAAGAGTGCACGCCCATGGTGAGTGGTACGGAGTACGTACCGAGGGAGAGTGCGCAAGACGGTGCACAAGGTGTGTTAAGGGAGTGTGCGAACGGCGAGTGTGCGCGAGAGGTGTGGTGTGTAACAGGGAGTGTGTTGGTGGAATGGACGGAGTGTGTGGAATGTACGGACGGCGTTGGAACGCCGGGCTTTGTGAGGGTGAAATGGGTCGCGTGGTGTGAGCCTGCAAGTGAAGCATCGACGTTGACCGGTTTAGCAGTTAGGGCGACGGATAGCGGGCGCTCGGTGCGCGGAGCGCTTTGTTGGATGTGAAGCCTCGCGTGGATCGATGCTGCGTCGCCCCGCTTCGGAGCGTCGCGCACGATTCGGGCCTGGCCCCGTCCCGCACGGTCGAGTCTGGGCCTTGTCGGGTGAGGCGACCGGTCCGGTTCAAGGGCAAGGAGGGAGGAAGCGGAACGGTGCTGCCTGGCGGGGGCGGGGTTCCGACCGGGCGAGATTGAGCCATCGGGCCCGGGACCGCGAGGTACCGCGCCGAGATGGTGCGTGGAATCTCGGCCCGACCAAAGCACCTCCCTTGAACCGAAAGCCGGATGGATTCAACCTGCAGGCGACCAAACCACCCGCGTTCATTGCTCGGCTTTGCGAAGCCGAGCTTTGGAAATGAATTGGCGCACCGAGAGGCTCAAGTGAGTAGACTGATGAGGATAGTGTTTTTGATCCGAAATTTAGAAAAGTGAATAGAATTGGCAGTAATTGGAAAATTTTTGATTGGTTGGAATTTGGAGAGCAAAATTGATAGTGGAAGATACCCGATGTGATGGGATGGCAACTCTGCCATCCCTCACAGCGGGGGCAAAGGAGCACTAGTTATGGGGTTGGGCAGTGAAAACTAGCCCGGGAGGGTTAGGATATAGTGTGTAGGGACCTAGAGATTGACAATAGGTAACGTTAAGGTTAGGTAGCAACATTGAACCGGTAGTGGGGACATAGAGAGGGTAGTTGGATGAGAATGACTAGGGGGCGCAATAATGTAAGGGGCGACGGGGAAGCGCGAGTTTTAGCAGGGCACCAGGTAGATTAGATGATGCTGTGTGAGTGTTGGAGGCGTATTCAGAAGTGTATTGTGAAAAGTGTATGAGTGAGTGTTGATATCGAGCAAATGAGGAATTGCGGGGCAATGCTCGGGAGAGATGTGTGTGTGACCGTGGGAGAATTTGGGTGCCTGAGGCAATGGTGTTTGAGAATCGAAAGTGTATTGAGCGTGGAAGTGTATGGAGCAGTGAGTGAGGAACAATTGAGATTGCACAGGTGTGCAACTGAACAGGTGTATGGAGCAGTGTATGAGTGAGTGATGGTGATGTGGGTTGTGTTGACCAAATGGTCCAGGGAGGAAGGAGGGTGCAGGTGGCACCAGATGAGATTGCACAGGTGTGCAACTGCAGGTGAATGGAGAATGGTCGTGTGGAATACATGGAGTGTGGAATATATGGAGTATGGAATGGATGGTCGTGGAGTGAGTATGGTGGAAACTGTGGAGTGGAGTGGATGGTGCGAAGGTGTGGATGGGGGAAAGGAGGATGGACCCCCATCATGAATACCCGGGGAGGGTAGTGTAAGTGTTAGGTAGAGGGTACAGGTAAATTGTGGTTGGATATTGGCATCTGTGGTGCGTGGTCGAAGAATGATGGTTGAATGGGTGCATTAGTGTTGTGGAAATGGCTGGGTGTGTAGCCTGTTAGTATGTGTAGTTGAATGGGCACTCCGCCACTGTTAGGATGTCGGCCAGGTGAGGCCGCAGGTGGGCTCTGGGAGCCGGTAGAGTTGTGGATGGGGCCCGAGGATCCGGAGGACGAACCCGGGTAGCCCAGTGCCAGAGGGCACCGAGGGGTGACAGAGCCAGGAGGGGCCTTCCCCAGTAGATAGGTTAGGTTAAGGAGCAGGTAAGCTCGGAGGCAACTACAGTGGTGGAGGTGTGCAGGTGGGTAGACCTGCTGGGAGAGCCACACGACCCAGTCCTGAAATTGTGCAAGGGCACCGGGAGATGAATCGGGGGAGTGAGACCCCAAATTGATAAGCACCACAGTTTGGTCAATGGGAATTGGTTCTTAAAACCGCATAGAGTGTAAGATGGCCAATGGTTTGGCAGGGAAAGACCCCGGGTAGTGTAAAGTGTGTTAATGTCAGTTAGAGAATAGTTAGGATGGAAATCTCCTCGCACCATCTACATCCACTCACCTGAGGTGACGTAACTCCACACCATGCCATGTTTTTATTATTTTATTGTGCAAATGTTTTGGATTGTGAGATGCATCATGACGTGGGTGTGACATTGTGCTGTTGTTCCATCTCTCCCTCCTTATGAGGAGTGATGATGAATTGGTGATGGCAAATTTTGGTTAGAGTGATTGTGGTGACGAATTTGGTACAGGGGAAATGTGGGGAAGACGTGACGATGGTGACGAATTTGTAAATGTGTAGATTGTTGTAAATATGGGGTAAGGGCAAGGGTAGAGTAGGTGACAGGGGGGGTGACGTACGGTAGGGACGAGCTTTTCTCCGCTCCGTCTCCATACGCACCTCGCCTTGCATTGCCTTTATTGATGTGTACCCTTGTGACCTTACCCCTGGCTCACCTGTCTTTCCCCCACCCCCCCCCCTTGTCTCCCACACGAGGACTGTGCGCCACTGGGCGCCGAGGGGAGCGTGCGGGAGTCCGCCATTGTGCGCCCGAAACTCTCGCAACCACAGCTGTCTGCATCGATTCACCACCTTATGGACCACATGGCTGTGGCTGAGCACCACTGATGGACCCCATGGGTTGGGGCATGGCCCCTCTGCTGGAACCGGCCATGAAGACCCGATATCTTGCTGGCGGACCTTGGTCACAGGGCACCTATGCCATACAGGTGAACCACACGTAGTCGGCCCTGTGGGCCATAAATAAATAAAAACGGACACGTTTTGTGCAAGTTTTAGGTCCAAATAGACCGCCAGCAAAGAAGATGACAACAACTGGAAAAACGACACTAGCCAGCAGAGGGAGCCGAAGAGCAAGAGACCACCAACAGGGTTTGTTTGGTTATTTTTATTATTGAACTGTGGTGACTGTGCACCGATTGGTGCTTGATGGTGTTTTTGGTGCGTTTTTGGGTGCTTCATGGTGCGTCGATGCAGAGCAGACTGCCTCCCCCCCAAAAGAACAATCACAGGTCTTGGGTTGCCATTGTAAATAAAAATAGCGTCGTTGTAAATAATGCGCCCCCACCGTAAGTGTTTTAGTTTGAAGACAATTCCGCAATTCGGTTAGCTGTAGGCGTAAATGTGTTAGGCAGGGTGCAATGGAGCAGCGGGACATATTTATTTGTGTTTTAAAACTGTCACACTCAGGGTCAGGTTAAATGTAGAGGGAACTACACCGACGTGCCACACTAAAAGTAAAAGTAATAGGCCCGGGACGTGCCTAAGAGGAGGAGGGTGCAGTGTTGTGGATATGAGAATTGTGTTTTTTTTTATTGTGTAGTACATTGTAAAATATCACCCTCCTTCCTCCAGTTATGTATAAAGGTCAAAAGGGCGTCCCTTAATTAGGTCATATACAATCACATTAGCCAATCATAGATTTCCTCCTTGTTGACAGTTATTTCCTTATTCTGTGTATTAGGTTAAGGCCTTGTCTTCTATTAATTAATACTCCATTGCACCGAACTCAAATAGATAGATCCCCTTTCATTTCCCATTCCCAAACCCTCTATTGCCAACTGCATTCGCCGCCATTGCCCATGTGCTCCAACTCGGAGAAGAAGGGCGGGGCCCGCACACCATCATCAAGAGGTGGAACCAAGAAGCCCCTACGACCAACCAAGAATGAGTGGGTATGGCTCAAGAGGGCGGGGTTATAAAACCCGTTGCATCAGCCCCCACAGAGAGTTGCGCCAGAGACGGCGGATGAGTCGAGATGAGCCCTCGGAGAAAGAAGGGAGACGTGTCCTGAGGTGAGCCAGAGAAGCAGCTTTGGCTCCACCAGCAGTTTTGGCTCCACCAGCAGTTTCGGCTCCACCAGCAGTTTTGGCTCCACCAGCAGCTTTGGCTCCACAAGCAGCATTGACTCCACCAGGCAGCGTGGGCTCCACCAGGCAGCTTCGACCCATTAACCCGCGGGAGCCAGATTGCGGTGGCATCGGTGGCCGTCAAGGTCCAGCCCGACGTCCCGTGCGGGATCAAGCTCCAGCCAGCTCCGTGCTTTCCTCCCCTTCTCTGCCGTCCCAAACCATTCCAGTCCTTCCATTCCTGCCTGCAAATTCCCCATTCGTGTGAGTCCGTCTTTGTTTGTTCTGTCCTGGGTATTAATTAAGACTGCATAGGGAAGCTAAGTTTCACTGTGTCCTTCTGGTCCGTCCCTCTTTCTGCCTTTATTTTATTATCCTTCCTTCTCCTTGGTTTCTTTTGGTTGTAAATAGTAATAAATCCTATTCGTATTTCCTACCTCTTGTCTTCTTCTTCTTCACATCCGTCGTCTTTGTCTTTTCCAAATTGAATACCTGTGGCACGATTTGGCCAACGTTCAGAATCGGGTCTAATCTTTGCTAACGGTTCGGGCCGCGGCTGCCATCCACTCGGCAAATTAACATCTTACCCGCGGTCACGAACGAAGCTGCTCACCGGCCTTTCCGGAGGTCGCAGTGCAGCTTCAGGGACCACGTCGGTCAGTGACAAGCGAGGGGACTAATCCCCCCTCAAAGGGGAACCATAGGCCGACGTTGGGTTCCGTAACAATATATATATATATATATATATATATATATATATATATATATATATATATATATATATATATATATATATATATATATATATATATATAGTCACGTGAAAAGTAAGTACACCCCATGTAAAGTTTTGACTTTTTCAACATATTTCAACATACAGCTATTTGATCTTCATTTCAACAATATTGATAGATAAAGGTGATATAATATAACAAATATCATGAAACATTAACATTTTGTAGTCCATCGTATAATTTAAATAAACATAAATGCAAATTTCGCATGTGGAAAAAGTAAGTACACCCTTGCCTCTAATAGGTGGCGTTGCCCCCTTTGGCAGAAACAACCTCAAGTAGGCGTTTCTTATAACTGTCTACCAGTCTCTGACATCGACTGGGAGAAATTTTTGCCCACTCCTCCAAGCAGAATTCTTTCAGCTGTGCAATGTTTGAGGGGTTTCTGGCATGCACAGCTCGTTTCAAATCCCCCCCACAACATCTCGATGGGATTTAGATCCGGGCTTTGACTTGGCCATTCCAGAACCCTCCATTTCTTTCTTTTCAGCCATTCCTTGGTGGATTTACTGGTATGTTTAGGGTCATTGTCATGTTGCAAGGTCCACCTTCGGTTGAGCTTCAACTTGCTGACAGATGGCCTCACATTATCCTCAAGCACCTTCTGGTACAATAAAGAATTCATCGTGGATTCTATGATGGTGAGCTGCCCAGGCCCTGATGCAGCAAAGCTGCCCCAAACCATAATATTTCCACCACCATGCTTTACAGTTGGTATCAGGTTCTCGTGGTCAAATGCTGTCTTTGGTTTTTTGCCAAACATGTCTTCTGGTACTGTGGCCAAACAGCTCTGCCTATGACTTATCGGTCAGCACATTGTTCCAGAAGTGCTGGTCTTTGCGTCGGTGTTCATTGGCAAACTTTAGTCTTTCCCTTATGTTCTTTCTGGACAGCAAAGTTTTCCTCCTGGCAAACCTCCCATGTAGATCAAATTTGTGCAGCCTCTTTCTAATGGTAGACTCGTGCACTTTGACATCAACAGTGGCAAGGGCTACCTGTAGGTCCTGTGATGACATTCTGGGGTTCTTCAATACTTCTTTCAGCACCTTGTGGTCTGCTCTCGGGCTGAACTTTCTGGGGCGGCCTGGCCTGAACAAGTTGGCAGTTGTTTGGAATCTTCTCCACTTGTAGATGATCTTCGGGACAGTCGAATGATTGATTTCAAATTGTTTAGAGATCTTTTGAAATCCTTTCCCAGACTCGTAGGCATCTATAACCTTCTTTCTGAAGGCCTTAGATAGCTCTTTTGATCTAGGCATGGTGACGCCGCACACTTCAACAACAAAGCGTAAACCAAACTAAATGTCTGAGGTTTAAATAAGACAGGTTCCTCCAAGATCCTCTCTAACGATGTTCTAATCATTTGCACCTGAGCTGGTGCACCTAGGCTGGTGCACCTGATTCTAATTTTCAGTATTTGAAGTTGTGATAAATGTAGGGGTGTTCTTACTTTTTCCACATGCGAAATTTGCATTTATGTTTATTTAAACTACACAATGGACTACAAAATGTAAATGTTTCATGATATTTGTTATATTATATCACCTTTATCTATCAATATTGTTGAAATGAAGATCAAATAGCTGTATGTTGAAATATGTTGAAAAAGTCAAAACTTTACATGGGGTGTACTTACTTTTTCACGTGACTGTATACCCTATCATCTTCACTTTGTGTATTCAACGGTCATCAAAATAACTTGAATTATAGTATCCATCTTTTGTGAGAAGAAACATTAATCTAGAGGTTAATTTAATCGGTGGTCGAGCAGAACTTAAGAACACCAATTTATCATTAAATATCAATACCGTTTCATTAACAAGATAGAACTGTGCTGGTTCTTCTGTTGGAATGATACCTGCTCTGGTTTTTGAAACCGCTGAATATTCATTGTTTTGAAGAGCTTCCACAACATAATCAGGAGGTTGATTTACCTCTTCAAGTTGTTGAAATAATCCTTCATCATCATATTCTAATTCTCCTATATCCTCTAATGCTTGCTCTGTCATTTGACGAAAATCCTTGAGCACTTGAAGTTTTCCAGGTGTGTATTCCATCGTGGAAATTGTAGAGGGTTGTTCTCTTTGTTGGGAAGATTTTAAAAGCGGTATAAAAAATTTATCTTGTTTTCTTTCAAACGCTTCTTCACCCGTTAATTTCTGTCTGTGTTTCTTCTTTGTCTTCCTGTTGCTTTACAACTTTTGAAACTAACTTCTGATGTTCCTTAAACCTTCTTGCTCTTTCCTGTACATTCATTTTCTGTATTTATTTGTTGAAAAATATCATTTCCTGAATTGTAAAGGTCAATGGGGAAATTTTCCTTTTCTTTATCATTAAAGTAGATGTGTTCAAATAAATCCTTTTCTTTAAATATTTTATCAAATTCTTTATTAGCATTAATACCAGTTGTAATTTCTTCTTCACTAATACTAGTATCTCTGCTTTTCTTACGTTGGTGTTGAGCTTCTTCATCAACATCAAAACCGAATGATAAAATCTTAACTCCATTACCACTCAGATGTTTCATAATTTTTTTCATTCCTTCTGGATTAGTTTCTAAAATCCCAAGACCACCAGATTTTAGTTTCTTTAACTCACTCTTACAATTTGAATATTTTGTCATGCCAAGAGAGACCTCCTCAAATATTTGACCTTCATTCCTCAATCGCAAATGTTCCTCCATTGAAATGTAGTAATAATCTTCACCGTCTACTTCTCCTGGTCGCATTGCTCTGGTTGTTGTAGATACAATACAAATCAGAGTGTTTTTAAAAATAAATTTACAATCTTTTCATTTTTACTATTCAAGAGCCTAGGTTTATGAAAGTTTTTTTTCCTGAAGCAGATTTACCCACAAGATTAATAATACTAGTTGTCCATTTATGTATGTAATTATTTATAAAATAAAAAAATATCATTTAGTAGCTCATCTTGTTTCACAACAATATATTTATATTTTCCAGTCGTGTGTTTCATTCATATAATCCTCTAATTCCTTTTTACAACATAATTTAGAACAATTGTCTCTCCAAAAATTATTTATGTCTATTGAATTTAACTTGAATAAAATACAAGTATAATCATTGTTTCTTATTGAGCGACAAGGGAGTTGAAAGTATGATTGACTGAGATAAATACAATTATAAGAAGAACATCTCTTGTGTAGTAGCTATTCATAATCGTTTGGTTTCTCTCATTAACTCAATCATCAAAGATAATGAGGTTCTTTTTTGATTTATCTAAAACTTGGGGTGAAGGTGTGTCATCCGTATTATCACTGAGAATATAAGTTATGGGTTTTGATTTATTTTTACATTTATGTGTATCACAAAATAGTTGTATTATATCTTCAATGTTGTTATCATTTAGTTTGTTTTGAAGTTTAAATAAACCGATTATATCTTGTTTTTGAAGACCCGCATTAAAACCCTGTGATAGTAGTTGATACTCAAGTTGTAAACTTAACTTTGTAAAAATTATTAAATTATCATAATCTAAAAAGTTGGGGGTAAGGAGCATCTTTAAATGCAAACAGGTTTTCCCACAGCCGCTTGAACCAACTATTAGACATCTTAATGAATTTGAAAGATTTTTATGGTTGTTAAATTTCATCTTATTTTCCCAAACAGGTAAAAAAATCATTCATTTATATTGTTGCGATTTTAGAACCCACACTTTTGTAAATAAATAATCACTTGTAAATATGACATTAAATGTTAAAGGCAGCACCCTTAGTTAGGCCACAGCAACGAGTAGGCCACCTTAGAAATTCCAGTTATTTCATTATTATGTGTTTTAGTTAAGGCCGTGTTTCCAATAGTTGAATCTGTGTTGCATCAATCAAAGAAGGAGTAGGTCCCATTCCATTCCGGCCATTTTGCGACCTCCCTCTCCAAGCGCCGCCATTACGCGCCTTGCCAGCAGCGTTCGCTGCCTTAGCGCTCGCTCAAGCGCCGCCATTAACCATGCGGTTGGCCCGAGGAAAAAGGGGGCGGAACGCCAAGAACAAGGTGTGGCCTGTCAACCAGCCGTCAAAGGCGTGGCCGGTAAGCCTTCACCAGCCAACCAGGGCTGAGGGAAGATCACCGACGGGCGTGGCTTTTTGGCTGGCGGCGTGATCTTGGCACGCGTTATATAAGCGCGAACGAAAAGCCCTTTCACAGGACTTATTCAGCGGCGCTCATTTAAGAGGACTGGTGAGAGAGCTCACATTGTAACGGACTTGAGGGCTTGGTTGGACTTGTTGGAGGTGCGTGCAATACAACAGAGGATTCACTCGCTGGTGCTGATAACGAACTTGAGAGGGAGTGCTTTTGGCACGCTGGTGCAGTTATTACGTACGCTGAAGGACACCAGCCTCCCCCCGCTATATGTAAGGTCCGCTCACGTCCAACGATACGCGGAGCTGCCTGCCGGGTTTCACCCGCGGGTCCGGAGCCTGGACCCCATTGCCTGGACCATCTACCTGGACCTTCCACCCTACCAGCTACAATCCCCGTGTGAGTGCGTCTGTTTGTCTGGGGTCATAAGTTAAGACTGCCATGTGTCTAGCTTCTTCTTCTTCTTCCTGTACATCCTTTTGTTTCCTCTTTCTTTCTGTATATTTGTAAATAAATTACCTTGTTCTTTCTTGGTTTTCCTAATCTGATCGCATCCGTCCTTTCTTCCATTGGGTAAGCATGGCACGATCGGAACCGCTCAGAATCGGGTTTAGTCATTGTTAACGGCTCGGATCGCGGATTGCCAACCGCTCGGCATTTTCCATCTTATCCGTGGTTCGAGCGGGAGTTATTTCCCTGCTTTATGGTCAGGTTAGTAAGTAGGTATTTGGGACTACCTTGACCAATGACCCTAGCTAATACCGACCGGAAGGAGCGTTATAACTTCCCAGGACTCGGGACGGCCAGCTAAAAGGACAAGGTGATTAAACCCCCTCCCCCCCCCTTCATAAGGGGAGCGCCGACCCCCGAGATCCATAACAATTGGTAGTCAGGAGTTGGGATTTGGAACCTGGGACTAAATTTAGTAGACCAAATTTTGGACACCAATTGTGCTATTGGCCGTAACAATTGGTGTCTGGGCGCGGGATTTGGACCCGAACCAAATTTTCTCATCTGTGAAAAATTTGGTCAAAATTTTGAGCGGCCAAAATTGGATTAAAACATCTAAATTAAATCGTGCCATGGATAACCAAGGCGATCGGATGCCGGTGGGGGTAAATGAGGAGGTAGAATTAACCCAGGGCCCCAGGGAAGAAGTGGGAGAGATGGAGGAGGAAAGCAATGAGGATGCGGTAGTGGGGGTTGCAGGTGCACAAAATGGCGGCGCCTCACACATGACGAGGGCTGCGCCCGCTGTGCAAATGGGAGGGATGATTGTGCAGGACCTCATTGCGCAGCTGCAGGCAGCCGTACAAATGTGGTTGGGAAACCAAATCGAGGGATTTAAAAAATGAATTGGGAAGCCAAATTGGGGGGTTGGAAGTCAAATTGGGGGGATTAGACAGCAAAATTGGGGGGTTGAGAAATGATATGGGCAACCAAATTGGTGGATTGAGAAATGAGATGGGAAGCCAAATTGGGGGGTTAGGAAGCAGATTAGGGGGCAAATTGAAGGACGTGGGTGGCCAAGCCCGGGAAATAAATGAGGGGTTGGCGAGGGACAAAGCCAAGTATTAAATAAGAGCATTGGGGAGGGACAGAGCCCGCGAGTTGGGCGGGAGAGGCACAATGGTATGCGACGGGGTAGCGCGACTTGAGAAGCGCGGGGAAAGCGAGCTGGAGCAAAGCACAGCCGGGTGGACCGGGATAGAAATCACGACCCAGGGTATGGGGAAGCCGGCGACCGCCGAAGTAGAGAATTTTATTTTATTAGCCCCAGCGGTCGTCGAGGAAAAAGAGATTGAAATGAAAGAAATAGTCGAAATTGGGATTCAAGAGATGGCAGAGATAGAAATTAAATCGAGGGAAGAAATGGATTATGCTCAAAGTCTGTATATACATCATGATGCCGTACTTGCTAATCCTTATAAAGATTTGCAGGTGCGTGTGGAGAAAAGGATCCCAAAGGTAAGCCGGGCTGTATATGGTGCGAAAAGATTTGGCGCGAGAGGATTTTTCGCGCGCTTGGGATCCAGACGTCACCCAGGTGCTCATAGGAGGTCTGTGGTGTGCTGTGTGAGTGGAAATGGCGCGCGTGAGCGAATGGCGGCGGAGCGCGAGTGTGTTGGCGAGTGTGAAAGCGAATGCACATCGGAGTGTATGTGTAATGAATGCGACACAGAGAGTGCGACACAGTGAGAGAGAGGAGTGTGTGTGCGTGTGACACAGAGAGTGTGCGGGAGCGCACACCATAGTGCGTGATTGGGTGTGCAACAGAGTGCACACCCAGGGGTAAGGGTGTGCTGAGTGGGTGTGTACCGAGAGGGTGCACACCCATGGTGAGTGTTACGGAGGATGTAACCAAGGAGTGTGCGCCAAGTTGTGCGCGGAGGTGTGCGGTGGTCAAGTGCGTAACGAGGTCTGTGAGCAAAATGAGTGCGCAAGAATGTGCGCAGGAGGAGTGTGTAACAGTGTGTGCGAGGAGAATGAGTGCGCAAGAATGTGCGTGAGAGGAATGCATGGAGTGTATGGAGACGCCTGGATCTGCGAGTAAAGAAAGGAGCGCATGGTGTGAGCATGCGAGTGGAGCATCGACGTTGACCGGGGCAGCGTCTAGGCCGACGTATCGCCGACGCGAGCGCTCGGGGCGTGGTGTTCTTTGTGTGCTGCGGGGGCCGGCGGGGATCATTTCCGCGGCGCTTCTGCAAGGAGCGCCATGCACGATCCGGGCCGGGCCTTGCCCTGCACGGTCGGTGCTGCACTTTGCCAGGCAAGGCGACCGGCCCAGTTCGAGGGGAGGTAGGAGGGTTCGGAGCGGCCCCCCCTTGCGGTGGCGGCGCTCCGGCCGGGGAAGGCTGGGCCATCGCGTGTGGGAGCGCAAAGAGTTGCGCCGCGATGGACCTTGGAACCTTGGCCCATCAAAACCTCCTCCCCTGAATCTGAATGCCGGACGGACCCAACCTGCAGGAGACAGACCATCTGCACTCATTGCTCGGTTTTTCGAATCCGAGCTGTGAACATGCATTTACCGCACGAGAGGCTCAGAATAGTGGACTGGAATAGTGATAGTAATGGCGAATGGTATACGGTGTAGAGGGATGGTAGATCTACCATCCCTCACATCGTATCGTTGGGCAGAGGAGCAATAGATTATGGGGTGGCAGTACAAACAAGCCCGGGAGGGTTAGGATAATGTATAGGGATCTAGAAAAATGACAATTGGTGACCAAGATTGAAGTAGTGACTTTTGTACCTGTAGTGGGGACGTAGAGTAGAGTAGTTGGATTATAATGACAAGGGAGTGCTTAGCATAAGGGATGACGGGGAGCACCAGTTTTAGAGGGGAGATAGATAGCCAGATGATGCTGTGTGCATGAGAATCTTTGTGATGAGTGTGATGAAATGAGGCATTGCGAATGGAAGTCCTTATAGTGCTGGTTAGCAAATGAGGCAATGCTCGTGAAAGATGTGTGTGTGTGTAAAAGTGAATGAATGGTGTGGAGTAAATAGTGTGGAATATGTGGAGTGGAGTGTATGGTGTGAAGGAGTGGATGGGGGAAGGATGGACCCCTTCACGAATACCCAGGGAGGGTAGTTTAAAAGTAGGTAGAGGGAGTAGGTAAATTGTGGTTGGATATTGACATCTGTGGTGCGTGTAGTTGTACAGAAGTGTTTGGATAGGTGCATGAGTGGAGTGAAATGGCTGGGCGTGTGGCCTGTTAGTGAGTGTGGTTGGTTGAGCACTCCACCACTGGTAGTCTGTCGGCCAGGTGAGGCCGCAGGTGGGCTCTGGGAGCCAAGTAGAGTTCAGTGGGGCCCGTGGATCCCGAGAGACGACCCGGGTAGCCCAATGCCAGAGGAGGCATTAGTGGGATAAGGGAGCCAGAGGGCCTTCCCCAGGTTAGGGTGAGGAGCTAGGTAAGCTCGGGTGGCAACTGCAGTGGCGGAGGTGTGCAGGTGAGCGGCCCTGCTGGTGAGCCACACGACCCAGCCCTGAAATTGTGCGAGGGCACAGGTTGAAAAACCGGGGGAGTGAGACCCCAAATTGGGAGGCACCACAGGGATGGTCAATGGGAATTGGTTTCTAGAACCGCATAGTTTAAAGAGGGCCAATGGATTGGCAGGGCAAGACCCCGGGTAGTGTAATGTGTTAATGTCATTTAGAAATTAGTTAGGAGGAAAATCTCTTCGCACCATCCGCATCCACTCACCTAGGTGACAGAACTCCACACCATGTTTTGGCAGAAATTTGGAGAATGTAAGACGCATCATGACTGAGTGTGACATTGTTTGTTATTCCATCCCTTCCTTCTTGGGAGGGATTGGGGACGAATTTGGAATTAGAGGGAATGGGAAAGACAAGACGGTAGAGACGAATTTGTAAAGTTGTAAATTGTGTAAATACGGGGTAAGGGCAAGGGTAGAGTAGGTGACATGGGGGGTGACGAACGCTAGGGACGAGCTTTCTTAGCTCGCTCTCCCTCACCATTCATATCGCATTACTTTGTTTTGCTGTGTACCCTTGCGCCCCTGCCCCGCTAATCTGCTTGTCCTTCCTTCCCCACTCATGGACCATGTTCTTTTGTGCCCGAGGGGAGTGTGCAGGTGACAGCAGTTGTGTGCCCGCACCCTTGCTGCCTCCTGCCTGCACTGATACACCATATGGACCACACGTTCTGTGGCCTGGCACCACATATGGACCACACGTTCTGTGGCCTGGTACCTCTGCTGGGATCGACCATTGTTGCCAGCGGTATCTGGCTTGCGGACCACTGTGTTTTTAAGTGGCATCAATGCCATGCAGGTGGACCACCTGAGTTGGCCCTGCTGGCAATATGGAGAATAAAAAGCGGACGCGGTGTGTCCCTTTCATTATTAAAATAGCACCAAGCAAGAAGATCAAGGCAAGATACATCGGCCCAGCAGAGAAGAAGAAGACATCAGACATCATTCATAACTTTGAAATGTTTTTTTTGTGCGTGCATTTTCATTATGGTGCTTTATGGTGCTTGTTGGTGCATTCTTCTTATTATGGTGCATATTGGGTACATATGGTATGGTGTATCGGTGCAGTGCATGGCGATGGCATTTTTCCCCTTTTCAAACCATCTTCTCTTTTCCCACAAAAGACAGGTCCTGGGTTGTAGTGTAAATAATTAGTAGTGTATTGTAAATAATGCTCCCCACCGGCTAAATGTTTAGTTTGAAGACGATTCTGTAAATCGGTTAATTGTGGGCATGAGTCAGTTAGGTAGGATGCAACGCAGCAGGTGGGACATATTTAGTGTTAAAACTGTCACACTCAGGGTGAGCTTAAAAGTAGAGGGTAACCACACCTAAGTGTCTCACTAAGTTAAAAGATAGTTCCTTTTGTTTCGGCTCGGGACAAGCCTGGAAAAAGGGAGGGTGCAGTGTTGCGGTTTTAGAACCCACACTTTTGTAAATAAATAATCACTTGTAAATATGACATTAAAGGTTAAAGGCAGCACCCTTAGTTAGGCCACAGCAACACGTAGGCCACCTTAGAAATTCCAGTTATTTCATTATTATGTGTTTTCGTTAAGGCCGTGTTTACAATAGTTGAATCTGCATTGCATCAATCAAAGAAGGAGAAGGTCCCATTCCATTCTGGCCATTTTGCGACCTCCCTCTCCAAGCGCCGCCATTACGCTCCTTGCCAGCAGCGTTCGCTGCCTTAGCGCTTGCTCAAGCGCCGCCATTAACCATGCGGTCGGCCCGAGGAAAAAGGGGGCGGAACGCCAAGAACAAGGTGTGGCCTGTCAACCAGCCATCAAAGGCGTGGCCGGTAAGCCTTCACCAGCCAACCAGGGCTGAGAGAAAATTACCGACGGGCGTGGGTTTTTGGCTGGCGGTGTGATCTTCGCGCGCGTTATATAAGAGCGAACGAAAAGCCCTTTCACAGGACTTATTCAGCGGCGCTCATTTAAGAGGACTGGTGAGAGAGCGCGCATTGTAATGGACTTGAGGGCTTGGTTGGACTTGTTGGAGGCGCGCACAATACAACAGAGGATTCACTTGCTGGCGCTGATAACGAACTTGAGAGGGAGTGCGTTTGGCACGCTGGTGCAGTTATTACGTATGCTGAAGGACAACAGCCTCCCCCCGCTATATGTAAGGTCCGCGCACGTCCAACGATACGGCGGAGCTGCCTGCCGGGTTTCACCCGTGGGACCAGAGCCTGGAGCCCATCGCCTGGACCATCTACCTGGACCTTCCACCCTACCAGCTACAATCCCCATGTGAGTGTGTCTGTTTGTCTGGGGTCATAAGTTAAGACTGTAGTTAAGACTGCCCTGTGTCCTGCTTCTTCTTCTTCTTCTTCTTCTTCTTCCTGTACATCCTTTTGTTTCCTCTTTCTTTCTGTATATTTGTAAATAAATTACCTTGTTCTTTCTTGGTTTTCCCTAATCCGATCACATCCGTCCTTTCTTCCATTGGGTAAGCGTGGCACGATCGGAACCGTTCAGAATCGGGTTTAGTCATTGTTAACGGCTCGGATCGCGGATTGCCAACTGCTGGGCATTTTCCATCTTATCCGTGGTTCGAGCGGGTGTTATTTCCCTGCTTTACGGTCGGGTTAATAAGTAGGTATTTTGGACTACCTTGACCAATGACCCTAGCTAATACTGACCGGAAGGAGTGTTATTACTTCCCAGGACTCAGGACGGCCAGCTAAAAGGACAAGGGGATTAACCCCCCCTTGATAAGGGGAGTGCCGTCCCCCGAGATCCGTAACAATATATTTGGAAAACAAGTAATCCAATTTTTCACAGGCTTTTTGAGAAACTCTATGTTTTATCCTGAGTTCAGGTTAAATTTTAAGATAATCCATTATTTTATTTATATGATATCTTGTGTTGATATTTCCCTGAAAATGACAATTGTGAATAGCAATTCACGTCCTTGAAATCAATCAATCCTTGAAACATTACCCTAACTTTATCAATCTCTTCCGTTTTAAGGAAAGGTGTATTATCACCCTCATACTTAACGTTCATTTCTCTTATTAATCTTGTAAAGTAATTCATTTTTGGCGTAATTTTAAAATAGTTATTTTTATTTTTATTTTTTTATCATCATTAATTGAAAGATAATCACAGAATAAACATTGTTTATGGGCTTTTGACTCTGTTTAATTCCACTCTATCACAAGCCGGACAATTCTCTAATTTATCACATGGAGTATCAGGGAATTAAAGAGGCTCAACATCTGGTATATCATTTATATTCATCATATTTATATCGTAAAACTTTACTTTAATAAATTTCATCTTCACTATAATCAGTGCTTTCATAATCATCATCTATAAAACTACTTTCATAACTATCATTTGAACACAAAGTCTCAGTATCATAACTGTCTTCTGTTCCAATAGAGATACTATCATCACTATCATAATTCCCAAAATCTTCACTTGAATAATGACTCATATTTAACTATAACGCCACTCAGTAGAGCGCATACTCCCGCCGTGGGTCAAGTTGGAATAGTACGATTTCACAAAAGTTTGAGGGAGTAGTTCAGTGACAACACAAGACAAGACAACACAAGACAGACACTGCACAGATATATATATATATATATAAATATAAATAAATAATCGGGAGATTAAATCAGACGTGGACGTAGCTTCAGGACAGTCGATGTTTAATTTTTGACAAGCGTTCGACCAACAAAGGTCTTCTTCTTCGTCGTCCCCAAGTTCAGCGGAGGTGAAGCGCAGCTTACAGTTACCGTTCTTACAGTTAGCGGCGACTTCCGAGGTCGGCAAATTGAGTACCAGCTTGCTGGGATGAATGACCCCGGTGTGTATCCCGATTTAGAATAGGTACACCGTATCCCTGCACATCGAAAGAGGCGACTAAGGGTTGGCGTCAGGAAGGGCATCCGGCCATAAAAACATTGCCTCAAGCAGGGAACCATGATTGTCATGGGGCCGCAAGGCTAACCCCCGCTCTAGCGGGGAAAATGGCCTTAAAACGATCATTCATTCATTCATTCATTAACAGATTCAACTACTACATTTTCTATATTAAAGATAATTTTAAAATGGTTCTTAACTACCACTGAACGAAATGTCATTTCACCTGATATATTAACATCCTTCATTTCATCAAGATTTACATCTTTAGGGTTGTTAAAAAAAATACAAATTTCTCCATGCTTATTATTAATGGTTTAATCTTCTCTTTCTAAAGCTTCATCCATAAGGGTTTTCTTTTCTGATACTTTTACTTTTTTCATTGGTTTTTCCAGCTTAAAATAGATTGCTAAAAGTAGAGGTGAAACTTTTCGTCAGGTTCACTATGTTTTTTCGTTCAAAATCATGGTAGATTAGCAAACCTATACATTTTTGGAAACGTTATTACATGGAAAATCTGAAAATCAATGTTTACATTTGCCAATTCCGACCAATTCGATTCGACCAATTCGACCAATTCGACCAATCGACCAATTCCATTCAACCAATTCGACCATTCGACCAATCGTTTCGATCGACCATTCGACCATTCGATCGATTCGATTCGATTCGATTCATCGAATTCGATTCGATCGACCATTCGACCAATTCGATTTGCCAATCAATTTGACCGACCTTTGCTTGTGTGGAACGGTCTGTGAAAACGATGCGGAATATATTGTCGGATACGACACACAGGACAGTGATGACGAACTCTAAATGGCATATTCTGTAATCGTGTATGTTTGATGCCATTGACTGCCTGTGTATATTTTGTCATTGACTGCCTGTGTAGATGTGAAGTTATACTGACTGCATGTGTATATATGATTTTGCTGACTGCCTGTGTATGTTTGGTGATATGAATTATTGTGACACATTTTGATGTTATTAACTGCCTGTACAAAATGATAACATGTATTTGATTATGCAACTTATTGCGAATATAAAGACAGTATTTTGCAATTCAAAACCTTTGATTCGTGTCTTACCATTCCCCATAGCACTAATTTGATACTTTCATTGGATTCCTTGTCCCTGAAAATATAGGTTTAGTATATTTTTAAAAGGTTTTAGGGTAATTAGAGGCAGAAATAGAACAAAATACGTATTTTACAGTGGCCATTTTGAAAATCCAAAATGGCCGCCATACAGGTACCTCTCCAAATGTAAACATTGATCTTTAGTTTCCTTATGCTATAACCTTTCCAAAAATGTATAGGTTTGCTAATCTACCATGATTTTGAACGAAATATAATTTATTGACATAGTCAACCTGACTATTTTGTTAGAGCTACTTTAAATGATGTTCTTCCAGATATATTAAAAGCCCTTCCTCTGAAGGAAATTGAAGAACTCATATTATCACTCATAATTGGTTTTATCCAGTGGTTGTTATAATTATCTTTGTTAAATTTTACATCCTTGACATATTTCTCATATTTTACAAATGTAGAGATTGAGTGAAACTTGTCTTTTGTGTCTTGATACATTGTATTTATTAAGTAAAAAAAACAAACCTCCTACAAAGAGACTACCTAAAATAAGTGGTTTTGAACAAGATTTTCATCAATAAAATTTTATTTTAAGCGAAAAACTATCTCTAAATTACCACGAGATTTTCATCAAGTTTTTTACTATATAAATATGGTGAATACAACGTATTGCGACGTTTGTAATCGTGAATATCATAAGCGTGCTTCGGCACGCCATCTAAAAACAAAAAAGCATAGACGAAATGCAGGAGAACTGCCTCCAGAGTCTAATGTTATACACTGTGGTGTCTGCTCTAAGGATGTCTCAAAGGTCTTTTATAACAAACGCCTTACAACAAAAAGGCATAGACGAAATGTTGGAGAACTGCCTCCGGCATCTAATGTTAGTTATACACTGTGATGTCGGTAATAAGGACATTAAAAAGGGAGGCTTTAAGTCTTACCGTCAATCATGCAAACATGGGACTATGTTTGGATACTCGATTGAAAAGAGTGCTAATGCATTTAAAGGACATATAAAAATAAGAACCTTTCGATTTGAAGACCCAGGACCATCTTCAATAGCCGTGGCAATTGATATGATTAAACCAAGTGTTGAAATTCTAATTAAAAACACATTAAGTGACATGAATACTTTTAAGTTTTATATGGGAGTAAAAATGAATTATGGTAAGGAAAGGTGATGAAGAAACTTCCGATATGAGAACAGACCCCCACTTTATCACATCATTCAAATATTTATTAGTTTGTGATGTTTATGATGAACTCCAAAGACAAGAACTGTATGTTGATAACACTGTAGTAGGTAGTGGATTTAGCATTAGTAAAATCATTTTCCTGGATATACACATATTTAAATCAGACCCTCTTCATGCTTCTTCTTATGTTGATTTGCCAAGAGAAATTAAACTTAAAAAGGCGGTTATTAATATTCAAAACAAAGATAATAAATGTTTCTATGGTCTGTTCTTGCTCATTTACATCCTTCAAAAAAGGATTCCGAAAGAGTATCTCATCTTACTATAATTCACCAAATGTCAGTCTGTCTGTCTGTCCATTCGAAGGTACCGCAAAAACGGCTGAACCGATCGCAACGATATTTTGGGTGGGTAATCCTAAAACCCCCTGGAGTAAAATAGGCTATATTGTTTTTCCAATTTTCCAGTTTTTCCAAACACGATGGAATAATATTTACCGATATGAACAGTGTTGTGGCTTTTATTATTGAAATTCTACAAATACTGTTTAGATTTTGATGAGAATTACGAACCTGCAGCGAATCCGGAAATGGACAGATGATGGCAATGAGCGGGTTTGATAATATCCTAATACAACCTTCATTCAATCGTAATGTTAAATCATTAAACATTAATCGTGTTAATCGTTTTGTTAAAGTATAAATTGATGATTGGAATTGAGTGAATACAATTACGATTTTGAATTAGTAATTGTGTTCACCAAACCGTACAGAACTTCACATCAGGATTTAAATATTTGTTTATGTCACGAATGTTGGTAAAAGTTTATTTTTATATTAATGTTATTTAATTTGTGATTGGAGTTTATGCTGTTTGGAATGAAAAAAGAGATATCACGTTCAAGTGAATGACGGAATGCCGTGACGGTTTCTACTTTCTGAACATGACATTTGCGGATCACCATATGCAGATTCGCCATTGACTGGTAATGGAACACACGCACCTGTTTGTTTGCAAATTGGTACGTTTTTCGTGGAAGTCCTTCACAAACTTTCTGCCCATGTCTGACGTGCGACAAGGTGCTACAGTAATGTGGAATTTATTGGTTTCATGCTTTAGCATTCACCGTTTCTGCATTGTCTGTTTGCTTTTGGCCTCCCACACGTGCATGCGTAGCACGGGTACATCACTAGTTGTAAGAAATATGAGGATATGCTGAATGTTAAAGATTTAGAGTTTCCAATGTCATTAACTGATATTCCTAAATTTGAGAAAATGAATAAATTGTCTGTTAATGTATATGGATTAACGGATACAAACAAAGTTCAGATATTGAAATTTACGGATGACTACAAAAACTGATAAAACACATTGATCTTCTTTATTATAATTAGGGAGAAAATTCACATTATGGTCACATCAAAAATTTATCGAAATTAACCACTTAAGTAGTCAATAGAAAATGTAAAACATATCCCTGTAAGCGATGTGTCATCTTCTTTCATAAGAAAGAACGATTAAACCAACATTCAAAATATTGCAGTAATAATTCAACCGTAATTACTATGCCAAAAGTAGGTTCAAACATATCATTTAATGATTTCAACAAGACTATAAAACATCCATTTGTTTGAATGTATCCTTGAAAAGATAGATACTCCTTCTCCAAATCCCAAACAATCATACACATATAAATTCGGCCGCCATATTTGTTTTAACCGAAAAGCCTTAAAAACTACTAAACACTCGTCCTGGCGAGGGTCTGCAATCTCTGATTGCCCTTTCTTGTTTGTGATTGGAATGATGAATGATGCTGTTTGGAATGCAAATATAGAGATATTGATTTTAAAGCAGAATGAGGAAATGACGTAAGGGTTTCTATTCGTGACATTCGTTTTGCAGTTTCGCCATTGACTGGATATAGCAACATTCAAACTGGGTACGTTTTGTGTCCAAGCCCTTCACGAACTTGCTGTCAATGCCCGATGTTCGACTGAAGGTGGCAAAGGAATGTGGAATTTATTGAAATCTTTTTAATACTTATATTATTTGCTAACAGGTATCCCTCCCCCACCCCAATCCCCCCCCAAACCTCCTTTCCCCAACTGTCACCCGCCTCCTCCACCCAGGTCATACTATCCTCTTCAACAACAAAAGTATCAAACAAGCCCGACTATGCCATTGTTAGACTATATCGGTCTTGTTTTCTATTTACAGAGGTATAGTCAGGTTCACCATGTTTTTTGTTCAAAAATTTTGGAGATTAGCAAAACTATACATTTTTGGAATATTCAGAGCATGAGGAATCCAAAATTTAATGTTGGCATTTGCGTAGACACCTGCATGGCCGCCATTTTGGATTTTCAAAATGGCCGCCATAAATACATAATTTGCGCTATCTCGGCTTCTAGTCAACCTAGAATCTTATTAGTCCCCTACTGGTGTACACCGGAGGGGACTATAGGTTTGCACTCCGTCCTTCCGTCTGTCAGTCCGTCACGCAAAGAACAGTTTTCCGGACTTTTTTTGTAAACTCTTTATGCTAATTATTTCAAACTTGGTACATGGTTTCCTCATGATAAGTTACAGATCAAGTTCGAACTTCACGACGTTTCGATCATTTTTGACAAAGTTATGGCACTTTGAACTTTGGTAATTTCCCCAACAGTTTTCCGGACTATAATTTGGAGTGCGGTAAGTCAAAGCTGTTAATATTCCTTGTTTTAACTCTGATTTACATTCTGTTTCCACTTTTAGTGAGAAGTAGGGGTCTGTGCAACCATTCATGAACTTTATTTGGTGCAAATTGGATAATTTTTAGCCGAATTACCGCAGACCGTGAGTTTGTAATTATATAATTCACACAGTGCAATACGTGCAGGCTGCCCCAACAGTTTTCCGGACGACAGACTGCCGGTAGGGGACATGTATTGCAGCGCAATACTCAGAATGCTTGTTTAAATATGCTAATCCTATGTTTTATGGGTCAAGAAAACCATTGGTGGGATCATTAGACTTCTAATCCTAACACTTGCTTCACTTTTAGAACTTTCCAGATGACACTCAGGACAGTGATGAAGATCTGTAAAAGCATATTGCTGAACGGTATAGACCTAGTAGATCCTGTGTATAGGACTTATAGTTCAATCTGATACTAACAAGGCTGCTTTCTTGCTTTATAAACCCATACCTATAACTACAAAGGACTTGCAATATCATGTATTATGTAATACAGTTATATCTCAAATATAAAGACAATGGTTTTCAATTACCTTTGTTTGTTGCTTTTCTATAATCCTGAGCACTATTTTGAGGCCATTATTAGATTCCTTGACCCAGAAAACATAGGATTAGCATATTTAATTAAGTCTCTAGGTTGACTAGAAGCCGAGATAGCGCAAAATATGTATTTTATGGCGGCCATTATTTAAATACAAAATGGCGGCCATGCAGATGTCTGTGCAAATGCCAACATTGATTTTCGGATTCTCCATGCTCTGATGATTGCAAAAATGTACAGGTTTGCTCATCTCCCAAAATTGTGAACGAAATTATATTTGTTAACATAGTGAACCTGACTAGTCGGTGCTGTAGGTCATGTCCATGTCTAGTATGCACTGTCTTTGTGTGATGCTTTATGCAGTACAATAAAAAGTCATATTCAATGGCATGACAATATTTTTTGTAAATTGTATTTTCGTTCATCTATTTCATTTCTGCTGTTGGCTTAGCGGCTAGGGTGCCAGCTTAGGATTCCTAGGATCCTGAGTTCGAATCCCGGTCTGATCGCTGAATTAACGCCAGGGGGGTTGACTCGGCCTGTATCATCCTTCCGAGGTCGGCTAATTGAGTACCAGTTCACTGGTAATTCCCTGTTTGTCGTGAAAGGCGACAAACAGGGTTGGTGGCAGGAAGGGCATCCAGCCGTAAAACATTGCTTCAAAAATGGGACCGAAAAAAAAACAAAAAAAACAACAACAACCACGGTGCCCGAAAAAGGCCAACCCCCGCTTTGCGGGGAAAAATGGCCTCTAAAGGTGTTTTTTTATTATTTTTTTTTTAAATCTCATTTCTGCTATATTTAGTTTCACCCATCCTCCAAGGGGTGAGAAAGGCTATTGTAATCAGTCTGTGTATCAGTGAGTGCTAATGTCTGCATGCAGGCGTACTTTAATATAAATACAGTGTTTCATTCTCAGATATGCAGTATTCAATGCATCCTGGCGACACTCAGCAGTTCAAATTATTCATAGTTTTTTTCACATAATGATGAAAGTATAACAAAGTTGTTGAATTTATCCGTAACAAGTGGAAAATGCGTACATTCTGTGCAGCATCTTTGGTCATAGCAAATTAATTCAAGATAGCATTCTCCGCATTTCTCTCTTGCCTTGCAATGCACTTCAGACCAAATAATAATGATACGGTATGTTAACTTTTACTCAGAACGAACTATTACCATCGTTTTGGGGACATATTAGCCTTGTACATTCCTGAAGGAACATGGAAAGCTCGAGTAAAGGTGCTGCGCTGTGTCTATTTGTCTGTGAACAGGATGTCTCAACAAGTTGTTGATGGATTCGGACGAAATTTGGTGGAAAGGTTGGGTGTGTGACAAGGCCAAAGTGATTATATTTTGGTGAAGATCCGATTCTGGATACAATAATTTGGTAAGTGATTCTTCACCATTGAGAGATGGTGCCAAAAACGATATATATAGCATTATATCTCAAAAAGTTGTGGACGGATTATGACAAAACGAGGTGGATGAGTTGGTTATGTGACAAGAACAAGCCCATTAGATTTTGGTGCAGTTCAGGTGCGGATCCAGATCCGGCCTATCAGTGGGATACGAAAAGTAAACGGTTCAGCCTGGCGGAGGGAGGTATGCGCTCTACCCAGTGCCGTTCTTGTTCCATCTGAAAAGGCACTGATTAACTACTACCAAGTGGGTCTTTTCATCCATGCATCAATTTTAAAGCTGTTTTTGATTGTACATGTAAGTGCCTAAGATTGAAAATCATCTACATTTGGAAAGAGAGGGGGAAAAAAACAGTGTAACAAAGATAGCCCAGGGGATAAGAGGAAGATTTAATTGGAGTATTTAGTTGTTTCCTTAAATGAAAGTGTTTAGTTAGATGCTTTTGTACCTCTTTAAATAGGAAGTCAGGGTCAGTCATGTAAAAGTGTTCCCCTCTTCACCCCCCAGCCCCCTTCTTCTCTTCATCCCCTCCCCTTCATTCCTCGAAATTCAAAACCCTCTTTTGTCAGTTACCCATTGGTTACTCGGTTCGCACCATGTCCAATGAATGGAATGGTGATGGTATTTCCCAGAACTAATGGTCCTGGCCTTGAATGGTGATATAATTTACCAGAAACAATGGTCTTGGCGAGAAAGACTGAGACGTGTGCATGTGCCACTTGGAACAAATGGCAAATTGGATTTAGATTTAGACCCTTTCAGAGTTGCCAGCCAATGAGGGAGAAGAGTGGCACCATGCAGGGTCATTTGATTACACGGTCTGAAGCGGCCCAAGAGTGTTTCAGCAAAAATTATCAGCCAGATATTCAGCCGAGGACAGGAGGTACCTCGGGGCAGAGACATTCTTTACCAGTGGTCTTGCCACGTATGGAGGACAGCTGCAGGGCATTCCTAGAAGACAGCTGCACTCTGGTCCACGAAGGGAGCAACATTGGCCGGTTCACAAATCTCCCAGGTTTTCGCTTCCGGTGACCCTGCCTGAGTGAGCTACCTCGGCTCCATCCTTTGTGGGGAAACAACAGCATGCACTTCAGACCAAAGCTAAATCCTATGCTGCCTCAATCTAAGGAAAGGCCTTGCCCGTCCATCCGACCCAAACCCATCATCATCTCCAACCTTTCCTTTGTGTTGTCTCTATACTCAAGAGTGATAAGGCTTCGTTATAAGATTAGGCAAAAGTCCGAGGAAAGGGAATTAGATGAAGAGTTTTATCTTTGGGATTTATTAATTTACTTATTTTGTGCGTAACATTTCTTTACTGTCTTTACTGTGAATAAAGTTTTTATTTGCTTGAATTATCTGGTTCTGTTTGAAACCTTGACTTCTGCTTCTGGTTCTCCCGGCGAGGTAGTGTCCTTCCAAGCTCTTCACGTCATCAAAATTAAGTACTTTCCCGTTTGTATTTTTTGTCAAATCTCTACTGTTTATTTTACTGTGTTTTTGTCTAATGTGTGTTTCTAGTTGGATCTCGGTTTGTAAATCGTGCATACCTGTGCGTAATATTCGTTTTGTACACGCCGCATTTGGGGCCTGGTCCCTCGAGGCTTCTCTGTCTCCTCGGCGGTCGTTTTCTTGGTTATTTACATTCGTTCTTTCACTGTATTGCTTTTTTCTTTGTCTTTTTTCACCCCATACTTCCACCGAACATCTTACCCTTTGTTTAAAGTCTTAGTACAAAAACAAAAATTCAAAAAAAATCTTAATAATAATTTCCTTCTCTCCTTGTGGCTGCCCATCCCCCGACCGCGACCATGTGTTGTCTCACCCCACCCGTTTTTTCTCCTTCCTTCATATCTCAACCCTCTCCAGTCGATGCCTTCTAATTCTAGTTTTCACCATACTCCAACCTTTTTCCTTCTTCCTCAGACGCACTTTCACCTAACCTTCAAAAATATATATATAAACGAAGAATTTAAAAAGTAGGACCCTCCTCCCATACTAACACAATAATTGCTTATACACCTCCCTGTCCCTTCGTTCTCTACTCACCTGGCTGTCAATCTATTATTCTTCTGTTCCTCCATCTGAATCTGTTCTGGAATCCTTCATCCCCCTTAGTCTCCATGCCCTCACTTCAGGGAATTTCCCAGATAGTTTTCATGGTTTTGTTTTAAAATGTTTAATCTTTCCCCTGCAATGTTGCATTCTGTTTTATACTATAACACGCTTTTCTTCTTCCTCTTCAAAAGGCTGTCTTCAATTTGCTCATCAAACCTCTCCATTTAAAAAAAAAAATTGAATCTCTTACAGTTCTTCCTTTCTAGATTCCCTAAACTCACCTACATTCCACCCCTCTAATGTTTTCAAACGGATCTCTGACTTGAAAATCACAAGAAACTCATTTTGCAATAAATGTTCGTTTTCCATTAATCATCCAACACTTTCTAAAATCCCAACTCAACCATCCCCTCCTAAAATTCCCCCTCACCCTCCCCTACTAAACTCCCCTCTCACCCCTCCCCTCCTAAACTCCCTCCCTCGCATCTCCCTTCTGAAACTCACTCCTCACCACTCCCATTCAAATCTGCCCCTCACCCCTCCCCTCCCAAACTCCCGTTCAAATTTTCCCAACTCCATTTTTCTCCAATTCTCCCCTCACACCCCTTCGTCCTCAAAGCTGCATCCTCCACACTTCCTCTCCCTTCCAACTCATACTTCCACCTCCTCCATCCTTCTTCTTCACTCTGCCCCCCCCCCCTCAAACAACGCTTCACTGTGCCTCATCCCATCACCATCAAACCTTTTGTCCTCCTCATCCTTCCCTTTCTCCTAGCCTTTACATCCCTTTACACTTCTCCCTGCTCTCAAATGTTGTGGTTGTGTGCTTCCCCTTCTCTCCCCATCTTGTCTTCCGCTCCCTCTTTTTGTATATTTTGTTTGTCTGGTTTGTTTTGTTTGTTTGTTTGTGAAATAAATGTTAGCTCTTTCACGAGCCTCGATTCAGTATACAAAAAAAGAAAAAAAAAGAAAGAAAAAAAAGAAGCTCTTCTGCAATCTCCAATACACTATTAACAGCTCTCCCTACATCCTCCCCTGCCTCATCTTACCCGACCCCTCCCCTCCCCTGTATCCGTTGCTCCTCCTCCCTCTTCCTTAACGGTATGGACTTGAAACATCTGGGGCCTTTGCTCAAACCTGATTGATCTCTCCATACAGGTTGCTTCTGACAAACGAGACAATCTGCTGAACAGAAACCTTCCTCCTTCAAGATGTCTCTGATTCCTTAATATCTCTCCCTGGTTACTCCCTCCTCCAGTATGATAGACCTGATCCTCGTCCTGGTGGTGGGGTTGCTATCTTTATAAAAAAAACTCTCTTCCTCAAACTCTCTGCACTGCCCTCACCCCACCCCACCCCCAGGAGTACCTCTGGCTACGGCTTCCTCTCCGCTCCCACCTTCAGTTCAGAGGTGTTCTGTACCGTCCACCAAGCAGTGATGATTCCATTTACCTCTTGCTGTCTGACAACATACACCAACTTCTATCCACTCATCCCAACTCACTCTTTCTCATATGTGGTGACTTCAACTGTCATCATGCCAGCTGGCTGGGGGTGGGTACCTGTTGCTCCAACCATGGCACCTCAGCAAAGGACTTATGCGACTCATTGGGCCTGACACAATCTGTCAATTTCCTGACCCAGATCTCAGACAACGGAGCATCTTTTCTTCTAGACTTGGTTATGACTATTCCCGAAATATGTCTGCTGCTCTTCTTCTGCTCCAATCGGTTCTCATGATCATTTGCTTGTTAAAGTGGACATCTCTCTGGCCATTCTCAGAGAGCCGTCTCAGTGTCGACCAGTCTGGCATTTCACTCAGGCCGACTGGCATAGTCTTCAAGCAGGCATTAAACATCTGGACTGGCCTCCCATCTCTACTGCCTCTGACATCAACCAATCCTGGGAATTCTTCCAAAGTAAACTGCTCTCTCATGCACAAATTTATCCCATCTCGTCTTCAGTTGTCATACCCTTCCTCCCATCCATGGTATTGTGGCGGACACAAAAGCCCACTGGCGTGGTGACATCATTCCACGCACCAAGTGGGCGGTGGCCACGCCCGAGGGGTAGGCGTGGCCTCATGATATACACCGGGCGCGCAGCCCGGAGCGCGCCAGTGTTACAGTGAGCTCCTGAAATAAAGACGCTTATAAGTTACCGCTTGTCCGCTTCCTCCTTGCTCGCAAGCAGCGCGCGTAACGCCGCGCTTTACTGGTGACCCCCTTGACGTTGGATCTGCCGGAGCGAACCTTCCACACGCGACGCCATTGCCATGGCCAACTTCATCAAACTTCCCGAATTTTGGGAGGCTCAGGCCGAAGTCTGGTTCGTCCAGGCCGAAGCCCAATTTCAGCTTCGGTGCCTCACCGGCGATGACACGCGCTATTGCCACGTCGTCGCCTCCCTCGGGCCCGGCACGGCCGCTCGAGTTGTGTCCGTCCTTCGCCACCCACCGGACGGCCACAAGTACGAGGCACTCAAGCGGCTACTCCTAGCCACGTTCGGCCTCACGGACGACGCACGGGCCGACCGCCTCCTGGATCTCCCCGAGCTCGGTGACACGCGCCCGTCGGTCCGAATGGACCATATGCTGTCACTGTTGGGTGACGAAGCCCCCGGTTCTCTATTCCGGGCGCTTTTCCGTCGCCAACTTCCAGCGCAGGTTCGCCTCGCGTTGGCCGGGACCGGGCTAACGGAACCCCGAGCATTGGCAGCCGAGGCGGACAAGTACTTCGCCGCTTCGGACACGCGGGCGAGAGTCGGCGTGGCCGTCACGGCCCTCGTGGCTGATGCTGCTGATGCTGCTGCTGATGCTGCTGATCCACAGCATCAGCTTATACAGCATACGCAGCATGCTGATACGCACCTCGTGACCGCCGCCACGCCCCGCCCACCGCCGCGGCGAAAACCGCCACCGCGGGGAAACCCGCCAACTCCACCGGCCTGGCGGAGCGAGCCGCGCTCCTCCAGCTCCACCACCTGGTGCTGGTTCCACGCCAAGTTCGGCCACGAAGCTCGGCAGTGTCATCCGCCATGCTCCTTCAACAGGTCGGGAAACGCCTGGGCCGGCGCTCAATAGTGGCGATGAGCGCCGGCCGTTCGAGCAGCCTGCTGTTCATAACGGACACCTTCTCCGGGCGCCGTTACCTGTGCGACACGGGAGCGCAGGTGAGTGTCGTTCCCGCCGGCATGTCAGACAAGCACGCCGTGGGTGGGGGCCCCGCGCTGCTTGCCGCGAACGGGACGCCCATCCGTACGTACGGAAAACGCTGCCTCTCTCTGCGGTTCGGAGGGCAGGTTTTCCGATGGACGTTCGTCACCGCCGACGTGCCCATGGCACTGCTTGGCGCGGACTTCCTGTGCGCTAATGGGCTCCTGGTCGACGTCAAGCGCAGACGTCTTGTCCAGGCCGAGACGTTCAGCTCGCTCGCTTGTGCGTTGCCCAGCTCAACGAGCGGCTTGCCAAGCGGCTTGCCGAACGGTTCGGTTCCGGCCACGTTGGTCTGTATGCTTCCGGCAGCGGACGCATTCACCCGCCTCCTCGCCGGCTTCCCGGCCCTCACGCGGCCCACCTTCTCGGCGGGGGCCGTCAAGCACGGGGTGGCCCATCACATCCCCACCGTCGGGCCACCGGTCTACGCCCGGGCACGCCGCCTCGAGCCGACGAAGCTGGCGGTGGCAAAAGCGGGGTTCGCTACCCTGGAGCGACTCGGCATCGTTCGGCGCTCAGAGAGCGCTTGGGCGTCGCCGCTGCACATCGTGCCGAAGCCCGGCGGGGGATGGCGACCGTGCGGGGACTATCGCCGTTTCAATGACGCCACGACTCCCGACCGCTACCCCGTCCCCCACATTCAGGACTTTTCCGCCCGTTTGGCGGGCATGTCCTTCTTCTCGAAGGTGGACCTCATACGCGGCTACCATCAGGTCCCCGTCAGGCCGGAGGACGTCCCGAAGACGGCGGTCATCACGCCATTCGGACTCTTCGAGTTCCTGCGCATGCCCTTCGGTCTGAAGAATGCGGCTCAGGCGTTCCAGCGACTGATGGACAGTGTCCTGCGTGACTTGGATTTTGTCTACGTCTACCTGGACGATATCCTCGTCGCCAGCGCGTCCCGCAAAGAGCACCTACGCCACCTCCGCACGCTCTTCGAACGCCTGGGCCAGCATGGCCTGATTGTGAACCCCGCAAAGTGCCGGTTCGGCGCCACCATAATCGATTTTCTGGGGCACCGTGTCACCAGGCACGGAGCCGTCCCCCTGCCGGCCAAGGTGGAGGCGGTGAAGGGGTTTCCGCGCCCCCGCACGATCAGAGGGCTGCAGGAGTTCCTGGGCATGGTGAACTTTTACCATCGGTTCCTGCCCCGTATCGCCCAGCTCCTGTGCCCCGTGCATGAAGCTCTCCGAGGTAAGCCGGGCAAAGGCGACGTTACCTGGACCGAGCAGATGGACACGGCGTTCACGGGCATGAAGCTCGCCTTGGCTAACGCCACCATGCTCGCGCACCCGGCGCCCGATGCACCGATCGCCCTCACCACCGATGCCTCGGACTACGCGGTGGGCGCGGTGCACGAGCAATTGGTGCGTGGAGCTTGGCAACCGCTGGCGTTCTTTAGCCGGCAGCTTCGCCCGCCCAAACGCCGTTACAGTACCTTCGACCGCGAGTTGCTCGGGCTTCACTTGGCGGTCAGGCACTTCCGCCATCTGCTCGAGGGCCGTGCGTTCACTGCCTTCGTCGACCACAAGCCGCTGATCTTCGTGATGGGCAAGGTCACCGAGCCATGGTCGGCCCGGCAGCAGCGTCACCTCTCGGCCATGTCCGAGTACACGACGGACATCCAGCACGTCGCGGGGAAGGACAACCCGGTGGCGGATTGCCTTTCCCGGGCCGTCGCCCACGCAGTCCACCTCGGCATCGACTATGCCCGGATGGCAGCGGACCAGGCCGCTGACCCCGACGTCCAGGCCTTGCGGACCGCCATCACGGGCCTCCGCGTCACCGAGGTGGCGTTCGACGGCGCGGGCGCGGCCCTCTTGTGCGACGTCTCCCTCGGGCGTCCTCGCCCCATCGTGCCCGCGGGCTGGCAGCGCCAGGAGTTTGACGCCATCCACGGCCTGTCCCACCCGGGCGCGAGGGCCTCCCAAAGGCTGATCGCCGACAAGTTCGTCTGGCATGGCCTCCGGAAGGCCGTCCGCGGCTGGGCCAGGACGTGCCTCACGTGCCAGCGTGCCAAGGTGCACCGGCACACCCAGGCCCCGTTGGCCCCGTTCACGGTGCCGGAACGCCGGTTTGACCACGTCCACGTGGACCTGGTGGGACCTCTGCCCCCCTCGCGGGGTTTCATCTACGTCCTCACCATGGTGGACCGCACCACCCAGTGGCCGGAGGCCGTGCCCTTGGCGTTGACAACGGCGGCCGATGTCGCGCAGGCTTTCATCGCCACCTGGGTCGCCCGGTTCGGCACCCCCTCTGACATCTCGTCCGACCGCGGCCCCCAGTTCACCTCGGAGCTCTGGGGGGCGGTCGCGCAGGGGCTCGGGGTCCGGCTGCACCGAACCACGGCCTACCACCCCCAGGCTAACGGCCTGTGTGAGCGATTTCACCGCTCATTGAAGGCCGCGCTCCGGGCCACCCTCCGCGATGGCGGCTGGGTCGACAGGCTCCCCTGGGTCCTGCTGGGCCTCCGGACGGCGCCCAAGGAGGACCTGCGCGCATCTGCGGCGGAGTTGGTCTTCGGGCAACCGCTGCGGGTGCCGGGCGAGTTCCTCCCCGACTCCACGGCACCATGGTCCGCGGCACAGCAGCGCTCCGCTCTGCAAGAGACCGCCCAGAGGTTCGCCCCGGTGCCAACGGCATGCCACGGGCACCCACCGACGCACGTCGCCCCGGAGCTTCGCACGGCGGAGTACATCTTCGTCCGCCACGATGCCCACCGGACACCACTGCGGCCCGTACGACGGGCCTTTCCGCATGCTGGAGACCGGGGCGAAGCACTTCACCCTGGCCATCGGTGGTACTCCTGACCGCGTTTCGGTAGACCGCCTCAAGCCGGCCCACCTCGACGTGGACCATCCACCGCCAGTGGCCCGACCCCTACGTCGGGGCCGCCCCCCTGGGGGCGGACCCCCGGCACCGCCCAGCCCCGCCGCCCCCGGTCCTGCACCCATCCCAGCGGCAGCCAGGTGCATCCCACCTGGCATCCCTGCACCCCGGACGCCGCCGATCGCCAGGGGGCGCTTCGGCCGGGTCATTCGCCTGCCCCGCAAACTGGCCCTCCAGGTGCGCGGGAATTCTGGGGGGGTGCGTGTGGCGGACACAAAAGCCCACTGGCGTGGTGACATCATTCTGCGCATCAAGTGGGCGGTGGCCACGCCCGAGGGGTAGGCGTGGCCTCATGATATACACCGGGCGCGCAGCCCGGAGCGCGCCAGTGTTACAGTGAGCTCCTGAAATAAAGACGCTTATAAGTTACCGCTTGTCCGCTTCCTCCTTGCTCACAAGCAGCGCGCGTAACGCCGCGCTTTAGTATACTGAATCTTGTGGTGAGGCAGTTGCCCTGAAACAACTTGCCTTTGCCTCCTGGAAGGCAAATCCAACTGAAGGCAATCTCAGTTCCTTTCACAAAGCTTGGAACAAATGTGTTTCTACCCTCAGGAGAGCCAGAAAAAAAATATCTCTCTACTCTCAAGACTGATGTTGGCTTAGGGGTTAAGGTGCCAGCTTGGGATCCTAGGATCCTGAGTTCGAATCCCGGTCGATCGCTGAATTAACGCCAGGGGGTTGACTCAGCCTGTCATCCTTCTGAGGTCGGCAAATTGAGTACCAGCTTGCTGGGATGAATGATCCCGGTGTGTACCCCGGTTTAGAATAGGTACACCGTATCCCTGCACATCGTAAGAGGTGACTAAGGGCTGGTGTCAGGAAGGGCATCCGGCCATAAAAACATTGCCTCAAACAGGGAACCATGATTGTCATGGGGCCCACAGGGCTAACCCCTGCTCTCACAGGGAAAATGGCCTTAAAACGATCATTCATTATTTATTCTCAAGACTGAACTATCAAACCTGTCTCCCTCCCCCAAATCCTGGTGGTGTCTGGTCAAATCTGTTTCTGGTGTTTGTTCCCCCTCCATCACCTCAAACGGCTTCACAGCTGACACTGCACATGAAAAAGCCGAATGCCTGAACTCTGTGTTTGCCTCAAAATCTTGTGTCCCCAACGCATCACTCTCTGTACCCACCTTATCCTGTCGAACCCAACTGCTCCTAGACTCTGTGGCCTTCTCTCCTGACAAGGTGAAGTTTCTGTCAAACCTCGACTCTGATTCTGCAACTGGACCAGACAGCATCAGCACATCCGGGTCCTGAAAGCCTGCCCTGCCACTCTATCTCACCATCTCTCTGTTCTCTTCACCCTCTCTTTTGCTCAAGGTAATCTGTCTTCGGCTTGGAAATCAGCCAACATTACCGCTTTACACAAAAAGGTGCAAAAACAGATCCTTGCAACTACAGACCAATCAGCCTGCTCCAAATTATCAGCAAGGTCATGGAATCCATCATTGCTTCTGATATTAAATCCTTCCTCTTCTACAATGGCTTGATCTCGGATCATCAATTTGGATTCAGAACAGGCCATTCTACTCTGGACATGCTGCTTCTGCTGTCTCAAAAATGGATGGAGGTCCTCAACGTCAAACAAGAAATCAGAGTTGTCTGATTTGAGATATCACGTGCCTTTGATACGGTTTGGCACCCCGCCCTGCTCACCAAACTCTCCTCCGATGGTATCCATTGAAACCTCCATGCATGGCTTGCGGACTTCCTCTCTAGTCGTAGTCAATGTGTGGCCCTGAATGGAATTCTCTCATCTCCTCTTCCCGTCCAGGCTGGAGTTCCTCAAGGTAGTGTTCTGGGCCTTGTGCTTTTTCTGGTTTTCATTAATGATCTCTCCGACTCTCTAGGAAATCCTCTCTATCTCTTTGCTGATGACTCCACTCTCTGCCTCTCCATACCTCATCCCTCATTTCGTCAGTCTGCAGCCTCCTCACTCTCTCCAGACCTGGGAAAACTAACAGACTGGTCAAACAAGTGGAACATGTCTTTCAATCCTGACAAATCTCACACTCTCACAATGTCTCTCTGAAAAGACCGTTTGGACAACCCTCCCATCTACTTTCTCAACAATCCTCTCCAATAAGTTTTGTCACTCAAGCTCTTGGGTCTCGCAATCTGCCATGATCTTTCCTGGGAAAACCACATTTCCAAGCTGTCCTCCAAAGCCAGTCACCGACTGGGCATCCTCCGTCGTGCGAAGTCCTTCCTTGGCACACCTGAGCTCGTCACCACAAACAAGGCTTTCATCCGCAGCTCAATGGAATACTGTTCTCCCCTCTGGACTGGTGCTCCTGCCTCACACCTAGCTCGGCTTCATTGCTGTTGAAACCAAAGCTTTCAGAATCATTGGTATCTCACATGATGAATTTGATTTTGAGGGCCTTTCACTCGCTCACCATAGGCATGTTGGTGGTCTTTCTGTCTTCTACCAACTCCTCCCCGGCCGAGCTCCCCCAGCTCTGTCTGTGCTCTGTCCCCCAAATATTCCTGCAGGACGCACAAGATCTGCCAGCAACCCTCTTCTGGTGAAACTGCCAAAATCATGACGCTCCGCTCACCATCACTCTTTCATCCCTCTTTTCTCCCACCTCTGGAACAAACTCCCTCACTCTCTTTCATCCCACTTCTCCCTCCAGGTCTTGAAAACAGCTGTTTACCACCATCTCTTATCTTCCCTCATCCAAATCCTTGAGCTTTTCTACCCCTGTTAAAACACCCCAAATCTACCTTTTTCAGTCTCCAACTTGTTTCCTTAAATTCCTAGTCGTGTTCATTTGCTTTATACCGTGTGCCCCTTCCCTTCTCCCTTCGGACCCTTTGTTCCACCCGACTCCTCCCTCCCCCACCGGCACTCTCCCTTCCACAGCTCTACTGACGTCCCTATTCTCTACTGTTGTTGTGCTGTATGCTTTCCTCTCTGTCTCCCTCTTGTCTCCCGTTTCCTTTATCTATTGTATATTTTGTGGTTCCGTGCATGTTTTCGTCTGTAATGTATTTGCTCTTACACGAGCCTTGACTGTGTAAGCAAACAAAAAAAAAAAAAAAAAAAAAAAACTAACTGCTGTTCGCTCACATGTGGGTAAATGTGGGTTAATCTGGCAAAAATAAGTGTCTGTTTGCACTTTTTCATGGCTGGTGCACAAAATTACTCGTAAATCAATTGGTTTAATGATACATAGCCAAAGTCTGCATTAATTATCAATTTCAAGTAAAGACCACTTCCTGAATCGCTCACTTCATCTTCTTGAGTATACAGTCACTTGAAAAAGTAAGTACACCCCATGTAAAATTTTGACTTTTTCAACATATTTCAACATACAGCTATTTGTTCTTCATTTCAACAATATTGGTCGATAAAGGTGATATAATATAACAAATATCATGAAACATTTACATTTTGTAGTCCATTGTATAATTTAAACAAACATAAATGCAAATTTCGCATGTGGAAAAGGTAAGTACACCCCTACATTTATCACTACTTCAAATACCTAAAATTAGAATCAGGTGCACCAGCTCAGGTGCAAATGATTAGAACATCATTAGAGAGGATCTTGGCGGAACCTGTCTTATTTAAACCTCAGACATTTTGTTTGGTTTGCTCTTTGTTGTTGAAGTGTGCGGCGTCACCATGCCTAGATCAAAAGAGCTCTCTGAGGCCTTCAGAAAGAAGTTTATAGATGCCTACGAGTCTGGGAAGGGATTTTAAAAGATCTCCAAACAATTTGAAATCAATCATTCGACTGTCCGGAAGATCATCTACAAGTGGAGAAGATTCCAAACAACTGCCAACTTGTTCAGGCCAGGCCGCCCCAGGAAGTGCAGCTCTAGAGCAGACCGCAAGATGCTGAAAGAAGTCTCTAAGAACCCCAGAATGTCATCACGGGACCTACAGGTAGCTCTTGCCACTGCTGATGTCAAAGTGCATGCAGAGAGCCGAGATTTTGGCGGTTTAACCATAAGAGGGTTGCAGGCAGATCTTGTGCGACCTGTAGGAATATTTGGGGGACAGAGCCCAGAGAGAGCTGGGGGGGCAAGGCCAGAGAGGAGTCGGTAGAAGACGGAAAGACCACCAACCTGCCTGTGGTGAGTGAGTGAAAGGCCCTTGGAGTTAGCTTCATCGCGGGAGATTCCAATGATGCTGAACGCTTTGGTTTCAACAGCGTGAAGAAGAGCTAGGTGTGAGGCAGGAGCACCAGACCAGAGGGGAGAGCAGTATTCCATAGAGCTGCGGATGAAAGCCTTGTAAGTGGTGAGGAGCTCAGGTGTACCAAGGAAGGACTTCGCATGACGGAGGATGCCCAGACGGCGACTGGCTTTGGAGGCCAGATTTGAAATGTGGTTTTCCAAGGAAAGATCATGGCAGATAGTGAGACCCAAAAGCTTGACTGACAGAACTTCTTGGAGAGGATTATTCAGAAAGTGGATGGGAGGGTTGTCCAGTCGGTCTTTTCGGAGAGACATCGTAAGAGTGTGAGATTTGTCAGGATTGAAAGACATGTTCTACTTGTTTGCCCAGTCTGTGATTTTGTCCAGGTCTGCAGAGAGTGAGGAGGCTGCAGACTGCCGATCTGAGGGATGAGGAATGAGGAATGGAGTGACAGAGAGTAGAGTCGTCAGCAAAGAGATAGAGAGGATTTTCAAGAGAGTCAGAGAGATCATTGATGAAGACCAGAAAAAGCACAGGGCCCAGAACACTGCCTTGGGGAACTCCAGCCTGAACAGGAAGAGGAGATGAGAGAAACCCATTCAGGGCAACACGTTGATTATGACTAGAGAGAAAGTCCGCCAGCCATGCGTGGAGATTTCCATGGATACCAAAGGAGGTGAGTTTGGTGAGCAGAGCGGGGTGCCAGACCGTATCGAAGGCACGTGAAATGTCAAGGGAGACAGCTCTAATTTCCTGTTTGGCGTTGAGGACCTCCATCCATTGTTGAGAATGCAGAAGCAGCATGTCCAGAGTAGACACTTCTGGTACAATGTGCTGTGGACAGATGAGTGAAAGGTAGAGCTATTTGGCCACAGTACCAGAAGACATGTTTGGCGAAAACCAAAGACAGCATTTGACCACAAGAACCTGATACCAACTGTAAAGCATGGTGGTGGAAATATTATGGTTTGGGGCAGCTTTGCTGCATCAGGGCCTGGGCAGCTCACCGTCATAGAATCCACTATGAATTCTTCATTGTACCAGAGGGTGCTTGAGGATAATGTGAGGCCATCTGTCGGAAAGTTGAAGCTCAACCAAAGGTGGACCTTGCAACATGACAATGACCATAAACATACCAGTAAATCCACCAAGGAATGGCTGAAAAGAATGAAATGGCGGGTCCTGGAATGGCCAAGTCAAAGCCCGGATATAAATCCCATCGAGATGTTGTGGTGGGATTTGAAACGAGCTGTGCATGCAAGAAACCCCTCAAACATCGCACAGCTGAAATAATTCTGCATGGAGGAGTGGGCAAAAATTTCTCCCAGTCGATGTCAGAGACTGGTAGACAGTTATAAGAAACGCCTACTTGAGGTTGTTTCTGCCAAAGGGGGCAATACCACCTATTAGCGCCAAGGGTGTACTTACTTTTTCCACATGCGAAATTTGCATTTATGTTTATTTAAATTTTACAATGGACAACAAAATGTAAATGTTTCATGATATTTGTTATATTATATCACCTTTATCTATCAATATTGATTAAATCAAGATCAAATAGCTGTATGTTGAAATATGTTGAAAAAGTCAAAACTTTACATGGGGTAAAACTTTACAAAGTTTACAAAGTTTAAAAACTTTACAAGTCAAAACTTTACAAAAAAACGAAAAGTACTTACTTTTTCACGTTACCTGTAATTACTCATGCCATGACTGACTACACGGAGTTGCTGTTAATTTAAGAGAATCAAATGCCAAGGTATATTATACAGGTTGTCCAAAATGGCATTGTGCACTAGAACATACTAACCCAAAGGCTATAATGCACTTAGAACATATGAACAAAATTATGAATAACTAAAAAAAGTACCCATCCCCTGTGATGGAAAAGCTCAAGTTTATCTATAAATTTCAAAAATTTCATGGATTTTGTAAAGTTGAATTGTGTTTCATTCTTGGTTTCACTCAGAACACTTAGGACAAAAGGGACCCAGTGCAAGGGTTCATTTTCGGGGCCCCTTTGGTACTTTTATACTTTTTGTATGCTACTACCCATACGATCTACTTCGCCTTTATGTCACAGATTTTTTTTGGCAGAGATTTAAATGTGAGAAAAAAAGTAAAGATAAGAACCAATAAACAATATTATTTATTACACTCAGTACAGTTTATACTGTTTATTCAACTGAGTAATGAATCTGCATATCTGGATAGAATATAATGAAAGTTATAATATGTAAGACAATCAATATTACATAATCAAAGTAAAACCTTATTGCTAATGGCATTCACCCTGGGGTCTGAATGCATCTTTTGTTTCATTTTCATCTAATTTATTGTTATTTTTAATATATTTGGGGCCCTGGGTAACCTGGGCAGTTGCCCTGTTTCCCCTATTTTTGATTCGGCCCAGCTCAGAGCCAAGGCGCTGAGTTACTTATGCCACCCACCGTGATGTGGTGGTGCAACATTGGGAGGTGGAGGTTGGATTTTTCTAAAACGAGGGCAAAATACAGTATAACTATTTAAATTGTGTGTAACTTCCTGAAGATCTGTATTAAATCTACCGTAATCCAGATGTGCACATTTTCAAATGCAGTACAGGAAGCGGCCGCTGTAAATGGGAGACAGACAAACAGGCAGATAACCAACCCGGTTCCACTGGGCTGTTGTTATTGGAGAATATTTACCTGTAAAGGTAGAGCGCATACCTGGGTCAGGCTGAACAGTTTATGTTTTGTATCCCACTGAAAGGCCGGATCTGCATCTGGACCTTAACCAAAATCGAATTAATTCGTCTTTGTCAGTTGTCAAACACCCAATCTGTCCACCAAGTTTTGTCATAATCCTTCCATAACTTTTTGGGATATTGTGCTATATATAGTTTTGGCCCTATCGCTCAATAGTGAAGAATCACTTAATAAATTATAGTATATGGATCTTCACCGAAATCTAATCAATTCTTCCTTGTCACACATGCTACATGTCCACCAACTTTTGTCTGAATCCGTCCACAATGTTTTGAGATATCCTGCTCAAACACAAACAGACAAGAGTGAAAACATGACTTCCGTCCACCTTCAGTGGTGGAAGTGAAAACGCTCAACAACACTTTAGCCATGACCGGATTTATGGTGAAGGACATGAAAACATCTTCCTTTAGGTTTGCAAATGAGCAAAAAACATAGGACATAAAAAACATTAATGTGGCCCTATTTGTTGCAATTGTTTGTTGGAAAAAAAATCCTTTCAATAACCTACTTTCATCAAAAGGTTTAGACAATGTACAAATGGAGCTCATCCATTTGTGCAGAAAGAAATCCATATAAAGTACATTTGCAGTCACTTTTTCCATAGGCAAGAACTTAAACAAGTGCCAAGCCTTCTTAAGAGAGTGCAGACGAGTCGAGACTGTGCACAAATTTTGCGCATGATTATTTGAATACCCAAGACTCTCACAAATTATGTTTATACACAAACCGAAAGTTGTGTGCTTGACAGTAATTTTCACTTGGGAAGGAAACTGCAAAAAGTTGAGACTCCAAATCTGAAGCACTATGAGAACAATTTAGCTCTCTGTATACTTATTTATTATGCACTTGCAGGATAGCTTAGAGGTATGCACAGTCTCCTTCGAGCTGTCTAGCCTGGGATCGAATCTCCATCCAGCTATAAAATGTCATCCTAGTGTTTGGCAGGCAGGATGATTCATCAATGTGTGCCTTCCAATGTGTGGAAGGACATTCATCTGGAGGTTCTGTGTACCAGTATTGGCTGTTGGTAAAAGTTGAAGATATTGCAGTATCTTTTGTGAAGAGTGGGCGAGGCATTCCTGGTACCCTGAACAGATTGTAAATTATCTCCAGCCTTAGACCAACCGGTTCGTGAAAGAATTAGGACAAAAACGTTCGCCAGGCGACCTCACAAGAAGGTTGGAGTAATTGGTATTGCTAATGTTGTAGTAGTAGTAGTAGTAGTAGTAATAGTAATATTAGTAGTAGTAAGAGTAGTAGTAGTAGTAGTACTAAGAGTAGTATTAAGGCTAGTAGTCATAGTACTATGAGTAATACGATGAGTAGTAGTGTAGTAAGGGTAGTAGTAGTATTAGTACTAAAAGTAGTAGTAGTAGTAGTAGTAAGAATAGTAGTATTAGTAGTAGTAAGCATAAAAGTAGTAGTAGTAAGAGTAAAAGGAGTAGTAGTAGTACAGACTTGGCTTTTAATTTGGAATTTTTTTTTTCTTCACTTGGGTTTACTTTCTTAACTCAGTATATAAATCTGGTGAGTTTATTTTACACTTTGGTGATATATTTGTTAAAAGAACCATGTCACTGATTGTCTGTCGCAGCAAGAAGTCAACAACAGGATTATATCACAAGTGGCATGGCAAAATGTACGGACAGGTGCATTTGATGATTGGCTTCACAGTCGGGTATACAAGGGTTGTTGCGTTTTGTATTAGTGGAAAACAACTGCTGCACGTCTCCAAAAGTTATTGCCGCTTCCTCTGGAGATGGTCCGTCAACTCGACAATGCTGTTTGTCATGGAGTGGTGGCTTTACGAAATTACGGCATGAAACAGCGTGCTATTGCTCAGCAGTATGGCATCACTCAAGGTCAGGTGTCAAAGATCCTGAAACGAAATGCTCAGAGGGGTGTCTCTACTCCAATACCGAGGCCAGGACGTCCCCGCAGAACCACAAGGAGGGATGATCGCCAGCTGCACCGGTGAGTCCGCAATTGCCGTACCAAGTCAGCTAATCGGCTTAGGGCTGAGTGGCAGCAACTGACAAATGAGCCTGTATCCAGAAGGCTAGTCAACCAATGACTGGTTCAAGCAGGCTATCGTGCCAGGCGTCCCCTGAGAAAGCCACGCCTGACCAGACAACACCGCCAGCGCTGATTGCAGTGGGCCAGAGAGCACCGTCAATGGCAGCCAGGACACTGGAATCACGTGATCTTCAGTGACGAGTCTAGATTTCTGGTCTATCGTCAAGATGGCCACGTCCGAGTGCGCAGACAAGTGCATGAAGCCTACAACAAAGATTGTATAGTGCCAAGAGTCCAAGCTGGAGGTGGTGGGGTGACCGTTTGGGCTGCTTTTCATGCAGGGGGAAAAACTGACCTGGTTGTTCTGAATGGAAACCTGAACCAGTTCAAGTACAGGGCCATTCTGGAAGAAACATTGCTTCCATTTGCTCGTGTAGCCTTTTGAGGAAACTTTGTCTTCCAAGATGACAATGCACGGCCTCATCGTGCTCGCATGATCCAACACTTTCTTGCTGACCGTGGTGTGGAGCATACGGAGTGGCCTGCCATGTCCCCGGATATGAATCCGATAGAGAACTTGTGGGCAGAATTAACGCATCAAATCGACCACTTGGACCAGCAGCCGACCTCTGTGCGTGAATTGCAGCAGGCTGTTGTCACTGCATGGCAAGCGATTCCTGTCCAAACCTTGGCAAATCTCGTGAACAGCATGCCTCAACGTGTACGTGCTCTCCTGAATGCTTGTCGGGGTTACACGAAGTACTGAACTGTAATTTTACTGTCCGTAATCCCAGTCGTAATTTAACTTTTGTTTTTGTTAAAAAAAAATTGGGCTAATGTGCAAAATAAAGAGATACTTCTGGAAAACGTACAGAAGTTTAATACAGTACTGTCCATGAATTGAGTTCGATATCAGTTTACATCACTTTCAAGGATCAATTTATTTGTTTCGAAATGTCAAATGTGGTTTTTGTTTCTTTTAAAGGTCACATTAACAAAATCTAGAATAATTTCAACATAATTCCAATGAACTTTTGATTCGAAGACATCTTGAAAAGTAAGTTCACCCCCACAAAAAAAAAATTGCATATTAAATGCCAAGTCTGTATTAGTACTAAGAGTAGTAGTAGTAACATTAGTAGTAGTAGTAATAAGTGTAGTAGTAAGAATAGTAGTATTAGTAGTAGTCAGCGTAAAAGTAGTAGTCCTCGTAAGAGTAAAAGGAGTAGTAGTAGTAAGAGTAAAAGGAGTAGTAGTAGTAAGAGTAAAAGGAGTAGTAGTAGTAAGAGTAAAAGGAGTAGTAGTATTAGTAAGAGCAGTTGTAGTAGTAGTAGTAGTAGTACTAAGAGTCATAGTAAGAGTAGTGGTAGTTGTAGTAGTATGAGTAAAAGTAGTAATAGTAGTAAGAGTACAAGTAGTAAAAGTAGTAGTAGTAGTAGTAGTAGTAGTAAGAGTAAAAGTAGTAATAGTAGTAAGAGTAGAAGTAGTATTAGTAGTAGTAAGAGCAGTAGTTAGCTATAATACTTGCGGCATTATCTGTCGAAAAAGAAAAGTATATTTTGCATTACACATTGTGAGTAATTTCGATTTTCTTGTCCCATTAATTTTTCATAAACCAGAAACTAAGGATATGAAACAGCACTTAGAGTTGAATGGCCAAGCGGTGTGTGAGTCATGAAAACATTTCAACGGCTTCCCGATGTTGTAAAATGTAAAGAAACAACCCAGTGTTCAAGTACCGAGCTTTCTCCACTCCATGCACGTTGAAAGTAAAGAAATGTCACGCACAGTTGCACAAGGAGCTGTTTTCAAAACTTCATCAAAAAGTTAATCACTGAAAACTTCTTGCCACACATAAGGGGTGTGTGAAAGGTTTCCTCTTTGATGAGGTTCAAAATACATGAGTGGGAATTGTTCAGTTTGAAAGTTGAATCTCAACACTTTTGTTTGTAGAAATTTAAAGCAAAATTGTTATGCAAGAAAGATGGAGAAAGAGTAATTACATTTTAGTTTCCTTAATGTCATTGATTGACTCTTTTTTTTTTTAGTGCATTAACTTCACACATGTCGTCACGTGCAGGCAAGCTCCCTGACAACTCTTCACCAGAAATCAAAGTTATAAACAAATAAGTAGGACGCAATAATATATTGAGGAAAATTCCCACCAAAGATTGTACTTGGGTGACGACGTCAACTACATCCAGAAATGCATGACAAAGGTAAACAGTAATTTGGGACTTTTATATTAAAGAAGCTACTCAAAGTTTACCAAGCTTTTCCTTTGAAATCATTTTGTTTGTTATTGAGAATTGAAGCACACTGTGCTGAATTACATCATGCAAGTCGAGTCATGTATGTCGCAGAGCATTCAAAAAAGTTTGACCAATGAGATATTCCCAATAGTCCAAAACATGTCAACTTCAAAATAAAAAAATGACGTATGTATGTATGTATGTATATATATATATATATATATATATATATATATATATATATATATATATACATATATATACATATATATATATATATATACACACACACACACACACACACACACACACCCACATTGCCTTCAGAAAGTATTCACACCCCATGACTTTTTTCACATGTTGTTGTGTTACACACAAAATTAAAAATTGATTAAATTGAGATTTTTTGTCACTGGCCTACACATAATACCCCATAATATTGTTGCGGATATGGGATTTGCATCCATCCATATCCGCTTGTAAATATTCCCCTATTTCCTCAATACTTCCCAACTATCCCCAATCCCCCATTCCCTAGTCCCATTTTCTGTAAACAACACTCTGTAGACTCGACCTCCCCCTATTTCCCCCATTAAATGTCGTGCCCAGGTTCACCGCATCTCATGTAAGACAACTATAGGACATCTTGCTAGTTATTCTTAGTCTATGTCAGTTAAGGACTCGTTTCCATTAATTCTGACCCTTCGTTGCACCAGAATGTGATTGTATGGCACCGTTAGGAAGTTTAGGACCTCCCAATACCTCCCCGCAGCTCTTCCTCACGGTTCAGCAACAACAGCAACGGCAGCGGCGGGCGCGGGGAGTGCGCGTCCTCACTCCGGCTTGGTTGGTAGGGGGTGTTGGGAGGGCACCAGGCCTCCCCAACGAGCCGCCATCGAACATGTGCTCGACGGGGTTACAAAATAGGGGCTCCCTGTCAGCTCCTCGTCAAGGGCGGAGCCCGGTAACCCCCGCACCCAATGGAAGCGGCGGACCGGCCCCAGTGGGGCAGAGCCAACCAGCCGAGGGCGTGTCACTCCCCGCTGAGCATGCGCAGGGAGAGGGAGGTGACGTCAGATGCGCGCTGAGCTTGGAGCAAGCAAGACGACCTCCGAGCGCTGTGAGGCCTCCCCGCATCTTCTGGACTGGACCGTGCTTTATCCTGTCCCCGAGCCAAGGTGCACCTTGTGCCATCGAACTACCTGTCCCTCCCTGCCATCAATCCCTGTGTAAGTCAGCCTTGTTCCGTTTGTCTGTGGTCTGTCCGGGAATAGATAAGATTGTATTTAAGTGCCCATCTCTTCTGTGTCTTTTACCTCACTCTGCCGTGTAATCTACCCCCTTTTCTCCACCACTGTAATTATACCCTCCTCCGGAGGTCTTGAGAACTGTACCCCTTGCGTCGTTTCCTCTTTCCCAGTCGTCGCGTCCTTTCCGTCATTGATTTGGCATAGCGCGATTTGGTCAACGTCTGGGTGGAATCGGGGTCTAGTCGGGGAATAACTGTTCAGTCGCGGCAATACCACCGCTCGGTAAATAACATCTAAACCGCGTCCGTCACAATATTAAAGTGGAGTTTTTTTGGAACCTTTTACAAAATAACTCAAAATGAAATGCTGAAATGTCTTCAGTCAATAAGTATTCAACCTCTTTGCTATGCGTCCTCAAACACCTCAAATTGAGCTCAGGTGCATCCAATTTCCTGTGAACATCCTTGAGATGTCTCCACAGCTTGATTGGAGTCCACCTGTGGACAATTCAATTGATTGGACATGATTTAGAAACAAATACACCTTTCTATATAAGGTCCTACAGTTGACGGTGCATCTCATAGCAAATACTGCACCATCAAATCCAAGGAACGGTCTGGAACTCCGACATAGAATCGAGAGGAGGCAAAGATCTGGAGAGGGGTATAAAACAATTTCTCGAGTGTTGAAAATTCCCAAGAGCACAGTCAGCTCCATCATTAGGAAATGGAAAGAATATGGAACTACCCAGACTCTTCCTAGAGTGGGTCGTCCTACCAAACTGAGCAACCGGGCACGAAAAACCTTAGTAAAGGAGGTAGCCAAGAACCCATTGACCACTCCGACAGAACTACAAAGTTCCTTGGTTGAGATGGGAGAACCTGCCAGAAAGACAACACTCTCTGCAGCCCTTCACAAATCTCGGCTTTATGGGAGAGTGGCCACACAGAAGCCGAGGGCATTGGCAGATAAGCAACGAGCTGTTAAAGACATCCAATCATGGAGTTAGGACATGTACTGGACTAAAGGATTGAAGAGTAGCAAAAGTAACACCATGATTTAACAACGTTTCCAGAAAAGAATTGGGAAACTAAAGCGCGGCGTTACGCGCGCTGCTTGCGAGCAAGGAGGAAGCGGACAAGCGGTAACTTATAAGCGTCTTTATTTCAGGAGCTCACTGTAACACTGGCGCGCTCCGGGCTGCGCGCCCGGTGTATCTCATGAGGCCACGCCTACCCCTCGGGCGTGGCCACCGCCCACTTGGTGCACGGAATGATGTCACCACGCCAGTGGGCTATTGTGTCCGCCACACGTGCCCCCCCAGAATTCCCGCGCACCTGCAGGGCCAGTTTGTGGGGCAGACGAATGACCCGGCCGAAGCGCCCCCTGGCGATCGGCGGCGTCCGGGGTGCAGGGATTCCAGGTGGGATGCCCCTGGCTGCCCCTGGGATGGGTGCAGGACCGGGGGGCGGCGTGGCGGCGGGGCTGGGTGGTGCCGGGGGTCCGCCCGCAGGGGGGCGGCCCCGACGTGGGGGTCGGGCCACTGGCGGTGGATGGTCCACGTCGAGGTGGGCTGGCTTGAGGCGGTCTACCGAAACGCGGTCAGGAGTACCGCCGATGTCCAGGGTGAAGTGCTTCGCCCCGGTCTCCAGCACGCGGAAAGGACCGTCGTACGGTGGCCGCAGTGGTGTCCGGTGGGCATCGTGGCGGACGAAGACGTACTCCGCCGTGCGAAGCTCCGGGGCGACGTGCGTCGGTGGGTGCCCGTGGCATGCCGTTGGCACCGGGGCGAACCTCTGGGCGGTCTCTTGCAGAGCGGAGCGCTGCTGTGCCGCGGACCATGGTGCCGTGGAGTCGGGGAGGAACTCGCCCGGCACCCGCAGCGGTTGCCCGAAGACCAACTCCGCCGCGGATGCGCGCAGGTCCTCCTTGGGCGCCGTCCGGAGGCCCAGCAGGACCCAGGGGAGCCTGTCGACCCAGCCGCCATCGCAGAGGGTGGCCCGGAGCGCGGCCTTCAATGAGCGGTGAAATCGCTCACACAGGCCGTTAGCCTGGGGGTGGTAGGCCGTGGTTCGGTGCAGCCGGACCCCGAGCCCCTGCGCGACCGCCCCCCAGAGCTCCGAGGTGAACTGGGGGCTGCGGTCGGACGAGATGTCTGAGGGGGCGCCGAACTGGGCGACCCAGGTGGCGATGAAAGCCTGCGCGACATCGGCCGCCGTTGTCGACGCCAAGGGCATGGCCTCCGGCCATCGGGTGGTGCGGTCCACCATGGTGAGGACGTAGGTGAAACCCCGCGAGGGGGGCAGAGGTCCCACCAGGTCGACGTGGACGTGGTCAAACCGGCGTTCCGGCACCGTGAACGACGCCAACGGGGCCTGGGTGTGCCGGTGCACCTTGGCGCACTGGCACGCGAGGCACGTCCTGGCCCAGCCGCGGACGGCCTTCCGGAGGCCATGCCAGACGAACTTGTCGGCGATCAGCCTTTGGGAGGCCCTCGCGCCCGGGTGGGACAGGCCGTGGATGGCGTCAAACACCTGGCGCTGCCAGCCCGCGGGCACGATGGGGCGAGGACGCCCAAGGGAGACGTCGCACAAGAGGGCCGCGCCCGCGCCGTCGAATGCCACCTCGGTGACGCGGAGGCCCGTGACGGCGGTCCTCAAGGCCTGGACGTCGGGGTCAGCGGCCTGGTCTGCTGCCATCCGGGCATAGTCGATGCCGAGGTGGACTGCGTGAGCGACGGCCCGGGAAAGGCAATCCGCCACCGGGTTGTCCTTCCCCGCGACGTGCTGGATGTCCATCGTGTACTCGGACACGGCCGAGAGGTGACGCTGCTGCCGGGCCGACCACGGCTCGGTGACCTTGCCCATCGCGAAGATCAGCGGCTTGTGGTCGACGAAGGCAGTGAACGCACGGCCCTCGAGCAGATGGCAGAAGTGCCTGACCGCCAAGTGAAGCCCGAGCAACTCGCGGTCGAAGGTACTTTAATGGCATTCGGGCGGGCGAAGCTGCGGGCTAAAGAACGCCAGCGGTTGCCAAGCTCCACGCACCCATTGCTCGTGCACCGCGCCCACCGCGTAGTCCGAGGCATCGGTGGTGAGGGCGATCGGTGCATCGGGCGCCGGGTGCGCGAGCATGGTGGCGTTAGCCAAGGCGAGCTTCGCGCCCGTGAACGCCGTGTCCATCTGCTCGGTCCAGGTAACGTCGCCTTTGCCCGGCTTACCTCGGAGAGCTTCGTGCAGGGGGCGCAGGAGCTGGGCGATACGGGGCAGGAACCGATGGTAAAAGTTCACCATGCCCAGGAACTCCTGCAGCCCTCTGATCGTGCGGGGGTGCGGAAACCCCTTCACCACCTCCACCTTGGCCGGCAGGGGGACGGCTCCGTGCCTGGTGACACGGTGCCCCAGAAAATCGATTATGGTGGCGCCGAACCGGCACTTTGCGGGGTTCACAATCAGGCCATGCTGGCCCAGGCATTCGAAGAGCGTGCGGAGGTGGCGTAGGTGCTCTTCGCGGGACGCGCTGGCGACGAGGATATCGTCCAGGTAGACGTAGACAAAATCCAAGTCACGCAGGACGCTGTCCATCAGTCGCTGGAACGCCTGAGCCGCATTCTTCAGACCGAAGGGCATGCGCAGGAACTCGAAGAGTCTGAATGGCGTGATGACCGCCGTCTTCGGGACGTCCTCCGGCCTGACGGGGACCTGATGGTAGCCGCGTATGAGGTCCACCTTCGAGAAGAAGGACATGCCCGCCAAACGGGCGGAAAAGTCCTGAATGTGGGGGACGGGGTAGCGGTAGGGAGTCGTGGCGTCATTGAGACGGTGATAGTCCCCGCACGGTCGCCATCCCCCGCCGGGCTTCGGCACGATGTGCAGCGGCGACGCCCAAGCGCTCTCTGAGCGCCGAACGATACCGAGTCGCTCCAGGGTAGCGAACGCCGCTTTTGCCACCGCCAGCTTCGTCGGCTCGAGGCGGCGTGCCCGGGCGTAGACCGGTGGCCCGACGGTGGGGATGTGATGGGCCACCCCGTGCTTGACGGCCCCCGCCGAGAAGGTGGGCCGCGTGACGGCCGGGAATCCGGCGAGGAGGCGGGTGAATGCGTCCGCTGCCGGAAGCGTACAGACCAACGTGGCCGGAACCGAACCGTTCGGCAAGCCGCTTGGCAAGCCGCTCGTTGAGCTGGGCAACGCACAAGCGAGCGAGCTGAACGTCTCGGCCTGGACAAGACGTCTGCGCTTGACGTCGACCAGGAGCCCATTAGCGCACAGGAAGTCCGCGCCAAGCAGTGCCATGGGCACGTCGGCGGTGACGAACGTCCATCGGAAAACCTGCCCTCCGAACCGCAGAGAGAGGCAGCGTTTTCCGTACCTACGGATTCCGTACCTTTCGCGGCAAGCAGCGCGGGGCCCCCACCCGCGGCGTGCTTGTCTGACGTGCCGGCGGGAACGACACTCACCTGCGCTCCCGTGTCGCACAGGTAACGGAGCCCGGAGAAGGTGTCCGTTATGAACAGCAGGCTGCTCGAACGGCCGGCGCTCATCGCCACTATTGAGCGCCGGCCCAGGCATTTCCCGACCTGTTGAAGGAGCATGGCGGATGACACTGCCGAGCTTCGTGGCCGAACTTGGCGTGGAACCAGCACCAGGTGGTGGAGCTGGAGGAGCGCGGCTGGCTCCGCTAGGCCGGTGGAGATGGCGGGTTTCCCCGCGGTGGCGGTTTTCGCCACGGCGGTGGGCGGTGCGTGGCGGTGGTCACGAGGTGCGTATCAGCATGCTGCGTATGCTGTATAAGCTGATGCTGTGGATCAGCAGCATCAGCAGCAGCATCAGCAGCATCAGCCACGAGGGCCGTGACGGCCACGCCGACTCTCGCCCGCGTGTCCGAAGCGGCGAAGTACTTGTCCGCCTCGGCTGCCAATGCTCGGGGTTCCGTTAGCCCGGTCCCGGCCAACGCGAGGCGAACCTGCGCTGGAAGTTGGCGACGGAAAAGCGCCCGGAATAGAGAACCGGGGGCTTCGTCGCCCAACAGTGACAGCATATGGTCCATTCGGACCGACGGGCGCGTGTCACCGAGCTCGGGGAGATCCAGGAGGCGGTCGGCCCGTGCATCGTCCGTGAGGCCGAGCGTGGCTAGGAGTAGCCGCTTGAGTGCCTCGTACTTGTGGCCGTCCGGTGGGTGGCGAAGGACGGACACAACTCGAGCGGCCGTGCCGGGCCCGAGGGAGGCGACGACGTGGCAATAACGCGTGTCATCGCCGGTGAGGCGCCGAAGCTGAAATTGGGCTTCGGCCTGGACGAACCAGACTTCGGCCTGAGCCTCCCAAAATTCGGGAAGTTTGATGAAGTTGGCCATGGCAATGGCGTCGTGTGTGGAAGGATCGCTCCGGCAGATCCAACGTCAAGGGGGTCACCAGTAAAGCGCGGCGTTACGCGCGCTGCTTGCGAGCAAGGAGGAAGCGGACAAGCGGTAACTTATAAGCATCTTTATTTCAGGAGCTCACTGTAACACTGGCGCGCTCCGGGCTGCGTGCCCGATGTATCTCATGAGGCCACGCCTACCCCTCGGGCGTGGCCACCGCCCACTTGGTGCGTGGAATGATGTCACCACGCCAGTGGGCTTTTGTGTCCGCCACAAAACTATAGATCTGTTAGCTTCACTGTAGGAAATGTAACTATAGAACCATATACCTGTTAGCTTGTGAGGAAAGTGTTGGAGACATTAATTAAGGAACAGATAAAGAAACATTTGAAACAAGCGTTACGCCCAGGTCCCCCGTCGGTGAAGTGATGTGAGTTGATAAAGTGGAAGACGCAAGGCGGCCATCTTGGATTTTGACATGGCGACCCAATTTTCAATAGCGTTCTCCCTTATGTGTAGATACCCCCACACACCAGATTAGAAGTTAGTAGTTCGTTTGTTTTTCAAGATATTTCGCTCACAAGGTTCAGACATATTTATGGTGGCGGCCATCTTGGATTTTGACGTGGCGACCCCATTTTCAATAGCGTTCTTCCTTATGCGTAGATACACCCACACACAAGATTAGAAGTTGGTACTTCGCTTATTTTTCAAGATATTTCGCTCAAAATGTTCAGACATATATATGGTGGCGGCCATCTTGGATTTTGACGTGGCGACCCAATTTCCAATAGCCTTCTTCCTTATGCCTAGATACACCCACACACCAGATTAGAAGTTGGTACTTCGCTTATTTTTCAAGATATTTCGCTCACAATGTTCAGACATATATATGGCGGCGGCCATCTTGGATTTTGACCTGGCAACCCAATTTTCAATAGCGTTCTTCCTTATGCATAGGTACACCCACATACCAGATTAGAAGTTGGTACTTCACTTATTTTTCAAGATATTCCGCTCACAAGGTTCAGACATACATGGCGGTGGCCATCTTGGATTTTGACGTGGGTGCACCCACACACCAAATTAGAATTCGGTCCTTCGCTTGCGCACTAGGGTGGTCCAAAAATGCAAAAAAATCACTTTTTTATCTGGATTTTGATGCTCTATTGGATTATTGTTAGAAATGGTCTAAATCATTCACCCAAAAAATATTTTGCATCTGAGTCATCTATAAACTCATACACACTCAACATATAAATTTGTCATTTTGGTCAATTTGAATGACCTACAAAGAGTTTAGAAAAATTTTTTCCTAAATAATGTCATTGATGGTACATACCCCTGTGAAGTCCTCATGGTCGAAACATGAGTCAGACATGTATGAACATGTTTCAAACATGTTTCAAGCATTGTCAAACATGTTTCGACCATGATGATTTCACACTCACAGGCGCAAGCGCATGCAAAAAGTCATGAACCACAAAATGGCTTAGTACAATAGTGCATGTACATTTTCCACCTAGGTTGCTATTGGATTGTTCTCATTTAGCCAAATTTGGTGAAAAACGCCATATTTCAATTGAAGTGTGTATGAGTTTCTAGATGGAATTGAGCGAAAATATTTGGTGGGTGAATGTTTTAGACCATTTCTAACAACAATCCAGTAGAGCATCAAAATCGGAGAGATCGATGTTTTTTGGACCACCCTATTGCGCACGCACGCACGGGCGGACGCACACACGGACGGAGGGGAAAACCATAGTCCCTCTTTCGCTCCGCGGTGCGACGGGGGACAACAAATAAAGGTAATCATCATGGATTTACCAAAGGGAGATCATGTTTAACAACTTTGAATTCTCCACAGTAGTTTTTCATTGGGTGGATGAGGAAAAAGCAGTGAATACAGTGTATCTACACCTTAAGAAGACATTTGATAAGGTACAACACAGGAGGTTGATAGCTAAGGTGAGGGCTTGTGGAGTGCCTGGTCAGGTTGCTAACTGGATGGGAAACTGTGTTGGAGATAGGAAGCAAAATGTGGCTGTGAGTGGGAGGATATCTGGCTGTGAAGATGCAAGTAATGGGGTACCTCAAGAATAGGTACTGGAACAATCTATATAATAATACCGTAAGGACTCGACTTTGTTAACCCTTTTACGCCGCACCCAGTGACCCCATGCCCACGGCACTAATGCATTTTCCATCTACGAACCGCGCTCTTTGTTTATCACGTACAGCCACACTCGAAAAATCTGAATTCGCCGACTTTGGGACCCAAAAGCATCCGATTATCGGCCGATACGACGCCATCTTACGACACCATCGTATTGGCGTCTGCTGGGCGAAGGCGATGGTCAAATGGTCTTTATCGTCATTTTAATAAAGTTAAATGGAGTGACGTTTTGGAAACGTTTTTTGAAGTTTGAAGTTTTTTCGAATCGAAGTGAAGAAGTTTTTGAAGTTTTGATTTTGGAAACGTTAAATGGAGAAACAGTTTCACAGGAAGAGAATGCGATGCGATGAAGAAGAATCCATCTTTATTTTATTTTTTTGAACCACAAAAGATTGAAGCTCCACGAAGTCAAGAATGTGAAACTACGTGAATGTAATAAAATAACAAGTACAAAAAGTTTTAATTAAAACAAAAGCCGCGTCGATGTTACACAATGCCTAGATGCAGCTGTGCCTATAACGTCGATGTTATAAGCACAGGACATTCCTATTGATTCGATTACTTGATGTTATTTTTGTGCAAAGTGAAAATATATCTCGGCAATTTCCCGTGTGTTATTTCAGGCGGTGTATGACTGACCATGCCGCGATGTAAAAAATATATATCTCGGCAATTTCCCGTGTGTGGCGACACGTGAACGAAGCTATGCTCCTCTCTCCACATTATTGTGACGACGTATAAATTAAATATTTCATCGTGACGATTGTCATCAAATGGACGAATTTTTAATATATCTCGGCATTTTCCCGTCTGTTATTTCGGGCGGTGTATGACTGAGCATGCCGCGATTTAAACAAAATACAGTATATATATATCTCGGCATTTTCCCGTCTCTTATTTCGGGCGGTGTATGACTGACCATGCCGCGATTTAAAAAAAATATATGGCAATGGACTTGAAGTTACAGGCCTTTGAGAATTCATTTCGTTCTATAAAGGGCAACTTTCATCGCATTTTCTTCCCGTTTTTTTTCAACCGAGTCTAAAACTATGTTGGCGACTGTGAAAAATGAAATGATATATCGAATTTGATTTGAAAGAAAACTGTGTGAGAGGAAGACACCACGGGCCTACAAAACAGGCCTCAAAGCTATGCGAGTTAATAAAATGGTGGATATTTGTTTATATGAAGGCTCTCCCAGAATGGGTGGAGCTATGGTTCCCAGAATGGGTGGAGCTTTGAGGTTTTGTCTTCTCTGCAAGAACAACAACAACAAGAAGAAGAAGAAGAAGAAGAAGACGTGGTAACAACAACAACAGCAGAGTGCACTCTATGAGCAGCGTCTGCGACGCGGCTAAAAATGTACATAAACGATACAGTTCTATGAAACAGTTTCACAGGAAGAGAATGCGATGCAATGCGATGAAGAAGAATCCATCTGTTCCACCATTTGTGCCGGTGTCATCGATGGCGGTGTACGCTAACCTCATCAGGTGGGTTTACCATAATTTCTTCCATATACTGTGATAACAACGAAGTGAAACCGATCAGCAGCCCATCAGTATCTGCTCTATTCACGGTGCTTAAGTTAATCCTTCAAATCATTTAAAAACAACCCAACGTTGATGAAGCATGGCATACGAGGCCCGTTCAAAAAGTTCACGGAACGACGTACTCTCAAAGGTCTGAGGCCAAAATGTTTGTTTTTTTCCCCCCTTACACAACGGAAACAACAACTGGATAGGTAGGGCCGAGGCCTACGCTTACGTTTCGCTCCTGCATCTGTCACCGTTCATGATTATCAAAGTAGGCTTTACCCTGTTCACGATAAGGTAGAAATCAGTGAGGTGTATACGAAGAGATAAAAGGATGGCATTGACTTCGAGACGGTACGTGATAGTTGGCTGCGGCTGGCTGATGCCACGTTTTTTTTCCCCCTAAGTGCCATGGATGCTGATGGACATAATAAAGGTATCGGCTGATCTCTCATCGTAATATTACCCGATGGAAATGAACTGTTTCTTTGTTTGTCATTTCCTGTGCAATAATGTCAAATTGATAAGTCAGACATCCTTTTCTATTGACAGCTGCGCTCCTTTTCAATGGCATCGTCTATTGATATGCATGTTCTTCTTTCATATAATTTTACACATGCACAATCAGTATTTCAACTCTTGCAGACATTGGAAAGGAAGTTGACTCACAGGCCAACTCTCTGGCTCAATCACAGGCCGACGCACAGGCGATGTAATTGTGAGTAGCATTTTTGCACAAGTGAAAATTGAAAATACACGTTTTTGGTATGTGGCTATGTTATTTAGTGTTTGTTTTGTTTCTAACAATATAAAATACAAAGTCAGGAGGTGACACTTTATACACAGTGTAAGTTGGATTCTACAAAGTGTCGCCTTTTTCTTGATTTTGTTCACACAAATCCAATCCACACCATATAGTCTCATAAAAAATGGCCAGAGTGGTGCTATGCCGATTCCTATTACGAATCCATTCATTTTTCAAAAGTATATCGTAGCGTTGTCATTTAAGTAGATTGCAATAAATACGTTGTTCATATACGCACTCTTCATTCTCATCTTTCTTCCTAACTCTTACTCGGACAAGCAAATCCCCTATGCCATCCATATTGGTACACTCTATCCATACACCACATCCTCCCTTCCGTGGATGTTCCACGGGTTTCGGCTAGTCTATATAATAATAGCGTAAGGACTCGACTTTGTTATCCCTTTTACGCCGCACCCAGTGACCCGATGCCCACGGCACTAATGGATTTACGATCTACGAACCGCGCTCTTTGTTTATCACGTACAGACATACTCGAAAAATCTGAATAGCCGACGTTGGGGCCCAAAAGTATCCGATTAACTGCCGATACGACGCCATCTTACGACGCCATCGTATTGGCGTCTGCTGGGCGAAGGCGAAGCGAGCCGTCCGCTGATTGGACAGTCGAGTGGTGTGAACATGGGTGGTGTGAACCAAATGGTCTTTTTATTCCCTTGAACATTTTTAATTAGGATATATAAGGAAACGTCTTTATCGTCATTTTAATAAAGTTAAATGGAGTGACGTTGCGATACTCGGGGTGCGTTGCATAAATCCTCGTAACTCAGAGAGGTGTAGCAGGTGGCGAGACGTAAGGAAGCTTAAAGATAACGAGCTGAAAACAGACGAACGATATGTCAATCTCTTTCAACACCGAACGGAAATAAAAGTATGAGAGCGGGAAGGCATGGCCTGAGCACTTCGAGCAGAGAGGACTGGTTGGACTTAACTTAAAGAGAAAAAATTGGAGCTTAACGGAAGAAGAAATCCCATGAGCGCTCCCCTATGCCATCCATAATGGTACACTCAATCTATACACCACATCCTCCCTTCCGTGGTTGTTCCACGGGTTTCGGCTAGTTTAGAATATTTGTAGTATTGAGTATTGTGAAGCGATTGAGTTTTGTATAATTTATACAAGGCATTTGTATTAGTAGGAGCACAGAGGGAGCTGCAGATGGAGGAAATGTTGAGTTAGATCTTGGAAACGGCGTGAAGCTGGAAGGTGTGAAAACATTTTGCTACCTCGGAGACATGCTGAATGGAGAAGGTGGATCAGACTCGGCAACGGTTGCTCGAGTGAGATGTGCATGGAAGAGGTTTCGGGAACTGAGTGGCGTGCTGACGAGGAGGGGAGTGTCGTTGAAGCTGAAAGGAAAGGTGTGTGCTGCATGTGTGAGAAGTGTTATGATTTATGGGAGCGAGACATGGGTAATGAACGTAGAGCAGCAACGAAGGCTGGAAAGGGTGGAAATGCGAATGGTTCGGTGGATGTGCGGAGTATCATTGAGAGAGAGAGGAAGACAAATGATGAATTGCGAAAGATGATGGGAATAGAGCCTGTGATGGATGCTGTGAAGAGAAACAGGTTGAGATGGTTTGATCATGTGTTGAGGAAGGATGAAAGTGACTGGTTGAGAAGAATGATGGAAATGAATGTAGAAGGAAGTAGAGGCCGGGAAGACTGAGAAAGACTTGGTCTTTCAGTTGGAGAGTGGTTAATGCATGGAATGGTATCCCTGGAAAGCCAGTTTCAGTGGAGAGGGTGGATAAGTTTAAATAGCATTTGGATATAGGTACCTGTATGCATTGTAGATAGGGGTTACAGGGATATTTGCTTGTGTCGATGGTAGGTAGCATATATGTGTGGATGGATGATGATGTTGGTCCATGCACTCATGATGGGCCGAATGGCCTCCTTCTGCACCAACGTTCCTTGTGGATATTTATTGACTTGTAAAAGGCTTATGATATACTATATTGAGAGAAAGCCTTTTATATAAGCTACACCAGATTGGTGTCAGAGATACCTCACTTAACTGGTTGTGGTCCTTTCTTTCTGGCAGATATGTAGAAGTTGTTGGGACAACATCCAAAAAGAGGTACAATGAGAAGGAAGTCCCACTCGGGAGTTCATTACAATAATTGTCCCCTGTCGCTCAGCGGAGCGAAAGGGGGACTATGGCTTTCCCCTCCGTCCGTGTGTCCGTCCGTCCGTCCGTGCGTGCGTGTGTGCGTGCGGGCGTGCGTGCGTGCATGCGTGCATAAGCGAAGGACCGCATTCGAATTTGGTGTGTGGGTGCAACCCACGTCAAAATCCAAGATGGCCGCCGCCATGTATGTCTGATGCCATGTATGTCTGAACCTTGTAACCTGCATATCTTGAAAAATAAGCGAAGTACCAACTTATATTCTGGTGTGTGGGTGTATCTAGGCATAAGGAAGAAAGCTATTGAAAATTGGGTCGCCACGTCAAAATCCAAGATGGCCGCCGCCATGTATGTCTGAGCCTTGTGAGATGAATATCTTGAAAAATAAGCGAAGTACCAACTTCTAATTTGGTGTGTGGGTGTATGTCGGCATAAGGACGAATGCTGTTGAAAATTGGTTCGCCACGTCAAAATCCAAGATGGCCGCCACCATATATATGTCTGAACCTTGTGAGCGAAATATCTCGAAAAATAAGCGAAGTACCAACTTCTAATCTGGTGTGTGGGTGTATCTAGGCACAAGCAAGAACACTGTTTAAAATTGGGTCACCACGTCAAAATCCAAGATGGCCGCCGCCATGTATGTCTGATGCCATGTATGTCTGAACCTTGTAACCTGCATATCTTGAAAAATAAGCGAAGTACCAACTTCTAATCTGGTGTGTGGGTGTATCTCGGCATAAGGAAGAAAGTACCAAGAAAGTACGAAGTACCAACTTCTAATTTGGTGTGTGGGTGTATCTATGCATAAGGAAGAACGCTATTGAAAATTGGGTCGCCACGTCAAAATCCAAGATGGCCGCCACCATATATATGTCTGAACCTTGTGAGCGAAATATCTCGAAAAATAAGCGAAGTACCAACTTCTAATCTGGTGTGTGGGTGTATCTAGGCACACGGAAGAACGCTGTTTAAAATTGGGTCGCCACGTCAAAATCCAAGATGGCCGCCGCCATGTATGTCTGAATCTTGTGAGAAGAATATCTTGAAAGATAAGCGAAGTACCAACTTCTAATTTGGTGTGTGGGTTTATCTCGGCATAAGGAAGACCGCTTTTGTAAAGTGGGTCGCCACGTCAAAATCCAGGACGGCCGCCACCATATATATGTCTGAACCTTGTGAGCGAAATATGTTGAAAAATAAGCGAAGTACCTTCTGGTGTGTGGGTGTATCTAGGCACAAGGAAGAACGCTATTGAAAATTGGGTCGCCACGTCAAAATCCAAGATGGCCGCCTCCATGTATGTCTGACCCTTGTGAGCGAAATATCATATCATAGCATGTTTTCTGCATGTTCCACTTTGTCAACTCACATCACTTCCCCGACGGGGGACCTAGGCGTAACGCTTGTTCCCAATTATATTTCACCTCATGGTGAATAATGTAGTTAGACCTGTGTACATAGTTCAGATGGCTTTATATCTAATTATATTATGTACCAAAACTTCAGGTTACCAAGTCGCAATCTTTCAGTGGCAATCCTCCACTCCTACTTAGATAAGACAGTCCGAAATACGAGAACTTGTGGTCTGGGGTGGCATATGTAACTTCAGGTTTTCTCTGTGGATAACAAACATGGTCATCACACATACTGTAGCTCATTATGACATTATGCAAAAATCATTATGCTACAAGCTGATCTTTATAACGAACCCCCATCCTCCTCCAGCCAAATAAAGCTGCATGAAGCAACTGAAAAAAGCTACACAATGAAAGCACTTTGTTGTTTCAAACACAACCTGGGTTCTTCTGCAGCTGCAGACATTCAGAAGTAGCACATACATGAGAATGCCAATGGTACACACCCCCATCAACTGCCGGACCAGTTTCATCACTTATTGGCAAGTTGTCAGTGACATCGTAGACAGACACATGCACCAATGAGACTCCTAAACATGTACCATATGCAATGCTGGTAGCAGTCAACATATAAATATCAATACTGTTACATGTCGACCCAGGGCACTGCAGCGAGTGCACCCACCGGAGCCTGGGGGGCATCATGGCAGAAATTAAATAAAGACACTGATGTGCCCCAAGTGTTGTTTTAAGAGTGAAACCAACATAGGAAGGGAGACAGAAGTGCATCGTTATAAGAAATATTTCATAATTCCTAATGTTCTACCTTAAGCACAAAAATATTAATTAAATGTATCAATAAATGACTTTCCTAAGAATCTCCAAATTATATTTGTATGAACGTCACATACAGCAATGGAGCTATACGATAACTCGTGACTCTCGACGTGGCAATTCAGCTTAATCAAGCCGTTCACACATTAACACCATCAGGTTATAAATGGCTGAAGGGTCGGTGGTGGGCCCCTTTGGAATGTTCAAAATTTGGAGGGTGCGCACAAATGGTGAAGCTGACGCAAGCAGTCAGTCTGTCACGCTCATCAAGTCCTCTGAAGTTGAATGCCCAATCACCGAAGCATAGAGAAGAACCCGGAATTGCGAAAACCAATCACGTCGCTCACCCATAATTTGAGGGAACAACCAATCAGCTCTCGCCTAATCAATATTCCCAAGGTGGCTAGAATCCTTATAGTTAACCCCTCTTGCTCTTCTAGCCAATCTGATAGCAATAACGTAGCACGTTTTCAAAAATCTCGCTGTAGCCAATGACGGCCAATGCCTTCATCGACACAGCCTTGATTGATGGCTGTAGAGGCAGAGCCATCTCCCCACATTGGCACCAGGAACTCCTCCTTTTCTGTTGGCTTGACACCACCCCAAGTCCACAAGGCGTGCTTTGATCAGGCCCTGACCACAGACTCAGTTCCCAGCCTGTTCCATACACATGGAAGGGCACATGACAGACATCTTTAACCTGACTAAACCAAAATAATTCGACCCATCCACCCAGGTGGGACAAAGCAGACACCTTCACTCGATCACATGTCCTTAATACATGGCTTAAACATCCTATAAGTACCTAGAAGAACACAAATGGTGCTAAGACCTTAATTTCTAACTACTACCCTCTCCACATAAACATAACAATATATTTTGTTTGATTAGACAATTTTACAGTGAATTTCTTCTGGATATTTGAACTGCAGACAAATTCTTCTTCTCCTGCTCTTCCCTTTATACTTGCTGTTCTTTATTAGGGGTAACAAATTCATCTAGAAAACGATCTAGTTCTGATTCAAAGCTTAAAGTGTTTAAAGGGATCCATCCACACAGTGCACTCACTGGCAAGCTGAAATATCACTTCGAAACATCAAAATTGCTCTGCACGTGAAGAACAAACATTTCTCGAGTGTTGGTATGAAATAGCTGCAAAGATCAATGCCCATAGACATTTGAATCGACGAAGTAACTAAAAAACAAAAAACCCAATTTCCTTGTGTTGTCGAAATGAGGGTATCCACAGGCAGGTCCTGCTGAGTTCACAAGAACGATTGAAGCTGCCTGCTGGGACATGGAATGCGCCTTTGGTCTTCCTTCAGCCAAAAAGTCATTCTCACGCTCTAATCAGCTTTGACAGATGGCAGGAAGTTAAAGAAAATGTTTTTACCAACTCTCACCGATTATGTGATTATTTTTGTTCAGCATTGTATTTTCCATTACATCATGTTCAGCTTGTTATGTTTTATTCCAGTAATTTGTATGATGTGATATTCTGAGACTTTTTCTTTTGCATTAGGTTCCAATCTTAATGAACATTAGTTGTTCTAAGCGAAAATGAAAGTTTGATTTTTTTCACTTAATTCATTTATAGGCCCAGAGTATACATACATGAGAGTGTGTGTATTATTATGAAGAGATATGTAATCTTGGTCATCATCATCTCTCCTGTCCTAATAGATGATGTGAAGATGTGAAGAGATCCTTCACATCTCTGAGCAAACAATGCTAGCAGATGGATATACCCAGATCAATATCCATTCAAGGGACAAGTGCTCTCATTGATACAATGCCCTCCATAGTCAGGTTCACTATGTCAATAAATAATATTTCGTTCAAAATCATGGTAGATTAGCAAACCTATACATTTTTGGAAAGGTTATAGCACAAGGAAACTAAAAATCAATGTTTACATTTGGAGAGATACCTGTATGGCGGCCATTTTGGATTTTCAAAATGGCCACTGTAAAATACATATTTTGTTCTATTTCTGCCTCTAATTACCCTAAAAACTTTTTAAAATATACTAAACCTATATTTTCAGGGACAAGGAATCCAATGAAAGTATCAAATTAGTGCTATGGGGAATGGTAAGACACGAATCAAAGGTTTTGAATTGCAAAATACTGTCTTTATATTCGCGATAAGTTGCATAATCAAATACATGTTATCATTTTGTACAGGCAGTTAATAACATCAAAATGTGTCACAATAATTCATATCACCAAACATACACAGGCAGTCAGCAAAATCATATATACACATGCAGTCAGTATAACTTCACATCTACACAGGCAGTCAATGACAAAATATACACAGGCAGTCAATGGCATCAAACATACACGATTACAGAATATGCCATTTAGAGTTCGTCATCACTGTCCTGTGTGTCGTATCCGACAATATAATCCGCATCGTTTTCACAGTCCGTTCCACACAAGCAAAGGTCGGTCAAATTGATTGGCAAATCGAATTGGTCGAATGGTCGATCGAATCGAATTCAATGAATCGAATCGAATCGAATCGATCGAATTGGTCGAATGGTCGAATGGTCGATCGAAACGATTGGTCGAATGGTCGAATTGGTCGAATGGAATTGGACGATTGGTCGAATTGGTCGAATCGAATTGGTCGGAATTGGCAAATGTAAACATTGATTTTCAGATTTTCCATGTAATAACGTTTCCAAAAATGTATAGGTTTGCTAATCTACCATGATTTTGAACGAAAAAACATAGTGAACCTGACTACCATGAGAAGCACCAGTTGAACAATTTATCATGTCAGGAATTAAACCCACACGACCACGACACCATCCTGTCAGACATTGTTTCTGTTCCAGGTCGAAAATCCCATAGAAACCAATAGAGACCAGTAGGATATTTATATGGGTCTCTATTGGAAATCATGATTTCTATTTGTTTCTACAGGAACCAGGAGAGTTTCCATTAGAAAACAAACCAGATTCAGTTAAAACCAATAGAAACCATTAGATGCAACTGGTCTGAAACCCATATAATCCAACAGGAACCTTTAATTTCAACTGGTCTTGTAGTTTTCTTACTCATTACTCATTAGAGTTTCTTACTCATAAGAGTTAACTGATCTGAAATCCCATAGACCAACCAAAACACTTTAATTATATTGTGTTATAAACAAACATAAATCACACAGTTCCATATTGAATTGAGTTATCGCCATGTTCTTTATAACAGGGTTTCCCCTTATTATGGTGCAGAGTCTGAACATGTAATTTTCCCACGTATGTCGATTGAATATTTCCAATTCTGTTAATTTATATATTGGTATTCTATTGGTCTCCTACTGGTTGCATTGACCTATTGGTAGTGTCTACTGGTCCAGTATTTCACTTTCCTTATTGAAACCAGTAGATCCTACTGGTCCAATATCCTATGGGATTTGTATAGGATTTGTCCTATTGGTTTTCTATGGGATTTTTGACCTGGGATAGTACCTGTGGTACAATTATTACAAGGGTGAACAACTTGTAGTTAAGTAAGATAATACTCAAGGATGAAAAAGGCATGATCAACTACATAAATTAATTAGGGGTAAGTCTCAGGGCCGAAATTTCAACCACTGAGTTTTCTTCATCTGTAAATACACTGGCAATATGTGCCAGGTGTTAACTGCTATCAGGAAAGGAAAGGGTCACTAAAGGAAAAATGAAAGATGTGGAGTGGCCAGGGGCATCACATATCTGAGAAGGATGGTGAGACCCAGGTCATAACTCATCTCAACACATGTGGCATTGTAGTATTTGTTGTCAGATGTGCATGTGGGTGAGATTTTAGCATGCCCTTGTGTGCTGTAGTCGTGACGCAGTGTGTATGCATGTTACTATAACTAGCAACGGTACCCGCCATACGGGCGGGGCTTCAATTGGGAAGCCCAAATGAAAAGGCAAAATAACAGAAATTGAAGGCTTTTTTATTTTAAACGATTCATATAAACATCTGTTGAATCATATCACATGCAAATCATCAAAATCTAAACAGTACATGGCGCCCATTTTGAAAAAAAGATTGAATTCTGCAAAACGGAAGCGGCCCTCCACATCTTTCTCAGTCGCATGTTTATGTGTGAAGAGTGCGTGCTGAATCTGTAACACGGAAGCGGCCGCTACACCTGTTTCTCAGTCGCTTTGCACACGCTGCCATGTTACTTCGGAGCCACACGTTTATATAGGAAGAGTTCGTCGGGAGTCGATCTACTCTCTCTTGGTACGTAGAATTTCAACAAAAGCCACATCACTGTTCATATCGGTAAATATTATTCAATCGTGTTTGGAAAAACTGGAAAATTGGAAAACTTGGAAAACTTGGGAAATCAATGTAGCCTATTTTACACCAGGGGGTCCTCAGATTACCCACCCAAAATATCATTGCGATCGGTTCCGCCGTTTTTGCGGTACCTTCGAACGGACAGACAGACGGACGGACGGACATTTGGTGAATTATAGTAAGATTCACAAAGTCTATGGGAATCGTACCTGTGGCTCACAGAACCTAGGGGGCAAAGTTATTTTCACACGAGAGTGATTAATACCATGTTGTTGGGATTTGTCTGTTGAGCATTCCCAACTCAATTTATGGCTCAATGCTGGGAATACAGGTTCCAATGTCATGTATGATATTAATTTTTTCAATGCCAACATATTGTTACGTGCTCCTCCCTGACCCCCTGGTCATGGTGTACCTCCGAGCCCCGAGAGGAGCCACGGCAGAAAAATGTGTTATTCTGTGTCAAAAATCAATAGTGAAACCACACCAATTTATTATCAACAAACTAATATTGTATTAAAAATCACTCAAGAATAACCATACAACAATAATAGTAATCAACAGTACAATCAATATATCTTATGATGGTACCATCAGCTAGTACAAGGTAACTCACTGTGCTCCAAGCGAGTGAAAAAAGAACATCCCCCAATGTCACTATATTCCCATCTTCAAGCTCAAAGTTGTCCCCTCCAGCGATCGTCAGAGCGATGTCGAATGGAAACCAGAATCCCGTTCAGATAACGGGCACAGTCACGCCGCCAGAACTGCACAAAGGCGCAAGCGGCCAAAGCGGCGCAAAGGGTCACGCGGCCAAACTGCGAAAAGGCACACTCAAGGCGACTGGGAAATCATACCCTCTGGTATGGATGTTTTACAGCTCCAAATCGGCGAACCTCAGGTTTGCCTTCAAAATCCGCGTTGCACACACACATCCCAGATAGACGTCTGAATGGTGAAAACGGCTGACGCGAAGCAAAGACCTTTCGCGATGAGCAAAGCGCGCGAGTCAAAATGGCCGAGGGCTCGTACTTGAGACGTAATGACACGACGATGATTCATCGGAATCAAACGCCAAACCTGACACGCAGGTTGATCAGTCACAGCGATAACAACTCTGTCGTAGGAATTCCTTCCCCAGGAAACCCGAAAGTTCACCAGCGACTTTCGTTCGACAACGTTCGCTCTGGACGAAGAAGCGACTAGCTTCTTGTCCGACTTCACTCGCTCCGCCCTCTTCTCTCATCTTCTTCCTCTTCATCGCCGTCCGGTTCCTGTTTCATTTTAAAACATTCCTTTTACCTTTTGACAATAATAATTGCTATTTCCCTCAAACAACAATAATAATTATACATGGAACGAGAAATGTCTCAAGTGGATGAAAGCCACCACAACGGAAGTGACGAATCCGTAACACTTCCCCCCCTCAAGAAAGAAAGTTTGAACATAGTGAAAACTTTCTTTGTAGGCAAAACTCTCCCAACACACAAAAGTAAACTCACACCCAAATCATCAATTCCCGTGAGCAACGATAATTAATCAATAGTTCCCAAAAATAAAGCAACAAAACTTTAAACAACCTACAGAGATTTCCAAAGTTAGTTCACTCTGGACAAAGAATCAGCAACGACATTGTCCCTGCCCTTTACATGCTCAATTTCCAAGTTGAACTCCTGCAAAGCGAAACTCCATCTCCTCAACTTCAGATTTTTTTATTTTTTTGAATGAAGGTTAAGGGGTTGTGATCAAAAATCCAAAGTCAAGCAAATCTACAGCACTTTTTTAGGGAGGCCGAGCTGAGAGCCAGGTTTCATGGTGGTTGGGTGGTGAAGCCTGGAAGTATTCACTACATGGACGCCTTTAGGAAAGTGGAGTTCACAGTTAATCCATGAAGGAATCTTGGCTCGGCTGCTCCGCAGCATTCAGTGCTTCAAACTCTTCCTAACTTTCATAATAATCATGGTTGGAGCGCTTGTCGCTGTAGTCATGGGAATAGCGGTCTCCATCTCGGCCACTACCCTGATAATCATCCCTTCGCAAGCTGCCATAACTCTCGGAGCCTCCATAGTAATCTCGACTGCGGCCACCACCAAAACTACTACTCCCACCCCGGGAGCCATAGCCACCCCTGAAACTACCTCCACGTTTTCCTCCTCTGTAGCCCCCTCGACCCCCATGGCCTGCCTTCGCTACTATTAAGGTTCGACCTTCCAAATCCTTGCCATTCCAATGCTTTTCTGCATCTTTGGCATCCTTTGTGTTTTCAAACGTGACAAACCCAAACCCTCTTGACTTTTGCGTCTCCCTGTCTTTTATCAGCCGCACTTCCAAGAGTGGTCCATATTGGCCGAAGACAGAGTCCAGAACAACTTCCCTTGTTTTGAAGTTCAGTCCACCTACAAAGAGCTTGCCAACATTGCCTCCATCCCTGACTTGTGTGTGCTGGCACTTAGTTTTTGGGTACCTGACAAGACGTGCCTGTGAAAAGCGTGACGTCAGTACCTTCTTCTTCTCTTCAGAGCGCTTCCTACCCATAGCACGAGCCACGGCACAAGATGGAAAGATACCCGGAATCTTCTGCTCTAACTGCGCAGTGTTATTTTTCATTCTAAGCTTTTCAACAAACATCGGGTTACCAGAAACTTGACCACCGGCCAAATCATTCCCGATAACAAAAGATAATCCCTCTACAGGAAGAGTGGCTTGTAAACCTACAGTGACCGGTCCTGACACCAAATCAGACTGCAAATGGATGACATGAAGTGGAGCTTTAACATAGCCACCAACCCCCTGTAAACGAACACTAACACCAGTTGCCGTCTTATCTGACAATGGCAAAAGGCCTTCAAGCATCAAAGATTGATGTGCTCCTGTGTCCCTCAATACCCTAACCGGTCTCTGGTTAATCAAGTCTCCATCCAGTGACACAAACCCCTCTGAAATAAAAGGTTTGTAACCCTCTTGAGCAAGGTCATTCTGTGATGCCGTAACTTTGGCATGGGAACCTTCACAAGGCACTGTCCTCCAAGTACGATTTCTCGCATTTGCCAATGCATTCGGAATTGTACTAATCTGACTCCGCTGCTGATTTTTCCTTTCCAGGGCATAACATTGGGACATCAAATGTCCAGGTTTCTTGCAAAAAGCGCAAGTTGGCCCGGCGGGAAAACTCGTGGTCTGCCTCGAGCCCCCCGGAAGATAAGTCTGTCTTGGAACTGTAGTCTTCTGATCCCTAAAAGTCGTGGTATCAGATCTGTCCTCATAGTCATCTCTAGGCCACCCCCATGAATCTTCGTTCTCCACACCGGATGTACCATAACTCCCCTGGCGAACTCTAGGCAGGAAGTTAGGTTTGTGGAACCCCATCCTGTGTGTCAAGGCATAGTCATCTGCCACGGTTGCTGCCTCATACAACTCTGGTACCTTCTTTTCCTCCAGATGTACTTTAATGTCCTTGTGGACACACTGTTTGAATTCCTCCACCAAGATCAATTGTCGCAACAGTTCGAAGTCTTTCCCAATCCCCTTCGAATCACACCACTGATCAAACAGGGTTTGCTTCATTCTGGCAAACTCCACATGGGTCTCACTCTCCCTCTTCCTGGCATTCCGAAAATTTTGCCGGTAAGCTTCAGGGACCAATTCATAGGCTTTGAGAATGGTTTTCTTCACTATCTCATAATCTGCACATTGGTGAATCGGTAAAGCCGAATAGATATCTTGAGCTTTACCCACCAGAACACTTTGCACTAACATAGTCCAGGACCCCACAGGCCATTTTAGCATTTGAGCCACTTTCTCAAAATGTAAAAAAAACTTGGCTACCTCCTTTTCATTGAAGGGTGGAACCAGCCTCACATGCCTACTAACATCCCAGGTGTTCTGACTAGTTGTCGAACTAGCCGGCATGGATGCTACCTCTCCCCGTTCTCTCATTAATTCCAGTTCCTTGAGTTTAATTTCCCTCTGACACTCCATGTCACGTTCCTTTAACTCCCTTTCGGCTCTCCTCTCCTCTGCTCTTTCCTTTTCTCTTCTTTCTTTGAGTTCCCTTTCAGTTCTCCTTTCCTCTGCTCTTCTCTCCTCGGCTTCTCATTCTTGTTCTACTCTTTTTTTCCTCAAGTTCTCGTTCCTGTTCTACTCTTCTTTCCAAGAGTTCTCTTTCAGCTCTCCTTTCCTCTGATCTTCTCTCCTCGGCTTTCCATTCCAACTCTTTTAACCTTTCCTGGCTCTGCAGTTGCATCTCCATTTTCCGGAGCTCCACATTTTCTTTTTCCTCGGGTAACCAATCCAAGGCTACCTCTGTCCATGTTCCCTGTCCCACCAGAAATTCTACCACCAATGTCTGCATCTCTGCTTTCTTCATATGAGCTCGGACCTGCAAGTTACAATGCTTGGCCAATATCAAGAGTTCCGATCTCTTTAACGCTAGGAACTGTGCCTCATTAGGGGACGCCGCAAACTTTTCTGCGTCAAACACCATGGTGACTATTAGTTAGCACCTGTTAACCTTCACACAAAAATTTCCTTTTTTTTTGAAAAATTTGGGAATGTTAGAAAAATTCTAAATTTGGGAATACTGGGAATGTTAGGGAATTCTATCCCAGACGAATGTTATTAGGGAATTTAATCCCAGACGAAGACCCAATTTCGAGCCCCCGAGTCAATTGGACGAGCCCCCAATTTCTGTTACGTGCTCCTCCCCGACCCCTGGTCACGGTGTACCTCCGAGCCCCGAGAGGAGCCACGGCAGAAAAATGTGTTATTCTGTGTCAAAAATCAAGAGTGAAACCACACCAATTGTTATCAACAAACCAATATTGTATTAAAAATCACACAAGAATAACCATACAACAATAATAGTAATCAACAGTACAATCAATATATCTTATGATGGTACCATCAGCTAGTACAAGGTAACTCACTGTGCTCCAAGCGAGTGAAAAAAGAACATCCCCCAATGTCTCCATATTCCCATCTTCAAGCTCAAAGTTGATCCCCTCCAGCGATTGTCAGAGCGATGTCGAATGGAAACCAGAATCCCGTTCAGATAACGGGCACAGTCATGCCGCCAAAACTGCACAAAGGTGCACACGGCCAAAGCGGCACAAAGGGTCACGTGGCCAAACTGCGAAAAGGAACACTCAAGGCGACTGGGAAATCACCCCCTCATGCATGGACGTTCCACGGCTCCAAATCGGCGAACCTCAGGTTTGCCTTCAAAATCCGCGTTGCACACACACATCCCAGATAGACGTCTGAATGGTGAAAACGGCTGACGCAAAGCAAAGACCTTTCGCGATGAGCCAAGCGCTCGAGTCAAAATGGCCGACGGCTCGTACTTAAGACATAATGACATGACGATGATTCCTCGGAATCCAACGCCAAACCTGACACGCAGGTTGATCATTCACAGCGATAACAACTCTGTCATAGGAATTCCTTCCCCAGGAAACCGGAAAGTTCACTAGTGGCTTTCGTTCGACAATGTTCGCTCAGGATGAAGAAGCGACTAGCTTCTTGTCCGACTTCACTTGCTCCGCCCTCTTCTCTCCTCTTCATCGCCGTCTGGTTCCTGTTTCATTTTAAAACATTCCTTTTACCTTTTGACAATAATAATTGCTATTTCCCTCAAACAACAATAATAATAATACATGGAACCAGAAATGTCTCAAGTGGATGAAAGCCATCACAATGGAAGTGACGAAGCCGTAACAGTATGCCCTTGTAGGTAATGCTGAAGTAAACGGATTTCAAGGAATGTCTTCGTTCTGTATGCGATTTATGGACAAGCTCCATATTGAGCTGTAGATCAATGTTAAAAAGATAATCAACCACATCTTTGGTTCTACACTTGGAAATACCACATAGTTTTGCTCAAAAAAGACAAAGATGGCAATTGTGAAAAATAATCCACAAAGACGAGCTAGAAAGAGCAATCAGATATTGCAGACCCTCGCCAAGACGTGTTTTCAGTGGTTTTTAAGGCTTTTGTGCTAACACAAATATGGCGGCTGAACCACGTGACCAATGACGTCATTATTATTATTTTTTCACCCCCAATTTATCCCTAGATGATGCTCAATAAATTTCATCTTAATCGGATGAAGTTTTGTACGTGTCGAATTATGATGTCATAATGGAGGCACCTATGACATCATCATTAACACATGTTATTCCAGAGAGTTCTTTACAATGAGCCATGTCTGAATTTTTTCTATGGAGCACTTTCGGAGATATAGAGGTGCAAAGTTTTTCGGTTTTTCCAAGATGGCGCCCATACCACGTGACCTATGACGACAGAATTATCATTTGAAAATTATACACGTGGAGTTGCACCAATGGTGAAAATTTCCTGTCAATCGGATCAACGGTTGCAGAGAAAATCAGATTTATTCTGTGCGGACAAACAAACAGACAAACAAGACAAACAAATGGACTCAAATACAATACCCTCTCCTCCGGCGAGGGTAACAAACAAAAATTGTGACTTTATATAAATGACAATGAAGGTTTATCATATTTTATTATTCAGCATTATAATATAACTAGGGCATTGCCCGTACGTGGGTGCCCGTTCCTTGCCAAAAAAAAAACAAAACGCTACCCGTACGCTCTACCCCGCCCGTACGCCCGTAAACAAAAAAAACAACGCTCTTCGCTTCCGCCCTTCGCTCTGACTGAATTGGGAGAAATAATGCGCATAAGAAATCGAATTACGAACCGTAATGGCGGTCAGCTCGTAACGCGCTCAGCTCCGCTCGCTCTCACATCGGCCACGCCTACGCAACAAAGCGTTCTGTGATTGGCTGCCGGAAATGAAGTCCGGAAGTTCGCAAATCGCAGTTACGATGAATCGTTTTAATTTAATCGCAGTTTGAATTCGTTTTAAAACATAGTTTAACGCCAACATAGTTTTCCAACGTGAAATAAATGAATACGCTCTCAAATGTGCCATCCGAGGCAGAGTGTGTCCGCCACGTTCGGCACACGCGATAGTTCGCTGCTCTCTGATTGGTTGAATCGTTTTTTGGACATAGCTCGGTAAGTAATTGTCCGATTAATATGAAACCTTGAAAAGGCACATCCTCGGGTCCCCAGCAATATACCTGGCAAGTTAAAAGTATATCGGACCCGTGGTTGTCGAGAAACAGCGGTCACAGACAAACGTACAGACGTACAAACGTACAGAGATTACTGGAATTATAGATAGATACTTATAACTTCCCTCACATTTATCTCTAAAGGGTTATTAACGAAACTCTTTTAAGACAAACGAAAAGATGCAAACAAAAACTTAATCAATAATTAATCATCAATCAGTGCTTTTAACTTTTGGGAATATTTTTTTCTTAAAATGTGTTATTCTCCGCTCTGTAATTATACATATGTTGTCATTTTGCACCAATAACCTACCTTATCTTGTGAGTAAAACATTAATGTCATGCAATGTAAATAAGACATGAGAAAAGTTCCCATTTTTTGAATATGACAAGATTTTGTGTATGTTGTAAATGCAAAGTCCAGAAGGCATTTTGAAATAAGAGAGTTCATAGCACACCTTACCCCCACGCAATCTTGAGAAAAAGGACATGGGATTGGTCTTGTCTGAATGTCGATTATATCCCCAACGCTGAGAGCACGGGCGGCAAATTTGATTGGCCGAGATGGTGTAAAATGGTGTAATAATTTGTCCAAGTACTGCTAAACGGAAGGTTTTTGGAAGTGCCAACGAGGTGATGTGTGTGTTCTACAGTGTTCAAGTATATAAGTAAATTGAAGTAAAACAAAAGTTCTCAGGACTTAGGTTCTAAGGACTTAAAAGTTTCCTGACTTAGGAGCGTTAAAGTGGTGCCCGGAACCATCTTACACTCTCCATGTCAGGATGGCTGGTCTTACTTTCTGTCTCACTCAAACTGTCAGCTACCGGGCTAGCTTCAATATCTATTTCTCACAAACAAACATCATACACTTTTCATCATAAACTTTTCTTCATACCCTTTCCTTCTCTTTTATTTAATTTTTTCTTTTTCTTCTTTTCTTCTTCCTCATTTTCTTCTTTTTATTTAAGGCCTGGCCTCGATGAGGGCTATATAGTTAGTGCCTGGAGCCTCCAACATAAAAAAAATACAAAAACGCTGCCGAAACAAAAGAAAAACTTTTTTCAGAAATTTACAGCCATTGATTGATACCACCTTATATAACACGTTGAATTAGTTTTTCATGCCTGTTTTTTTGTGTCCTATATGACGTCCCTAAAACAATAAGTTTCCTCGTTGGAATGATTTCCAATTTTGTTTGACTGCCAGACAGGCAGACAGACTAAAACAATTACTTTACTCCTCTGTGCTTGAGTGCGCTCGGGATGAAATTCTGTACAATTTGCCAAATTCAGAGCCAATGTAAAACTGCAGGTTTGAGTTAAGATCCATGTTCAGATTTGTGTTCTACAATGTTCAAAATATAAATTTGAATTGGAATAAAGTAGATCCTCAATCATTGACTATTGTCTGTAAACAGACAGAGTCAACCAATTGCTTAACTCTGCCTTGCGCTTCATGCCGGGGTAAATTTAACGTGCTTATTAGCTGGCAAAAGCAATACAAAAAAGGAATAGTTTCCACCCTTTAGTAGCATTTTTTCATCTGCGGACAGGACTTTCATGCATTTAGTTGAAAATAATCATCTGAAGTAAAATGCTATCACATATTATGTTCTCCGTCAGTCTGTCCCTTTGAAAATAATCACGACGATGATTCCTCGGAATCCAACGCCAAACCTGACACGCAGTTTGATCAGTCACAGCAATAACAACTCTATCTTAGGAATTCCTTCCCCAGGAAACCCGAAAGTTCACTAGCGACTTTCGTTCGACAACGTTCACTCAGGACGAAGAAGCGACTAGCTTCTTGTCCGACTTCACTCGCTCTGCCCTCTTCTCTCCTCTTCATCGCCGTCTGGTTCCTGTTTCATTTGAAAACATTCCTTTTACCTTTTGACAATAATAATTGCTATTTCCCTCAAACAACAATAATAATAATACATGGAACCAGAAATGTCTCAAGTGGATGAAAGCCACCACAACGGAAGTGACGAATCCGTAACAGTATGCCCTTGTAGGTAATGCTGAAGTAAACGGGTTTCAAGGAATGTCTTCGTTCTGTATGCGATTTATGGACAAGCTCCATATTGAGCTGTAGATCAATGTTAAAAAGATAATCAACTACATCTTTGGTTCTACACTTGGAAATACCACATAGTTTTGCTCAAAAAAGACAAAGATGGCAATTGTGAAAAATAATCCACACAGATGAGCTAGAAAGAGCAATCAGATATTGCAGACCCTCGCCAAGACGTGTTTTCAGTGGTTTTTAAGGCTTTTGTGTTAAAACAAATATGGCGGCTGAACCACGTGACCAATGACGTCATTATTATTATTTTTTCTCCACCAATTTATCCCTAGATGATGCTCAATAAATTTCATCTTGATCGGATGAAGTTTTGTACGTGTCGAATTATGATGTCATAATGGAGGCACCTATGACATCATCATTATATATATAAAAAATAACCACCTTTAGAGGCCATTTTTCCCCGCAAAGCGGGGGTTGGCCTTTTTCGGGCACCGTGGTTGTTGTTGTTTTTTGGTCCCCTTTTTGAAGCAATGTTTTGCGGCCGGATGCCCTTCCTGACGCCAACCCTTTTTGCCGCCTTTAACGACAAACAGGGAATTACCAGTGAACTGGTACTCAATTAGCCGACCTCGAAAGGATGACAGGCTGAGTCAACCCCCCTGGCGTTAATTCAGCGATCGATCGGGATTCGAACCCAGGATCCTAGGATCCTAAGCCGGCACCCTAGCCGCTAGCCCAACATCATCATTAACACATGTTATTCCAGAGAGCTCTTTACAATGAGCCATGTCTCAATTTTTTCTATGGAGCACTTTCGGAGATATAGAGGTGCAAAGTTTTTCGGTTTTTCCAAGATGGCGCCCATACCACGTGACCTATGACGACAGAATTATCATTTGAAAATTATACACGTGGAGTTGCACCAATGGTGAAAATTTCCTGTCAATCGGATCAACGGTTGCAGAGAAAATCAGATTTATTCTGTGCGGACAAACAAACAGACAAACAAAGACAAACAAATGGACTCAAATACAATACCCTCTCCTCCGGCGAGGGTAACAAACAAAAATTGTGACTTTATATAAATGACAATGAAGGATTATCATATTTTATTATTCAGCATTATAATATAATACTTATAACTTCCCTCACATTTATCTCTAAAGGGTTATTAACGAAACTCTTTTAAGACAAACGAAAAGATGCAAACAAAAACTTAATCAATAATCATCAATCAGTGCTTTTAACTTTTGGTAATATTTTTTTCTTAAAATGTGTTATTCTCCGCTCTGTAATTACACATATGTTGTCATTTTGCACCAATAACCTACCTTATCTTGTGAGTAAAACATTAATGTCATGCAATGTAAATAAGACATGAGAAAAGTTCCCATTTTTTGAATATGACAAGATTTTGTGTATGTTGTAAATGCAAAGTCCAGAAGGCATTTTGAAATGAGAGAGTTCATAGCACACCTTACCCCCACGCAATCTTGAGAAAAAGGACATGGGATTGGTCTTGTCCTAATATCGATTATATCCCCAATGCTGAGAGCACGGGCGGCAAATTTGATTGGCCGAGATGGTGTAAAATGGTGTAAAATTTGTCCAAGTACTGCTAAACGGAAGGTTTTTGTAAGTGCCAACTAGGTGATGTGTGTTCTACAGTGTTCAAGTATATAAGTAAATTGAAATAAAACAAAAGTTCTCAGGACTTAGGTTCTAAGGACCTAAAAGTTTCCTGACTTCGGAGCGTTAAAGTGGTGCCCGGAACCATCTTACACTCTCCATGTCAGGATTGCTGGTCTTAATTTCTGTCTCACTCAAACTGTCAGCTACCGGGCTAGCTTCAATATATATTTCTCACAAACAAACATCATACACTTTTCATCATAAACTTTTCTTCATACCCTTTCCTTCTCTTTTATTTAATTTTTTCTTCTTCTTCTTTTCTTCTGCTTTATTTTCTTCTTTTTATTTAAGGCCTGGCCTCGATGAGGGCTATATAGTTAGTGCCTGGAGCCTCCAACATAAAAAAAATACAAAAACGCTGCCGAAAAAAAAGAAAAACTTTTTTCAGAAATTTACAGCCATTGATTGATACCACCTTATATAACACGTTGAATTCGTTTTTCATGCCTGTTGTTTGTGCCCTATATGACGTCTCTAAAACAATAAGTTTCCTCGTTGGAATGATTTCCAATTTTGTTTGACTGCCAGACAGGCAGACAGACTAAAACAATTACTTTACTCCTCTGTGCTTGAGTGCGCTCGGGATGAAATTCTGTACAATTTGCCAAATTCAGAGCCAATGTAAAACTGCAGGTTTGAGTTAAGATCCATGTTCAGATTTGTGTTTCACAATGTTCAAAATATAAATTTGAATTGGAATAAAGTAGATCCTCAATCATTGACTGTTGTCTGTAAACAGACAGAGTCAACCAATTGCTTAACTCTGCCTTGCGCTTCATGCCGGGGTAAATTTAACGTGCTTATTAGCTGGCAAAAGCAATACAAAAAAGGAATAGTTTCCACCCTTTAGTAGCATTTTTTCATCTGCGGACAGGACTTTCATGCATTTCGTTGAAAATAATCATCTGAAGTAAAATGCTATCATATATTATGTTCTCCGCCAGTCTGTCCCTTTGTCTGTCTGTCTGTCCGTCTGGTTGGGACTTCAAAATAAAATCACCACCATTTTTTTTTTTTTTTTTTTTGTGGTATACTGAATCGAGGCTCGTGAAAGAGCTAATAATTGGAGGTATGGGATATTTAGGGAGAGTAGTGCTTCCTGAGAAGACAAAGGTAAGTGGCATATTTGTGGAGTCTTGGGTTTTGATTTAATGAATGTTAAAAAGTTTCGCATGATTTGAGCCTCAAGGATGCGAAGGATAATAAATGGGTCAAATTTTTTTTTTCAAGCAAATGATGCATTTCATTACACCAGCAACGGTACCCGCCCTATGGGCGGGGCTTCAATAGGGAGGCCCAAATGAAATGGCCAAATATCAGAAATTGAACGCTTTTTTTCTTTTAAACGATTTATATAAACATCCGTTAAATCTCGATCGGTGCAGCCGTTTGTGCGGCACCCGGGAAAATAACGTCATGCGGGAGCAAGTATCAGCAGGATGTGGCAGTGCGGGAGTCCACGTTAGAGACTGGTAGACAGTTACAAGAAACGCCTACTTGAGGTTGTTTCTGCCAAAGGGGGCAATACCACCTATTAGAGCCAAGGGTGTACTTACTTTTTCCACATGCGAAATTTGCATTTATGTTTATTTAAATGACACAATGGACTACAAAATGTAAATGTTTCATGATATTTGTTATATTATATCACCTTTATCTATCAATATTGTTGAAACGAAGATTAAATAGCTGTATGTTGAAATATGTTGAAAAAGTCAAAACTTTACATGGAGTGTACTTACTTTTTCACGTCACTGTATATACATATATATATATATATATATATATATATACATATATATATATATATATATATATGTCAGGTCTCAGATTTGTTACTGCTTAATGCTCAATTATAAATGCCGGTTGACTGACGTATTACCACGTAAGCTATGTTATAAAATGCTGTTCTATAATGTTATTTCATGAGTTAATAAAATGTATTCGAACCTTAGGTAGGCTGCTTGAATCGTAGACATAAATCCTTTGATAAATTGCCAAAAACATTAACTGTTTTGTTTAATGACAGTGACGCCTGAGTTACAATGAGGTTTTTGCTTCGCTTTCATTTAAAATGAGGTCATGCTGGACAATGGTATACGTGTGCTTTTTTCGAGGCTGGTCATAAAACCACGCCCACATGCGCTTGTTTTTGCGTAATGCCAGTAGAATGACATAAACCTATCGTTAACTATATATATTTTGTTTTAATCTCAGCAACGCATGACTCTGTATAAACATGCTTTGGATTACTCATGTACACAAACCCATAAAATATATGGGTTTGTTTGGCTAAGCATACACTCTTCTCTTTGTGAGTTACAGTTCTGTTTTCTCGGAGCCCAGAGAAACAATTGGTCCAAATGATAAGGAAAAGCTGACTCCCCCGAATGATAACGGTGGGAGGAACCTCTCCCAGTGTTGTTTGTTCCCTCGGAGATTTCCTGATAAAACGTGTCCCTATATAAATGGACTGGGAATCAATGTGTTTTCAGGAAGGCTTGACGTGGCATGAGACTGGCTCTTGCTATAGATGTCTTGGCCTCCTCCGGATCTGTGTAAGTTGGTTATTAATAAAGCTGCGCCATTCCAGGCTATTGTGGACTTCTTTTGCAAACGAAGAGCTGATTCTTCACAGATGGTACCAGGAGTGGGGTGTCAACAGACGCGGAGGACGGGAAACGGAGCCCGAGGGACAGGAGGAAGGCTGACCTGAGGCCGGCGCCGGCACGTTGATTTGATTAAAGGTGGGAGTTGTTTTATATCAGAGGGCTATTATTCCAAATTCGTACCTTCCTCCTTCGAGCGGGTTCAGTCTCCTTGTCTTCCCCGCTGTCTGCACTCGAACAGAAATTGTAAGTAGAGGCTCATTTAGGCCTCAGAATGGCGTAGCTTTGTTAAAGCCAGGATAAATAAATAATAGTAAGGATACAAGTAAGGACTTAACAGTAAGCTTAAAGTTACAGTTAGCACCAGGAGGGGAAAATGAGGTCGGACAGCCATATAGGTTGAAACCAGGTGGCCAAGATTTTTCCAGGAAGGAACAGCCCAAAGACAAGATGGGGTATGCCATTGCATGCCAGGGAAAGATGGGCTGTGGTGAACTTAGAAGGTCCAGATAGAAACAGGCCAGGACCTGGTGGACAAGAGAAAATAAATAAGCTCACAGGAAATGGGCCAGGTGAAACAATTAAGGAGGTAGTTAAGCAAGCAAATCAGCGGCTAATGCCGCTCGTCCATAATCCGGACCAAGACCCCGCGAAAGGGGAGGTAGCCACCATGCCCCCAACCCCCCCCCCCCCCAAGACCTGAGCTCAGCCCCGGGGCTCTAGGCAACACCCCAACACCCCCCGCCCTGCCTCCCCTTTCCACCTCAACCCACCCCCCGTCCAAACCCGTCCCAAAAAATCCTTTTCCTTGAATGAGAGACGTAACATGAATGAGGAATGAATGTATATTGGGATGTTAATTGACGTGTGTGTCTGGCCAATGTGTTTGTCTGTGTGTCATGTGCAAAGCAGAGGGTTTCGGTGTGAAACTTTGTAAGCGATCTGCTCGACTTGGGGGAAATTCAGGCCGGGAATGTCCATTTTAACGTCTATCCGAGAGAACAGGCGAGGTCCTGAACTGAGTCCGGATTTTCATCTGTTTGGGAGTTGTTTGGGAAGCGAATTGATATAAATCGGGTCAGGAAAGCACCCGGAGTGCCCTTGTCGATTTACTGTTGATATGAAGCGGTTTCTTGGAGATGGTTGCAGAATTCGAATCAATATGTGTGTTTTACTTGAATTGAAGAGTTCATTCAATGGCAGATATTGTGGATTGTATGTGTGGGATGTATCGCTGAGGCAGCTCACCTTTGAAATTGGTGTCATATAGTGCATTTTGGGGTCGGGTGCGATGAGGTTGCTCAGAGTGCCGGCGATAACTCGCCCACTCTCAGAGGAAGTGTGTGCCCAAATGCATTGTGGGTCATTTCGACTTTGCTGGATGTCGGACGTTCACATGTCAGTATCTTGTCAGAATCTTCTTCTTCATGTCATGTCCTTCATCCTTCATCTTCTTGTCAGAATTAGACATGAGTCATGAGCCATGTCGGAATAGTGGCCGGCTGCGACATATATGCCAGGCAATGTCACAGGACGAATACGTTATTTAAGATGGATTTATAAGATGGATAGATGGATGGATTTATTTAAGATGGCTAAAATAAACGATTTCAAGACAGAGTAATTAATTTCCGGAGTCAAGTTCCAACAGGAAGTCTTGTTCATACAGTAAGGTACAGTGCGGAGTGGCGGCTGGAAGATGCATCGAAGCATTTGGGATGATCGATGCGCCGGACAAAGGGTATGCTGGCGAACGATGCTGATAAGGTTAAGTTATTAAAACGCATATGGGTCTGGAGGCAGATAATGTGGGACAAGCTGCCTCACGGGCGCTGCAGGGAGAGTATTTGGAAATTCAATAATTTGAACAGAAATGTCACGTTTTCAACAGAACGCTGATCCGAGGAAGGAGGACGGTTGAGGTTTCAACTGTCGGTATGTGGTGTGGCTTGTGCCAAGGTGTGGGCGCGAGGAGGTGTGTTGATGAAGCGTTGTGCGAACGAGGAAGGATGTGCGAAAGGTGTGCACCAGGTAGAGAGGTGCTGCATTGTAGAACACGTACGGAAGTCCCTGGACGGATTGTGACGGTTGTTGGATTCGTAGAAGTTAGCATTATGCTATGTAGAGCCACATTAATGGTCATTTGTCCATTGTCGCCGGACTTGTATTATTTGCGGAAAAATAAAACGCTGGTTACCCCAATTCGAAGTTTGACCTTTTAAAGTTTAGTTGACCTTTGTTCGAGATATGCAAGGGAAAGGTCAGAGGTAATTCACTAACCTTGGAAGAACGACAGGCGGAGTCAGTCTACAGGGTGTTGCTTTAACGACAGGATATATAGGACTTAAATCTGGAGAATATCGGGACATTATATTGTGGGTAAAACCAAAATCATGTACATAATTAGTGGACAGAGAATATCGAGTTTTTTGTTGTTGTGGAAGCGTCAGTCAGGTACAGTACGCTTGGAATTTAATTTAACCGGGTCGAGTACAGTGACGTGTTCGATCGAGCTGTGGGGATTTGAGATGGATTTGAGTCACGCTAAATGGAGGACATTTGTGAGGATGAAGAGATGCAAGTAACGTGGATTAAATTGTGGTATCACGAGTTGGGTGCCAGAGATATTGTGGTTATTATAACTCACTGATTATAGGGGGCGCCGGGCGCACCGAGTACAGATCGGGTTGCATGATGGAGCACGCATGCATGGATTTTGGCTTTGCGAGGCCCCGGATAGAAATTGGCATTTCGATGCTGTGGATTATATTGTACCTGCCCGGAAAGGGGATGTCCTGTGCTGGGGCTGGCGACATGCCTCTGTTATTTGTCTGTCTGTCGGTCTGATTGTAAGTCTTTGGTACTGGGAGGGCTAATTGAGTGCTTAGGCGTCATTGTTCCATGGAGGCAGGTCCAGGGGTTTTGGTCCAGCCTGCAAGGAGTCCAGGGGCTTGTTTTAGGGCTGGGTCGCCAAAAATGGGATGCTGTGCCCATCTGGATGTAAAATTATCCATCAAGGACGGGGAATAATGTGCAGTGTGATTGGGTAAGAGGTAAAGGCCATAAAACACCAACCCCATGAGGAACGAAATAAATGGAGAGATGTTGGGATCACATGATGGTTGGGATTGAAGAACAACCTACTGGGATTTCAAACCTGTGTTTGGGTCTGGGGCAACTGGGTGATGGGCAACAGTGTATGAGTGAGTAATTATGATCTGTTTAAGTGTAAGAGGCGGTGGAGAAGAAAGGGGTGATGAAAAGTTATTTGTTTTAGTGTGAAGTAGGTTGGTTGCTTATTTGTCACAGTAAGATGAGAGTTGTGTTTTTAAGCTTGGTCTTTGAATGAATTGTTGCTTGGAATGTGTTGATTGGAAAAGTGATTTCTGATCGCTGATCCGATCTGGTTTTGAATTGTTGATTTAATTTTGAATTGATTGGAGGTAATAAGGATTTGTGTTGATTTCCTGATTTGAGTTGATCTGGAAACAAAGACAGATGGGATTAATGTGTATATCAGGAACATTTTGGAAAAGAAATATGGATATATGACATTACTAAAATATAACCAAGCAATTGAGAGTTCTTGGGTTAATGGGATATAAATAAATGCATCTACAAGTTGATGGTTTATAAAAATTTAGGTCTGGATGATACTTAAACGATGAACAATGTTGGCAATATACAAAGAATGTGACTTGTTTTTTGGGGGGAAAACATGTGGTTTAAATTTGGTTGGCTAAGTTTTAAAGATGGAGATGTTTCGCAGAACTCTTATGATTATTTACATGAGTGGTGGACTATTCCATGGCGAAGCATTTTTCAGTTTTTATGATTAAGGTTTAAGGTCTTTATGATCTGTTTAGTGTATTTTTCAAAGGAGAGGGTTTTGGTCAATGATGATGCCAAGATTCCGGATGTGGATACTGGGAAACCATCGATGTTGGGGGGAATGAAGATTAATTCAGATTTAGCGTAGTTAAGTTCGAGGAAGCTGATCTGAAGCTAGAATTTTATTTCAGTTAGGCAGTTTGTCAGGATAGAGTGGGTGGTGGTGGAGCACGATTTGGTGGAGATGAAAAAGCTGGATGTCATCGGTGAAGCAGTGGAATTGGAGACCATGGTGCATTGGCTATGGTGCATGACGGATTAAGTGACCAAGGGGGGATAGGTACAGGACGAAGAGGAGGGGGCCAAGAACTGAACCTTGGGGGACACCTTAAGGGGGAGTGAATTGTGGTGATTAAGCTGTTGTAGATGCTGTCAATTTTGCTTTGGATGAATGGTCCAGGAAGGAAGGAGGGTGCAGGTGGCACCAGGTGTGAGTGCACAGGTGTGCACCAACAGGTGTGTGGAGAAAAGGTGGTATCCAGGGAGCTGAGGAGTTTGTTCACGTTGTAAAGTTTGTTTATTTAGTTTGTTTATTGTAGAAAAGAGTGCTTTTGGGATTCCGGAGCCAGAGTGGATAATTTGAGGGTAGTAGGTGGAGTAGAGGACATCTTTGCAGTGCGGTAGGTGGTCCTTGTGGGGCTTGGGAGTGAACTGATTTGGGTTTAATAGGCACAAGCTGGTCTAAACAGGGTGAGGAGGATGGCGTGATTGATGATGTCAAAGGAGGCGTTGAGGTGAGGAGGATGAAAATGTTGAGGTTGCCGGCATCAGAGGAGAGAAAAGGTCGCTGGTGATTTTGAGGAGAGCAGTTTCAGTACTGTGGCTGGAGCAGAATCCGGATTGGGATGTTTCATACAGGTTATTGGCAGAGTGGTGATGTTTGAGTTGAGTGGCCACAGCACGTTCCAAAAAATTTTGACAGAAAGGGTAGATTGGAGATGGGTCTGAAGTTATTTAGGGTGTCAGGGTTTAGTCCAGGGTTTTTCCAAAAGGGGGGTGAAGTTTCACGAGTTTTTGGGGAAATCGGTATGTGAAGCTGGATTAAGTTGGAACTGCTTGATGAGCCATGGAGATGGATTGGGTTTTGTTGTTGGTTGTCTGGGAGTTCGGTTGTTGCATTGCCAAAGGTTTCTGTGTGGTGGACACACTCGTTGGCTGTTGTCTTGTGTGACGTGGATGGAGATGTATGTGGCTGCGTGTGGCTGCCTGGAGGGGAAGGCGGCTACAGTGGTTGATATTGGTTGTGGGTTGTCCGGGGTGCTTCGATTTGCATAAGGGGTGAAGATTGGGATATTACATTATTTTGAGTAAGTATTGGTATGAGTAATTACAGAAGTAATTATGAGTTATTAGGAGTAATTAGTGGTATGAGTATTAGTTATGAGTTCCAGGTGTTGAGCTAGTTATGCTAGTTATCCAGCTAGTTATGAGTAAGTGATTATTTTAGTAAACTTACATGTTTCGCTGTGTTGTTGATCTGGGGACAAGCTAGTTTGATGGGTACCCTGGGGTCTTCAGCATGTCTATGTGTTTGTCTGGCTGTTACACTAGACTCTGGGATGTGTTTTCATGAGACGAATTTCAGAATTGATGACAATTCAGTGAGTATGGTGGACAACGTGAAGTGGCTGGTGTGAAGGAAGGGGTTGGGAAAGATGGACCCCCTTCACGAATACCCAGTAGGGTAGCTTAATTTCAGACATAACAGTGAGAATCTATTGTGAGCGAATCACAGTGGGTGAGGAAAACATTGTGTGTGACCAGACACCAGAACTGACCAGAATTGAAATTGGAAGTAGACCAGGTTATTTCTATTATTTGTTTATTCGTGAAAATAAATAAATAATAGGGGGAGGTTCATGGAGGTTAATGGTGGTTTGTTTGTATTAATCGAGGTTAATGGTGGTTTGTGTTTGTGTTAATGGAGGTTAAAGGTGGTTGGTTTGTGGTAATTCTAGTTGAAACTCTCGCTGAAGTAATTTTCGTTTATTTTTATTTTTTGATTCGATTTGAGAGTTGAGATGATTGATTTTTTATTAATTTTATAATTTTATTTTTATTGATGTTGGAAACAGGTAATGGGATGCTGAGAGAAGGATTGAATTTAATTTGAATTGGACTGGATTAAATGGGATTGAATTTAAAAATTGAATATTGGATAAAATTGGATCCACTTGAAAAAAGTGGATTAGGAAATTGGAGACCTGTAGACCAGGCGCTCCCAGGAGACTTGTGGACCAGGTGTTCCACCAGAGGAAAAAGACCAGGTGTTCGTGGAGCACTTCACCTGCAAGAACGCCTTGGAACCAAGGTGGAAGGGACCAGTCCAGGTGTTGCTGACTACACCAACGGCAGTCTTTTGCGAGGGCAAGACTTCGTGGACCCACGCCACGCACTGTAAGTTGGCCATACAAGCACCAGACACCACACCCCCAGAACACAGTAAGGATGGGCCTAATCATAGGTACAATACTATTGATAGCGACAGCAGCTAGGGGAAACTCCGATTCCAATAGATGCGAAAACGAAACCCGACACCTCACCGTAACATGGGGACAAAGAGTATCACTACCATGTTTCGAACAGAGAGCCCTGCACACAAATTGGGTGAACATAAATTGGCTAGCACCGTCGGCAGGGCCTGGACGCGTTGGCATGGTACTACAAAAGCAACGAGAGTTCCGGGAAGACGGGCAAGCTAGCATTAAGACCTTGGCCCAACCAGGATACAAATGGGGAACCCCTGATTTTAAGCTACAAACACGCACGCGCCTAGAGAAAGGCATGACTATGCAGGTCCGGTGCAGCGTCTGGACCCCTGGCGCGGCCGGTGGCGAAAAGAACTACATACGATGCAACGAATACATACTCACGCCACACCCCCAGAATAAGGCCCCAAAGAGGGGGGAAAACACATATTGGAAAGTGGCCAGGGAAGTGGCAACAATTCAAAATAGGACACACTGCTGGTCGTGCATGCGCTTTCCCCAAGCAGGCACCACAGGAATACACATGATAGTGCTACCTCTGTCCCTCAATGACCTCTGCTCACAACCTATCGATTCCCCATGTTTAGTCACCACGCTGGAAAGAGAAGGGGTTGACAACGGCAAGAGTTGCAATCGACAATTTAATTATCGCCCGTCAATGATTGCCCATGTGGCCGAGAGGCCTGCCCCCGTCTGGGTCAAACCACAGAAAGGGAAGGTCTGCCTCCAGGGTTCCGGCCACTTGCGTATGGGAGAATCAGAATGCGCCTACACTCTCCCCGGGAAGCTGGGACAAGGGAGCTCGGGGATTACATTACGAATAGTACTGCAAGATAAACACAACCACAACATAACGGCTATAACATTCTCTAGGGGGGTTAGTAGGATTAATGGGGTGGTAAAGGGACTCCAGTGCTTATCCACCCACCTGGTCCCACCCCATGGGACAATGTTTATATGCGGCGACAAGGCTTACCCCTATTTACCAAATAATTGGGGGGGCACATGTTATCTGGGTTCAGTCCTTCCTGACGTTGAGATACTGGATGAGCTAGACCCAAAGTCCTTGGACAGGCGTTATAAGAGGTCAGTCATGAACGAAGATGGAACCACTAAACTACACGGGAGTCTATGGGAAAAGGTGTTTGGTTTCTTCTTCCCAGGAGCGGGCACAGTCATGGATAGTTTCCGGATAGATAAATTGGCTTTGGCCCTAGAAAAGGTGGCAAACGACACCGCTACGGCTCATGACATACTATTGGACACGGTAATTCACATGCGTACAATGGTGATGCAGAAGTGAGACTAAGGGAAACTAGCCACGCCCTGACGATCGATCGGATCGCGCGCGAAAATTCTTATACATTTAGCTGGCTCACTGACTGGTTCCAGGGATGGACGGGCACCATAGTGAAGTGGTTATTGACCGCACTGGCTGTGATAATCGGGGTAGTAATTTGGGGGGCACTAATGAAATCTCTAGTCCTCCTCTATATGAGAAAGTATTTTACAGGATGGAAAGTGAAAAAGCCGCCGACAACAACTATGGCTCTGACCACAGAGGCCGTCGACCTGAACGGGTCCTTCAACAAGGCAGTTGCGACCGGCGCTCCAGAAAATTGCATTGAATTTTGTGGCAACTGTGATACTTGTGTGGATCCCATGTGGGAACTGGCTGCTGCCTGTAACGGTGTATGTGATGACTGTGATACTTGTGCTATAAACCCCTTGCGTGTACTGGCTAACGCTGCTTATGTATTACAAGCTGACAGCTGCACGCCCCCTTCCGACCCAACTATGGATCTGATTGCGACACTGGGTCTGGCGGTTGAGGGACCCGACGCGGATGTCCTAGACCCGCAAGCCGACCAGGCGCCCAAGGGAGACTTTGACATAAAGGAAGTCCCTCTCTTTTCTCCAAATGTTTTAAGTTCAAATGCTTCAAGTGAATCGGATTTTTACGCTCTGTACCCTGACCAGGAAATTGAGACACAAGATACTGACGACATTTTGTATTCCCCAGAACAGCAACACGTGAGGGACCTCATGGGCATGACCGTTGATTAACTTCGAAGATCTGCAAGGACTGCGTCTGCAAAGGGTGGGGGGAGCCAGTTCCGCAGGGGAAGTGATGCACCCTCTGGCGGAGCAGAACCTCATCTGGACCAGACGTCTTCGTTGTGGATCCGAAACGTTAATGAACTTTCATGTTTTGAGCCCTCAGGCTCCGAGCACGCACCACACGACACGTTCGCCAAATGCACGGGCGAGGCGCTATGGGCGCACGGTATGCCCTTGGGAGATACCCGCATTACACGATGGTCTTTCAATAAAGCCCGATGTGGCACGTTGTCTCTTGAGATACTTTGTCTCGACGAGACAAGAGGAAGGAATGTCAGGTCTCAGATTTGTTACTGCTTAATGCTCAATTATAAATGCCGGTTGACTGACGTATTACCACGTAAGCTATGTTATAAAATGCTGTTCTATAATGTTATTTCATGAGTTAATAAAATGTATTCGAACCTTAGGTAGGCTGCTTGAATCGTAGACATAAATCCTTTGATAAATTGCCAAAAACATTAACTGTTTTGTTTAATGACAGTGACGCCTGAGTTACAATGAGGTTTTTGCTTCGCTTTCATTTAAAATGAGGTCATGCTGGACAATGGTATACGTGTGCTTTTTTCGAGGCTGGTCATAAAACCACGCCCACATGCGCTTGTTTTTGCGTAATGCCAGTAGAATGACATAAACCTATCGTTAACTATATATATTTTGTTTTAATCTCAGCAACGCATGACTCTGTATAAACATGCTTTGGATTACTCATGTACACAAACCCATAAAATATATGGGTTTGTTTGGCTAAGCATACACTCTTCTCTTTGTGAGTTACAGTTCTGTTTTCTCGGAGCCCAGAGAAACAATTGGTCCAAATGATAAGGAAAAGCTGACTCCCCCGAATGATAACGGTGGGAGGAACCTCTCCCAGTGTTGTTTGTTCCCTCGGAGATTTCCTGATAAAACGTGTCCCTATATAAATGGACTGGGAATCAATGTGTTTTCAGGAAGGCTTGACGTGGCATGAGACTGGCTCTTGCTATAGATGTCTTGGCCTCCTCCGGATCTGTGTAAGTTGGTTATTAATAAAGCTGCGCCATTCCAGGCTATTGTGGACTTCTTTTGCAAACGAAGAGCTGATTCTTCACATATATATATATGTATATGTATATGTATATATATATGTATATATATATATATGTATATAATTATATATATATATATATTTATATAATTATATATATATATATATTTATATAATTATATATATATATATATTTATATATATATATATATATATATATATATATATATATATATATATATTGTTACAGACGCGGTTTTAGATGTTAGTTTACCGAGCGGTTTGGTATTACCGCGTCCGCACAGTTACTCCCCGATTAGAACCCTATCCCGCCCGATTCCACTCGAACGTTGGCCGAATCGCGCTATGCTAAATCAATGAAGGAAAGGACACAACGGCTGGGATTAATGCAACGACACAAGGGGTACAGTTCTCAAGACCTCCGGAGGAGGATATAATATTGGTGATGCAGAAACGGGTAGATTACACGGTAAGAGGTAAAGCACAGAAAAGATGGGCACTTAGACACAGTCTTATCTTATCCCCGACAGACCACAGACAAACGGGACAAGACTGACTTACACGGGGATTGATGGCAAGGAAGGGCAGGCAGTCGATAGCACAAGGTGCACCTTGGCTCAGGGGCAGAATCAACACGGTCCGGTCCAGAGATGCGGGGAGGTATTGTCGCGCTCGGAGGTGGCGTCCTTTTCTCTCCAAGCTGAGGCGCATCTGACGTCACCTCCCTCTCCCTGCACATGCCCAGCGGGGAGTGACACGCCCTCGGCTCGTTGTCTCCACCCCAGATGGAATCGGTCCGCCGCTTCCATTGGGTGCGGGGGGTTACCGGGCTCCGCCCTTGACGAGGAGCTGACAGCGAGCCCCTGCGTGGTAACCCCGTCGGAGCACATGTTCAATGGCGGCTAACCAAGCCGGAGTGAGGACGCACACTCCCCGCGCCGCCGCCGCTGTTGTTGTTGTTGTTGTTGTACCATGAGGAAGAGCTGCGGGGAGGTATTGGGAGGTCCTAAACTTTCTAACGGTGCCATACAATCACATTCTGGTGCAACGAAGAGTCAGAATTAATGGAAACGAGTCCTTAACTGACATAGACTAAGAATAACTAGCAAGATGTCCTATAGTTGTCTACGTGAGATGCGGTGAACCTGGATGCGACATTTAATGGGGGAAATAGGGGAAGGTCGGGGCTACAGAGTGTTGTTTACAGACAATGGGACTAGGGAATGGGGGATTGGGGATAGTTGGGAAGTATTGGGGAAATAGGGGAATATTTACAAGCGGATATGGATGGAGGCCAAATCCCATATCCACAACATTGTACCCTTCTCTACCTCGGGGCGTCCCGACCCGATAAATTTTTACCTACGTTAGTGTGGCACTCAGATGTAGTTCCCTCTACTATTAACTCAACCCTGAGTGCGACAGTTTTACAGTTCACAAATGAGTAAATATGTCCCCCTGCGACGTTGCACCCTTCTCCTCACAGAAACACACCCACAGGATAACCGAATCGCGGAAAGAATCCTCAAACTAAACATACAGCCGGTAGGGAGCATCATTTATACAAGACTACACTGATATTTACACTACGATCCAGGACCTGTTTTTGGAGGAACACATGCAGATGTTATGCATAGAGAGAGCACGCATGCCAGCATCGATACACCAACCCACGAGTGCTCTGTGGCCCTACGGCCTTTAATAATGTGCAGAGCACCCCCATCCAAGCACCAAAAGCACCACCCCATCATGTACAGTCAGCACCATCCGGTGCACCAATAAAGTGTTCAATAATCACCGGTGGTGTCGCAGCCGGCCGATGTTCTGCCGCTGGTCTTGCCTTGGAGCCCACTTGGTGTTCTGGCTTCCTTCAAAAATAAAGAAAGGCGCCAACCGCGTCCATTTCTAAATTGTGGCCGTCAGGGGGGCCAACTATAAGTGGTTCACCTGTATGGCATAGGTGCCACGTTGACCCAGAGGTCCATCAACGGGTGGTGCTTGGCCGCAAAAGAACTGCGGTCCATGGTGGGCGGCCACAAATATTGCGGTCCATATGGTGTATCGATCCAGGCAGCAAGCAGCGAAAGTACAGGCCCACAACTGCAGAGCCAGCACCTCTCTCTCCTCTCTCTCTGCCCCAAAGCCAGATCCTCGGAGGTGGGAGACAAAAAAGAAGACAAGTGAGTAAGGTGGTAAGGGCGCAAAAGTGCACGCAATATTAGGTAATGCACACTAGGGGCACATGGGAACCAGGTGAGACAGGTACGTTCCTACCATACGCCCCCCCCCCACCAGGTAACCTACATTGCCCCTCCCTTACACCTTACTGTATCCACAAAACACAACACTACCCATAAACATCTACTTTACACATCAACCAACCATCCCTACTGTCTTCCCCGTTCCTCCCATAAACCAAATTTGTCTTCTCTCCCTCCTAACCAATCAAATTTGCCATTTCCAACTCTCATCAAAATTTGCCATCTCCAACTCAACATCAAAATTTGCCATCACCAATTCATCATCAGTCCCTCCTAAGGAGGGAGAGATGGAATCACCCCAATGTCTTATCCACGTCGTGATGCGTCTCACAAATCCAACAGCAATTCTCATTTCCTGTGACACAGAACAAAGAAAACACAGGTGTGGAGTCATCATCACCTCAGGTAAGTGGCTGCGTATGGTGCGACAGGTTCATCAATCCTAACTATTTCCTAAATGACTTTAACAACTTTACATTACCCGGGGTCTTTCCCTGCCAATCCATTGGCCAACTTACACTATGGGTTCTAAAAACCAATTCCCATTGACCAAACTGTGGTGCTTCTCAATTTGGGGTCTCACTCCCCCGATTCATCTCCCGGTGCCTTCGCACAATTTCTGGGCGGTGACGTGTAGCTCTCCCAGCAGGTCTACCCACCTGCACACCTCCACCACTGTAGTTGCCACCCGAGCTTACCTGCTCCTCACCCTAACCTAACTAACTGGGGAAGGCCCTCTCGCACTCTCACCCCCTCAGTGCCCTCTCTGGCACGGGCTGCCCGATCCACACCCGGGATCCTAAGGGCACCCACTGACACTAACGGCTCCCAGAGCCCACCTGCGGCCTCACCTGGCCGACATCCTCACAGTGGTGGAGTGGCCAAACCAACTACACACACTAACAGGCTACACGCCCAGCCATTTCCACAACACTAATGCACCCATCCACAATACCATTCTGCAACTGCACCACAAATGCCAATATCCAACCACAATTTACCTATACCCTCTACCTAACACTTACACTACCCGCCCCGGGTATCCGTGATGGGGGTCCACTCTTCCCCCATTCACACCTTCGCACCATGCAAACCACTCCGTACCACTTACTCCAACTCTCTCCACACCACTCATTCTCTGCTCCATATATTCCACACACCTGTACTTGCACACCTGTGCTCTCACACCTGGTGCCACCTGCACCCTTCTCTCCCCAAGCGCATTCGCGCTGATCCACAACACTCACTACTCATACACTGCTCCACACACCTGTCCAGTTCTCACACAGCATCATCTCATCTAACTACTCCCCTCTGAAACTTGCGCTTCCCAGTCGTCCCTTTAAACTATTGCGCTCCCTCGTCATTATCAACCACTAAGCTACTACGTCCCCACTACAGGTATCAGTCACTATCTGAACCTTAACGTCACCTAATGTCATCTTCGCTATATCCCTACACACCATATCCGAACCCACCCGGGCTAGTTTTCACTGCCATACACCCCATAAATCTAGTGCTCCTTTGCCCCACACATGGGAATGGTGGCAGGGATGCCACCCTTACCCACCGTCATACGGCGCGAGTGGGACCTTGTGGGACCACCTCGTATGCGAGTCGTTGCCTGCCTGCCGGACCCCGTGCGTCGCCCCTTGCGGGGTCAGCGCGGGGCCGAACCGGCCGGGCCCCCAAAGTACATTACCCCAAGGGGCTCTCGTGCCTCCCCTGTCCCTCTAAAAACTACCCCTGTTGGTGTCGATGCATGGGTCACACTTCCGCAACCCGCTACCCATTCCATACCACCACAACCTTGCTCACCCACACCTCGCACCTCTTTGATCACCGGACCCTCTTGCTCGCACCCTCGTTCCATACCCTCTGGACCAGCCATACACCTCACTCTTGGCCTCTCACGAACATCCGGGTCTATCTCGACCCCCAAGCTTATTAAATCCCCTGGCGCATCATACGCACGACCATATTGGTCACCACTTACACCGGGTCCTCTTTGTCTTCGCTTCTCCTCCATCACCTGCGAATCCCTCATCCGGTTAATGAGCACATCATCACGATCCGAACACAGACTTTGGACCAATTCTTTTACTTCCTCCTTTATCTCTTTCTTATCCTCTCTCCGTCGCTTCTTAATTTCGCTCACCCCTTCTTCCACTTCTTCTAATTTCTGCTTCACCTCCTTCATCTCCTCGTGCGCCCCTTTAAGTTCTTCCTCTAACTCCACTTTATTTTTTTCTATGTGCTCCCGCACCTCCCGCTCTTTAACCTCCATCACCTCTACCACTTTGTTCATTTTCCTCGTCAGGTCCTCATGTACCGTCTGACACTCTTTTTTAATTACCCCTACGTCCTTTTTCAACTCCTTCTGTGTCGATTTTAAACCCTCTATTACCGCTGTGTTCTTCTTTACCTGGTCCCCCAACTCCTTTTGTCCCACTGTCAGTTGTTCTACTCCCAGCGTCAACTCCTCTATACCACCTTGCAATTTTACAGTCCCCTTTCTCACCTCCTTCTCCATGCGCTCCTTACAGTGCCTCACCTCCTCGCGCACTCCTCCGACCTCACTCACACCTCTTCTGATCTCCTCTCCCATCACTTGCATCTCCTGCCCAGATGCCACCCTCATCTGCTCCATTTCCTCCCTGTGAGCATCCAATTTAGTTTCTACCCCCATTCTGACCCCCTCTATCTGCTGCCCCATTTGTTTAACTTCCCTTTCCGCTTGGTCCCTCATGTCCCTCAATTTGCCTTCCATACTGTTTTCTAACCCCTCTAACCCCTTTTGCATCCCTTCCATTTGATTCTCTTGAGCGGCCATTCTGTTTTCTACCCCATTAACCCCTCCTGTATTTCCCCTAATCTATTGTCTAATCCCTCTATTCTACTCCCTAACCCTCCGATCTGGGCCCCCATGTCCTCCCTCAATTTCTCGCTATTGGACCCCATTTGGCCCTCCAATCGCTCACCCTGAGCATCCATCCGGTTCCCCATTACCCCCATTTGGCCCTCCAATCGCTCACCTAATCGCTCACTATCAGCCCTCATTTGCTCGCTATTCTGGGCCATAAGGGCCTTCATTTGTATTAAAAAAAGGTCCAAATCTACCAGCGGCGCTACTACGGTCGCGGGCGCGGTCGCCGTGGCCATGTGCGAGGCGCCATTTTGCGCGCCCGTAACCTCGTGCACGAGGACGCTATTTTGCGACCCTGCCACCCTCACTGCTTCGCTCTCCTCATGTCCCTCAATTTGGTCCTGGATCGACCCTGCCTCACTCTCCTCTACCGGAACCCAGCCGTCTTGATCTGCCATAGCGCGACTTTCAAAATTCGGGTTTTTATTTTTGTAAAACAAAATCAAATTTCGCCGTTAATAATTTCGAGCGCGTGAAGCGCGCTTCGGGTCTGATCTCACTCCCGACACCAATTGTTACTGTACTAACACAATTGGTGTCCCAAAATTTGGGCCTAACAAATTTAGTCCCAGGTCCGAATCCAACTCCTGACAACCAATTGTTACAGACGCGGTTTTAGATGTTAGTTTACCGAGCGGTTTGGTATTACCGCGTCCGCACAGTTACTCCCCGATTAGAACCCTATCCCGCCCGATTCCACTCGAACGTTGGCCGAATCGCGCTATGCTAAATCAATGAAGGAAAGGACACAACGGCTGGGATTAATGCAACGACACAAGGGGTACAGTTCTCAAGACCTCCGGAGGAGGATATAATATTGGTGATGCAGAAACGGGTAGATTACACGGTAAGAGGTAAAGCACAGAAAAGATGGGCACTTAGACACAGTCTTATCTTATCCCCGACAGACCACAGACAAACGGGACAAGACTGACTTACACGGGGATTGATGGCAAGGAAGGGCAGGCAGTCGATAGCACAAGGTGCACCTTGGCTCAGGGGCAGAATCAACACGGTCCGGTCCAGAGATGCGGGGAGGTATTGTCGCGCTCGGAGGTGGCGTCCTTTTCTCTCCAAGCTGAGGCGCATCTGACGTCACCTCCCTCTCCCTGCGCATGCCCAGCGGGGAGTGACACGCCCTCGGCTCGTTGTCTCCGCCCCAGATGGAATCGGTCCGCCGCTTCCATTGGGTGCGGGGGGTTACCGGGCTCCGCCATTGACGAGGAGCTGACAGCGAGCCCCTGCGTGGTAACCCCGTCGGAGCACATGTTCAATGGCGGCTAACCAAGCCGGAGTGAGGACGCACACTCCCCGCGCCGCCGCCGCTGTTGTTGTTGTTGTTGTTGTACCATGAGGAAGAGCTGCGAGGAGGTATTGGGAGGTCCTAAACTTTCTAACGGTGCCATACAATCACATTCTGGTGCAACGAAGAGTCAGAATTAATGGAAACGAGTCCTTAACTGACATAGACTAAGAATAACTAGCAAGATGTCCTATAGTTGTCTACGTGAGATGCGGTGAACCTGGATGCGACATTTAATGGGGGAAATAGGGGAAGGTCGGGGCTACAGAGTGTTGTTTACAGACAATGGGACTAGGGAATGGGGGATTGGGGATAGTTGGGAAGTATTGGGGAAATAGGGGAATATTTACAAGCGGATATGGATGGAGGCCAAATCCCATATCCGCAACAATATATATATATATATATATATATATATATATATATATATATATATATATATATATATATATATATATATATATATATATATATATATATATACATACATATATATATATATATATATATATATATATATATATATATATATATATATATATATATATATATATATATATATATACATATATATACAGACTTGGCATTTAATATGGAATATATTTTTTTTTCTTGACTTGGGTTTACTTCCTTAACTCAGTATATCAATCTGGTGAGTTTCTTTTACACTTTGGTGATTTATTTGTTAAAAGAACCATGTCACTGAATGTCTGTCACAGCAAGAAGTCAACAACAGGATTATATCATAGGTGGCGTGGCAAAATGTACGGACAGGTGCATTTGATGATTGGCTTCTCAGTCGGGTACACAAGGGTTGTTGCGTTCTGTATTAGTGGAGAACAACTGCTGCACGTCTCCAAAAGTTATTGCCGCTTCCTCTGGAGATGGTCCGTCAACTCGACAATGCTGTTTGTCATGGAGTGGTGGCTTTACGAAATTAGGGCATGAAACAGCATGCTATTGCTCGGCAGTATGGCATCACTCAAGGTCAGGTGTCAAAGATCCTGAAACGAAATGCTCAGAGGGGTGTCCCTACTCCAATACCGAGGCCAGGACATCCCCGCAGAACCACAAGGAGGGATGATCGCCAGCTGCACCGGTTAGTCAGCAATGGCCGTACCAAATCAGCTAATCGGCTTAGGGCTGAGTGGCAGCAACTGACAAATGTGCCTGTATCCAGAAGGCTAGTCAACCACCGACTGGTTCAAGCAGGCTATCGTGCCAGGCGTCCCCTGAGAAAGCCACGCCTGACCAGACAACACCGCCAGCGCCGATTGCAGTGGGCCAGAGAGCACCGTCAATGGCAGCCAGGACACTGGAATCACGTGATCTTCAGTGACGAGTCTAGATTTCTGGTCTATCGTCAAGATGGCCACGTCCGAGTGTGCAGACAAGTGCAGGAAGCCTACAACAAAGATTGTATAGTGCCAAGATTCCAAGCTGGAGGTGGTGGGGTGACCGTTTGGGCTGCTTTTCATGCAGGGGGAAAACTGATGTGGTTTTTCTGAATGGAAACCTGAACCAGTTCAAGTACAGGGCCATGCTGGAAGAAACATTGCTTCCATTTGCTCGTGCAGCCTTTCCAGGAAACTTTGTCTTCCAAGATGACAATGCACGGCCTCGTCATGCTCGCATGATCCAACACTTTCTTACTGACCGTGGTGTAGAGCATATGGAGTGGCCTGCCATGTCCCCGGATATGAATCCGATAGAGAACTTGTGGGCAGAATTAACGCGTCAAATCGACCACTTGGACCAGCAGCCGACCTCTGTGCGTGAATTGCAGCAGGCTATTGTCACTGCATGGCAAGCGATTCCTGTCCAAACCTTGGCAAATCTCGTGAACAGCATGCCTCAATGTGTACGTGCTCTCCTGAATGCTCGTGGGGGTTACACGAAGTAATGAACTGTAATTTTACTGTCCGTAATCCCAGTCGTAATTTAACTTTTGTTTTTGTTAAAAAAAATTTTGGCTAATGTGCAAAATAAAGAGATACTTCTGGAAAACGTACAGAAGTTTAACACAGTACTGTCCATGAATTGAGTTAGATATCAGTTTACATCACTTTCAAGGATCAATTTATTTGTTTCGAAATGTCAAATGTGGTTTTTGTTTCTTTTAAAGGTCACATTAACAAAATCTAGAATAATTTCAACATAATTCCAATGAACTTTGGTTATAAGACATCTTGAAAAGTAAGTTCACCCCCACAAAAAAAATATTCCATATTAAATGCCAAGTCTGTATATATACAGTCATACCCCGTTTTACGCCATTTCGACCTACGTCAAATCCGACTTTACGCCACTCTTCTAGAGTAAATTTCAGTTCAGCGAACGTCATTATGTGCGACTTTAAATCACTCCTACGGATGTGAAAAAAATTAATTTTTCCTTAAAAAAATATATAAAATAAATAAAATAGTACATAAATTAACAATAAAAGAAGCTAAAAAAACATTTAAAATACAATAAAAAGCACATTAAAAATATATTAAAATGTACGTACAGTATACTGTATGTACGCGCAGCTGCTGGTTCTCATTCAAAACAGAGGCGACGTGCAGTATTCCTTTACTGTGTCTGTGTTAGCCATGGGTCCTAAGAAGGATAGTGCTATTGTTTCCAAGCGTAAAGTGGTTATGATGGAAGATAAGTAAAATCTGATTAAAAGGTATGAAAAAGGTGAAAAAGTGTCGGTGATAGCGCATAGACCTTATCGCGAATCGGAACCGCAATGCGTCATGGGATCGGAAAGGGGCAATAGCGCTGCCTGCAGTCGCTGTCACTTTGACAGACTGCTTGGTTACCTTGACAAACTACGTGATTGTTACGTGGTCCTCCCAGTGACTACCTGGTCTCGGTGACCCCCGGACCATGAGAGGAACTCTGCCAGAAAGATTTATTATGTATGCGCTTTCGTAACGCAATCAATATGAATTCCAACCAAGAAAAAACCCCACACCAAGGATCCGGAATAATCAATGATATATTCCCCGAGCAATCAACCATCAACAATCAGCAATCAATAGTACAAAGATGTAAACTCATCTACATTAACTCTAAGATGGCCATCTTATACATTCCTCACGTGAGCCCCACTCCCGACTCCCTCCGTGGTCAATGTCTCTCACAATGTCTCCGTACTCCTGTAGTTCGATCTCCGCACGTGGGCAGTTGAACGGACCCTTCCTGACATGCTTTCACCGGGCACGTCCCGTACCGGGAACAACGGCTGCAGCGCGCACCTCCTGGCCAAGCAAAGCGGGTAATGTAAAACAGGCAAGGCAACACGCGGCTTGCCCAGCGCGCGCGGCCCCAGGTGCGACCCGTACGCGGCCTTGTAGACGGCGAGGCGAACTGTGCCAGCTGCTTGGTTTCGTGCACGAACCCACAGTGACTTGACGTGTCAAAGGGTAGTTACACGTCCCGGTAACTCCTCTCGCCAGACGGGCTTTGAAACGCCGATTCTCTTACGTTGCTCAATCGACACCGCTCGCGTCCGAGCTTGGCGAGGAAGAAGAAGAATCGTCGCGTCTCCAGGACCTCGTGTCTTTTTCTCTTCCGTTTCCGGTCTCCTTTTCCTCAGAAGGGCTCCTGACCCTTTAATCACAACAACCTTTAATCGACTACACATTGATAAGCAAAGCCCGGAATAGTAATTCACATAAATATGTAACACTCCCCCCCCTTCAAGAAAGAAAGTTTGAACCCAGCGAAAACTTTCTTTGCCGGCCAACTTGGATAAACAAACCAGATAACTCACCCCCCCCCCCCCCCAACTCATCAGTTCCCCCCGGGCACAGTCATCACTTAAAAATAAAGCAACAAAATTTCACACGATCCCCTAGATTAATTCCCTCTGGACCAAGCGTCAACCACTTCTAGTTTCTCTTGAATGACGGTTAAGAGGTGGTGACCAAAGCCTCCAAATTTAAACCTCTCTATAGCACTTTTTCGGGAGGCCCAGCGGAATATTCCCTGCATGGACGCCTTAAGGAATGTGGAGTTCATGGTTAGTCCGGGGAGGAAAGTTCATTACATGGACGCCTTTAAGAACGTGGAGTTCACGGTTAGTCCGTGCAGGAAAGTTCACTACCTGGACGCCTTTAAGAACGTGGCGTTCACGGTTAGTCCGTGTAGGAGCCCCGGCTCGGCGGCTCCCCCGTATATAGTGCTTCAACTTCTCCAGACTCCTAACCGTTACGGTGGGACCCCTTGTCCCAGCCGTTACCTGACTGGCGGTCTCTTTCTCGGCCAGTGCTCTGACGTTCATTCTTTCGGGAGGTGCCGTAACTCTGGGAGCCTCCATAGTAATATCGGCTGCTGCCAACCCCAAAACTACTGCCAAGTTGTCCTCTTCTGTAGACCTCTCGACGCCTACGAAAGGCCTTCCCGACTGTTATGGTCCGACCCTCCAAATCCTTACCATTCCAATTCTTCTCTGCCTCTCTGGCGTCTCTTGTGCTTGCAAACGTGACAAAGCCGAACCCTCTTGACCGTTGCGTTTCCCTGTCTTACCCGCACTTCCACCAGCGGCCCATATCTGTTGAAGACAGAGGTCAGAACTTCTTCCTCTGTGTTGAAGTTCAGTCCCCCTACAAATAACTTGGAACTTTTGTCGCCACCCCGAGCTGGTGGGGTGTTATTTTCCCTGCTGTGCTCTTTACCAACCCTCGGGTTACCATAAATTTGCTCCCCGGCCAAATCATTTCCGATAATCACAGATACTCCCTCTACAGGAAGCGTGGCTTGTAAACCGACGGTGACCGGTCCTGACACCAAATCGGATTCCAAATGGATGACATGAAGTGGGGCACTAATACAGCCACCGATCCCTTGTAACCGAACACTATCACCAGTTGCGGTACTCTTTGACAATGGCAAAATGCCTTCAAGCATTAAGGATTGATGGTCTCCTGTGTCCCTCAAAACCCTAACCAGTCTTGGGTTAGTCAAGTCTCCCTTGAGTGAGACCAACCCCTCATAAATAAATGGTTGGTAACTCTCCTGTTGGCGATTTCTTACGTTTGCCATCGCATTCGGAGTTGTACTAGTCGGACTCCGCTCTGGGTCTTCCCTTTTCAAGAGGTAACAACTGGACATCAAGTGTCCAGGTTTCTTGCAAAAAGCACAAGTAGGCCCGGAGGAAAAACTCGTGGTCTGCCTTGGGCCCCCCGAAAAATAAGTTTGTCTTGGGCCCACAGCCCTCTGATTTCGAACAGGTGGGGTATCCGCGTTGTCCCCATAATCCTCTCGAGGCCGCCGCCATGTATTGTCGTTCTCCGCACCTGCTGTTCCCCACCTCCCCTGCGGAGATCTAGGCGAGGAGTTAGGTTCGTGGACCCCTATCCGGTGTGTTAAGGCATAATAATCTGCCAGGGTGGCTGCGTCCCACAACTTTGGTACTTTCTTTTCCTGCAGGTACACTTTGATGTCCTCGTGGACACACTGTTGAAATTCCTCCACCAGCATCAGGTCACGCAATGCTTCGAAGTCGTTCCCGACTCCTTTTGACTCACACCACCGATCAAACATATTTTCTTTCACTCTGGCAAACTCCACATGGGTCTCACTCTCCCTCTTCCTGGCATTCCTGAATTTTTGCCGGTAAGCTTCCGGAACCAACTCATAGGCTTTGAGGATGTGCTTCTTCAATACCTCATAATCTGCACATTGGTCCATTGGAAGCGCCGAATAAATCTCTTGAGCTTTTCCCACCAGCACACTTTGTACTAGTATGGTCCAGGCCTACTCCGGCCAGTTTAACTGTCGAGCCACTTTCTCAAAGTGTGGAAAAAATTTAGCGACTTCCTTTTCACTGAAGGGTGGAACCAGCCTCACATGTCTGCCCACATCCCAGGTGTTCTGGCTAGGTGTCGACCCCGTCAGCAAGGGTGGTCCCTCTCCCCGTTCTCTCATTAACTCCAGCTCCTTGAATTTAATTTCTTGCTGAAGCTCCATGTCACGTTCCTTTAATTCCCTTTCCGCTTTTCTCTCCTCTGCTTCGAGGTCCCTTGCAGCTCTCCTCTCCTCTGCTTTTCTTCCTTCTAACCTTTCCTGGAGTTCTCGTTCCACTCTCCTTTCCTCTGCTTGTTTCTCTTCTCTCCTCTCTTCTGCTTTCCTTTCTTCTTCTGCTCTTTCCTTTTCTGCTTTCCTTTCTTCTTCTGCTAACCTTTCCTGGAGTTCTCGTTCCACTCTCCTTTCCTCTGCTTGTTTCTCTTCTCTCCTCTCTTCTGCTTTCCTTTCCTCTTCTTTTAACCTTTCCTGGAGTTCTCGTTCCACTCTCCTTTCCTCTGCTTGTTTCTCTTCTCTCCTCTCTTCTGCTTTCCTTTCTTCTTCTGCTCTTTCCTTTTCTGCTTTCCTTTCTTCTTCTTTTATCCGTTCCTGGCTCCGTAATTGCAACTCCAGTTTCCGGAGCTCAACGTCTTCTGGTTCTTCGGGTAGCCACTGCCAGGCTAACTCGTCCCATGTTCCTAATCCCACCATAGACTGTATCACCGTGGTCTGCAACTCTGCCTTCCTCAAATTAGTTCGGACCTCCAAGTTAAAATGTTTGGCCAATTTCAAGATGTCCGACTTTAGTAACGCTCGGAACTGTGCCTCACTCGGGGTTACCGCAAAGTTCTGTGCCACAAACGCAATGGTGCCTATCGTTAACACCTGTTAACCTTCACCCAAGACTTTACCCCAATTTCCCCAAAAATTTACCAATTAATACTTAATTAATAAATTTTAATCAATAAAAATATTATTTTATTGTTTTATACAATTTTAGATCCCGGACGTAGACCCAATTGCGAATCCGCAAAGCATAATTTGGACGAGCCCCCAATTCTGTTACGTGGTCCTCCCGGTGACTACCTGGTCTCGGTGACCCCCGGACCGTGAGAGGAACTCCGCCAGAAAGATTTATTATGTATGCGCTTTCGTAACGCAATCAATATGAATTCCAACCAAGAAAAAACCCCACACCAAGGATCCGGAATAATTAATGATATATTCCCCGAGCAATCAACCATCAATAATCAGCAATCAATAGTACAAAGATGTAAACTCATCTACATTAACTCTAAGATGGCCATCTTATACATTCCTCACGTGAGCCCCACTCCCGACTCCCTCCGTGGTCAATGTCTCTCACAATGTCTCCGTACTCCTGTAGTTCGATCTCTGCACGTGGGCGGTTGAACGGACCCTTCCTGACGTGCTTTCACCGGGCATGTCCCGTACCGGGAACAACGGCTGCAGCACGCACCTCCTGGCCAAGCAAAGCGGGTAATGTAAAACAGGCAAGGCAACACGCGGCTTGCCCAGCGCGCGCGGCCCCAGGTGCGACCCGTACGCGGCCTTGTAGACGGCGAGGCGAACTGTGCCAGCTGCTTGGTTTCGTGCACGAACCCACAGTGACTTGACGTGTCAAAGGGTAGTTACACGTCCCGGTAACTCCTCTCACCAGACGGGCTTTGAAACGCCGATTCTCTTACGTTGCTCAATCGACACCGCTCGCGTCCGAGCTTGGCGAGGAAGAAGAAGAATCGTCGCGTCTCCAGGACCTCGTGTCTTTTTCTCTTCCGTTTCCGGTCTCCTTTTTCTCAGAAGGGCTCCTGACCCTTTAATCACAACAACCTTTAATCGACTACACATTGATAAGCAAAGCCCGGAATAGTAATTCACATAAATATGTAACAGTGATCCTTACCACTTTAAACTACTTTTAGGACTTTTTTACTGTGACAAATTAACAAATTAACTGTGAACTGTGATCAGCTCATGAGCCAGTATTTGCAAGCCAAGGACACCGTCGCAAAACTGAAAGCCGCCATTGCAGTATGTAACAAGAAGCTTACTGTTTCGGACATAGCAAACTGTGATGAACTTGTGAAACATTATACAGGTTTACCTAGTTATGACCTGTTTAAGTGGTTATTAGCAGAAGTATCCCCTCATGCACAGAGACTTCATTATTATAAGGGGAAATTATCAATGGAAGACAAGACCTGGCAAATAAACAATACTACAAAACCCGGAGTTAAGCGATCTCAATCTTTAGAGGATCAACTACTCATGACACTCATGAAGCTTCGGCTTAGTCTTCGCGAGGAGGACCTCGTATTTCGCTTTGGATTAGGACAAAGCACCGTCTCCCAAGTTTTGTTCGCAAGTGTGTACAGCCAATATAAGTCAAGACCTACTCTCAAGTGCCTTGTTGGTATTACACCTAGCGGAACAATTTCATACATTTCCAAACCTACAGGAGGAAACACGTCGGACAAAAAAATTGTCAAGATGACGAACATTGTAGACAAGTTCCAGCCAGGCGATATTTGTATGGCCGATCGAGGTTTCAACATTCAGGAACTGTTCTTGCATAAGCAGGTTGTTTCTCTTCTCCAATGGGAACCCCCCTTTCCCTCAAATATTTCTTTAAATCGCTGGATTTTAATGCCAAAAAACGCTGAATTTCTTTCACATTAGCCATCTTCCTTTCCGTAAACACAGCGTCGATCGTAGACAGACGCTTCCTCTTCTGGGTTCGTGTTTACGTTTGCCCCCTTTTCGATCCCATCATGCTTTGCGGTGGAGCGCCCTCTGTTGATATTTACCAATTCGTGATAAGGTCTTTGCCTTAGGGCTGCCACGGTCGACGGTATCGACCATCATTCATGATAGGGAACGTATTCTCGCATACGTCACTGAAAAAGCGCTGCCGGCTAAGACTGCTAAGATGTGTGTTTGTGTTCAGAAGAGACGCCATGTTTAAGGTGAATAACATAATCTTATTAATTTTATTTATTATTCTTCACAAATTCATTTATTAATTGTGTTCATTACTCATTAAAAAATATGGCCAAAAATGTGTTTTTCGTGTTCTTTAAGGTTTAGCGATAGTTATATACTTTCGCGAGTTATTTACTCTAGTTTTACGGTGTTTGTCTTCATTTTACGGCATTTTAAAGGCATTACACCCGGTTTATGTCAAAAACCGAGTTACCTCACGGCTTATGGAACCAATTAATGACGTAGGCCGGGGTATTACTGTATATATATATACACACACACACACACACATATATATATATATATATATATATATATATATATATGGATATATATATAGATATAGATATAGATATAGATAGATATATATACATGTGTAAATATATATATATATCTATATATATATATATACTGTATATATATATATATATATATATATATATATATATATATATATATATATATATATACACACACATATATATATATATATATATATATATATATATATATATACACACACACACACACACACACACACACACACACATATATATATATATATATATATATATATATATATATATATATATATATATATATATATACACACAGACTTGGCATTTAATATGGAATTTTTTTTTTTTCTTGACTTGGGTTCACTTTCCTAACTCAGTATATCAATCTGGTTAGTTTCTTTTACACTTTGGTGATTTATTTGTTCAAAGAACCATGTCACTGATTGTCTGTCGCAGCAAGAAGTCAACAACAGGATTATATCACAGGTGGCGTGGCAAAATCTACGGACAGGTGTATTTGACGATTGGCTTCACAGTCGGGTATACAAGGGTTGTTGCGTTCTGTATTAGTGGAAAACAACTGCTGCACGTCTCCAAAAGTTATTGCCGCTTCCTCTGGAGATGGTCCGTTAAATCGACAATGCTGTTTGTCATGGAGTGGTGGCTTTACGAAATTACGGCATGAAAGAGCGTGCTATTGCTCGGCAGTATGGCATCACTCAAGGTCAGGTGTCAAAGATCCTGAAACGAAATGCTCAGAGGGGTGTCCCTACCGAGGCCAGGACGTCCCCGCAGAACCACAAGGAGGGATGATCGCCAGCTGCACCGGTTAGTCTGCAATGGCCGTACCAAGTCAGCTAATCGGCTTAGGGCTGAGTGGCAGCAACTGACAAATGTGCCTGTATCCAGAAGGCTAGTCAACCAACGACTGGTTCAAGCAGGCTATCGTGCCAGGCGTCCCCTGAGAAAGCCACGCCTGACCAGACAACACCGCCAGCGCCGATTGCAGTGGGCCAGAGAACACCGTCAATGGCAGCCAGGACACTGGAATCACGTGATCTTCAGTGACGAGTCTAGATTTCTGGTCTATCGTCAAGATGGCTGCGTACGAGTGCGCAGACAAGTGCATGAAGCCCACAACGAAGATTGTATAGTGCCAAGAGTCCAAGCTGGAGGTGGTGGGGTAACCGTTTGGGCTGCTTTTCATGCAGGGGGCAAAACTGACCTCGTTGTTCTGAATGGAAACCTGAACCAGTTCAAGTACAGGGTCATTCTGGAAGAAACATTGCTTCCATTTGCTCGTGCAGCCTTTCGAGGAAACTTTGTCTTCCAAGATGAGAATGCACGGCCTCATCGTGCTCGCATGATCCAACACTTTCTTGCTGACTGTGGTGTAGAGCATATGGAGTGGCCTGCCATGTCCCCGGATATGAATCCGATAGAGAACTTGTGGGCAGAATTAACGCGTCAAATCGACCACTTGGACCAGCAGCCGACCTCTGTGCTTGAATTGCAGCAGGCTATTGTCACTGCATTGCAAGCGATTCCTGTCCAAACCTTGGCAAATCTCGTGAACAGCTTGCCTCAACGTGTACGTGCTCTCCTGAATGCTCGTGGGGGTTACACGAAGTACTGAACTGTAATTTTACTGTCCGCAATCCCAGTCGTAATTTAACTTTTGTTTAAAAATTTTTTGGCTAATGTGCAAAATAAAGAGATACTTCTGGAAAACGTACAGAAGTTTAACACAGTACTGTCCGTGAATTGAGTTCGATATCAGTTTACATCACTTTCAAGGATCAATTTATTTGTTTCGAAATGTCAAATGTGGTTTTTGTTTCTTTTAAAGGTCACATAAACAAAATCTAGAATAATTTCAACATAATTCCAATGAACTTTTGGTTCTAAGACATCTTGAAAAGTAAGTTCACCCCCACAAAAAAATATTCCATATTAAATGCCAAGTCTGTATATATATACTGTATATATATATATATATATATATATATATATATATATATATATATATATATATATATATATATATATATATATATATATATATATATATATATATGTGAGTGTGTATGTGTGTGTGTGTGTTTATGTTTTTTTCAGTATTTCACTTCTGGTAGGTGTGCATACCAGGAAACAGACCCTACACTGCACGAGAAACTTTGTGCTTACACCCACACAAAGCATTGTCAGGATATTGTTTTGTATGCCTCATGTCCATGAAAAGAAAGTGGATCATGAGTAAAGAGTCCCAGGTTCAGTTTATAAGGAAATTTTTTGGCATATTAATTAGTTGCGAAATTGATTGCTTGGTAAGAGAATTTGAATTCGTCTTTTTCTGATGATTTGCCTTTGACAGCTTAATATAGTCACTAACTAGGCTGATAAGGTTTCTGGGTAAAGTAAGTAGATGGAAAGGTAATTATACGTTGAAATAATGAACTGAATAGTTTGTGTTATATATATATATATATATATATATATATATATATATATATATATAAAAATATATATATTATTTTTTTTAACTTCCGATAGATGTGCAAACCAATGACAGCATATACACTATGTGCACAACAAAAATGAACATTACTCAAAATTGCATGAATATTGATATGGTAAACCTCTGCATGCACTGTCTGGACCCAAGAGTTCTTCGATGAGGTATCATTAAACATTGTTCATGCTGTGGTTACGACGTTTACCCCATTCAGACATAATCTGGCAACTTGAATTTATGTACATATATGAGCGTGGATCGGCATGTTATGCTTGCCTCACCACACGTCGCTGCAGATACACAGGCTTGTTTTAAATGAGGATAATGTCTATGTCAGTTGTTGTGTCGTCATGATTTACACCAATCATAATACAAACATTTATTTTGTACACATTGGTGATATTGGTCAAGGGTCCAAGCTATCTAATGTCTGAACAGTGTCAGGGGTGTAAATGGTATTAAGGTCTAAGGAATCAAAAGGGACATGAGGGGTGTAAAGTCTAACGGTTTTAAGGGTCTAAAGGGTATAAAAGGTAAAAAGGGTGAAAGGATCTAAAGGTGTCTAAAGTGTTGAAAGGATCGAAAAAAGGTAAAAGGGGTCTTAAGGGTATTGGGGGTTTAAAGGATCTTGGGGTGTCATGGTTCTGAAGGGACGTATGGGTCTCTGGAGTTTTTGGGTCTGTAAGGGTCTTTGGGGTCTTTTGGGTCCTCTGGGTCTTCAGGGTATTTTGGGTATTCTGGGTCTTATGTGTAGGTTGGGTCCTCTGGGTCTTCAGGGTCTTTATGGGTATTTTGGGTATTCGGGGTGTTTGGGTCTTCTCGTTATTTTGGGTCTTCTCGTTCTTTTGGGTCTTCTCATTCTTTTTGATCTTCTGGGTCTTTTGGGTCTTTTGTGTCCTCTGGGTCTTTTGGGTCCTCTGGGTAATTGGGGGGTATTTAAAGGCTTTCAGGGTCTTTTGAATATTTGGAATCTTTTTGGTCCTCTGGGTCTTCATGGTCTTGAAGAATTCTTCGGTGTATTTTGGGTCTTTGGGTATTTTGGCTATTTAAAGGTTTTGGGGTCTTTTTGGTCTTCAGGGTCTTTTGGGTTCTTTGGGTATTCAGCATATTTAAGGGTCTTCAGGGTCTTTTGGTTAGTCAGGGTATTTTGGGTCTTTAGGGTCTGTTGGGTCTTTAATGGTCTTCAGGTTTTTGGGGTCTTTGGACTCTTTTAGGTCCTTTGTGTATTTGGGGTATTTATCGATATTTGGGGTATTTTGGGTGTTTTTTTTTTTTTTTTTTGTATACAAGATCGAGGCTCGTGAAAGAGCTAACATTAATCACACAAAAAGTCAAACCGACACACAAAACACAAAAAAACAAGGGGAGCGGCAGACAAGATGGGGAGAGAGGGGGAAGGACACAAACACAACATTTGAGAGCAGGGACATCGGGAGGACTTGGGGGGAGGTGGGAGAGGTATAAAACATATGAACACTGCAAGGACCCTGGGGTGAATTACCGGGGGTAGAAAATATCAAGGTTTTGGATGAGGGAAGATAAGAGATGGTGGTGAACAGCTGTTTTAAAGACCTGGAGGGAGGAGTGGGATTGAAGGGAGTGGGGGAATTTGTTTCAGAGGCGGGCGAAAAGGGGAATGAAAGAGTGAAGGTGAGCAGAGAGCCTAGATTTTGGCAGTTTAACCATAAGAGGGTTTTTAAGGGTCTGTGCGGTCTTTTGAGACTTTAAGGGTCTTCATGGTCTTTTGGTTATTTGGGGTTTTTGGAGTATTCAGGTTGTTTAAGGGTCTTCAGGGTCTTTTCAATCTTTAAGGGCCTTCAGGGTATTTAAGGATATTCAGGGTATTTTGGGTCTTAGAGGTATTGAGGGGTCTTGGTGGGCTTAAGGGTCTTCGGAGTCTTAAAGGGTCTTCACACGTCCAAGGGGTCACTGCAGTCCAAAGAGTCAAAAGGTATATTCCAATATTACATAATTAATAGACAGAATGCAACTGAGTTAAAACAGTACGTAATAAATAGACATATGGTCACACGGCTTCACGGACAGATTGACGGCCGGACGCACGCACTCAAGACCAAACTCCTTTTGTATATAGATTTTGTACACTTCTGAATTCAATAAAATGTTTACCACAAAAATGTGAAATGTGTACCCACCTATATCCTGTAAATGTTTTGTAGAATTTTTATTCTTCGCAACAGAATTACAGGCGTTGAACACTGGGAATAGATTGATGACCCACCCTGTAGATGCTGTTTAGAGAGTCAATTGCAGGCTAGGAATCATAAGGAGAGTTTTTCATCATTCGATTAAAAGGGGCTTAAAAAGGTGGACTATAAGTATAAGAAAGGTGGACTATAACGATAAGAAAGGTGGACTATAACTATAAGGACTATAAGAAGTTTTTTTGTTTTTTTTTGCAGTAGATGTGTCGACCAGGACAAGAGGTCATTCACTCAAGCTGGAGAAGTTTGTTTTATTTTAAAACGAAAATCAGTGAGTGTGCCTTTTCTGACGTTTCTATAAAACATTGGAATTCTGTTGCTAGTCACGCGATTGAGATGGGTAACTCTAAATCAGTTTAAGTCTGAACTTGGAAAGCATTGGTCCGACCATCCCTTGAAGTTAAACCCATACATTAGAGTTTAAGATACCGTGGAGAGGGGCACATGAGCTTCGCTTTATTTCTCGGAAACCCGTACGCAAGTAAAATGTTCACAGAAACTTTCCCGACATTCGTAATTGGGCTGGCGAATTGTCCAAATTTTAAAGTTTATTTAAGGCTCACAAATAATTATGTTTGCAATGAAATTTGGTTTAGAGGCCAAACTTCTTTCTTCTTCTATAAAGGCTCCAATTACTCCCACCTTGTGGAGTTGGCTGGGAAACGTTTTAGGGCCAAGTCTTTCATGAACCGGCTGGCCAGGCTTGACGTTCGACTCTGGCAGGAATTTTGAATATGTTTGGCGTGTTTGGGTTAGGGCTCGCCTACTCTTCGTGAAAGACACTAAGATCTTTAACGTTTACCAAAGCACGATTGCTGGCAGATGCTTTGTTCTGCTTAACGTCTATCCGAGGGTCTCACATTGGTGTCTCACCCTGCATGAGAAAAACCAGGACGAGAGTTTATAGCTGGGCTGAATCTAAGGTGAGATGTGCATACCTCTAAGCTATCCTACCATCCCTGTTTTGAGGCACAACCATTGGAAATTTATTAGCCAAATAAAATAATTAATAAAATGAAGTCTCATGCATTTAAACTCTAAAATGGCAAGTTATTGTTCATCATGCGAGCCAATAAAATGCATTCTGGTAAAAGGTTTTGAGTAATTCGAATAATTGCTCAAACCTTTGGCGAAAGATGTTTTGGATGAAGTATATCATCTCTCTTGCAAAGCAATAGTCATGTTGTATTTAAATCATCAAAGACGTTGCTTTCCACAAGTCTGTGCAATTTTCCATTTTAACACAATGATGCCAATTACAATAATTTAAGTGCAACTGACTTTGCAGACGTGATAGCATAAAAGAAAAATTCCATTTGGCATTGTAACCCTGAATAAAAGGAAATAGATAGAAAACACATGTCTTCTTTCGCAATCACTTTGTTTAGACTTAACATTGACTGCAATTTGCAAACAACCGATATCTGAATGTGATGTAACCAAATGACATGGCTCTCGAGGGAAAATGTTATTTAGGTGAAACAACCATAAAATGTGATCCTGGTTATTCCGCATGGTTCAGATCCAATTGTCTGAGCATTGTTTTCCATTAAATATATAATTAAAGCTTTTATAAACACAAACTTAGTGATTATATACTTCAAACATGCTTAGTAAAACCGAGTCTTTAAATGATCACAACAAAAACACTCACACACTACGCTCACACCCACTCTAGAGAAGTTTCAATGATCCGCCCAAGGCTTTTTTAAATGACCCAGCAATCTTTAAAATAATGACGTCATGACTATTAAAAGGGTAATTTAGGCAATTGGGCATGTGGATGAGTCTATGGTGTGTGGTACTATTTGAGCATCATCATAATAATCATCTTCACCATCACCATCTTCACCATCACCATCTTCACCATCATCTTCACCATCACCTTCACCATCATCATTACTATCATCTTCACCATCACCATCATCACCACCATCATCATCTTCTTCACCAAACAAAATCATCATCATCTTCACCATCACCACCTTCATCATCTTCACCATCACCACCTTCATCATCTTCACCATCACCACCATCATCATCTTAATCATCAACATCATCAACATCACCACCATCATCATCATCTTCATCATCATCAACATCTTCACCATCATCATCTTCATCATCATCATCTTCACCATCACCACCACCATCATTATCTTCATCATCATCATCTTCACCATCACCACCATAATCATCATCATCATCACCTTCACCATAATCAAAAATCAAGGACCATAATCACCATAAGCAAGGTGGGATCATTGTAATCTTCGCCATAATCATCATCACCATCAAAATCGTCATTGTTATCTTCATCATCATCATTATCTACACCATCATCATCATCATTTTCATCGTCATCGTCACCATCTTCACCATCGCCATCATCTTCACCATCACCATCACCATTATCATCGTCATCATCATCTTCACCATCATCATCGTCATCTTCACCATCATCATCTTCATTTTCACCATAATCATCATCACCATCATCATTGTTATCTTTATAATCATCATGTTATCATTGTTATAAGGAGATCTCGCGAGATCTTGGAGACGGCGGCAGCGATTCTCGAAGCTCCACATGGTCTCCACGTTTTCAAAGTTAAGTCTGTTCACAATTGTATTTTGTCGAAACTGTATTTATCTTTCGGTGTGTGAAGTTATAGGGTGCCCCTTGGAAGTTTCTCGGTGTTTATCTTTCATAAATTAATCGTCTGTTTGCCGCGTCGCGAGCAAGGCCTTTGCTGCGTCGCGAGCGATTTGAAATCGAAGTTAAGTAATTGTTCCCATTTGTATTTTCGTTATAGCCAGCAAAGCCGGTGTTGTCAATAAACGAGTATGTATTATGTTGAAAACCTGATTATGCCTTGGCTCGAGAATCCGAAGCGCAGTGGGCGCAGCCATCTTGCGGAGGCGGAAGTATGCATAACAAATTTAAAACGTTCATTAGGAGTTTCTTTCACCCATCGTCGTTTGATTCACAATCTTATGCACCTCCGATGTATTAATAATAATTTAAGACCAACATCGGCCCGCACGGGCCTGGTCATCTTCAACAAAACGCGTCACCAAACACCGGACCCAATGAGAGTCGAGCATTTGCAAAAATATTTCTAAAATGAAAGTGCTCACTGGATAGAGTGCTGGAGACAGCCATCGACCGGATGCGGAAGTTTGCATAAAACAATTGCGAAAAAGTTCAATAGGAGTTTGTTTCACCCGTCGTTCTTTGATTCACAATCTCATGAAACCTCTAATTAGTAATTAAAATACGTTAAGACCAACCTCGTTATCTTCAACGAAAATCGTCATCAAACACCAGAACCAATGAGATTCGAGCATTTGAAAAAATATTATTACGCGTTTCGGACGGTGAAAACGGCGTCAAATATTCTAACATTGACGAAGAATTATTTTTTAGAAATCTCGCGGCCGTATGGGATAGTTTTTCACGGCCAGAAATACGGTATGAGATTCGAGCATTTGAAAAAATATTTCTAAAATGAAATCACTCACTGGATGGAGTGCTGGAGACAGCCATCGACCGGATGCGGAAGTTTGCATAAAACAATTGCGAAAAAGTTCAATAGGAGTTTGTTTCACCCGTCGTTCTTTGATTCACAATCTCATGAAACCTCTAATTAGTAATTAAAATACGTTAAGACCAACCTCGTTATCTTCAACGAAAATCGTCATCAAACACCAGAACCAATGAGATTCGAGCATTTGAAAAAATATTATTACGCGTTTCGGACGGTGAAAACGGCGTCAAATATTCTAACATTGACGAAGAATTATTTTTTAGAAATCTCGCGGCCTTGATTCACAATCTTATGCACCTCCGATGTATTCATAAAATAATTTAAGACCAACATCGGCCCGCACGGGCCTGGTTATCTTCAACAAAACGCGTCACCAAACACCGGACCCAATGAGAGTCGAGCATTTGAAAAAATATTTCTAAAATGAAAGCGCTCAATGGTGGCTGGTGGGTGCCATCGACCGGATGCGGAAGTTTGCATAAAACAATTGCGAAAAAGTTCAATAGGAGTTTGTTTCACCTGTCGTTCTTTGATTCACAATCTAATGAAACCTCTCATTAGTAATTAAAATACGTCAAGGCCAACCTCGTTATCTTCAACGAAAATCGTCATCAAACACCAGAACCAATGAGATTCGAGCATTTGAAAAAATATTATTACGCGTTTTGGACGGTGAAAACGGCGTCAAATATTCTAACATTGACGAAGAATTGTTTTTTTAGAAATCTCGCGGCCGTATGGGATAGTTTTTCACGGCCAGAAATATCCGAAGTTGAGACGGAATTCACCGAATTAATCACTGCAAGCTAACTTCTTCTGGTGGACGAAGCCGCCGTGCCCGGAGAGTCAGAGAACCAGCCCTGGCGCCTGACAGCGACTGAAGTTAGAAGACTACACACTTAATGTGAAAACGTATGTTAAGCCCAGTTAAAAATAGGCCTTAAGCTAGCACATCGTATAGTTACTTCCTTAAGCTTCTTGTGACATTTATTGTATGCAGGTATTGCCATTGGGGAGGACTGTCTGCTCTTCTCTTTAACCAAGTCTTACCAGGTACGGTACCTACTACACCTACCTACTACCAACTACCTACCTACCTACTACCAACTACCTAACCTACTGATGCCATGGCGATGGGTAAAATAGTGGCAAGAGGTATGCAGGTATTGGGGAGGACTGTCTGCTCTTCTCTTTTACCAAGTCTTACCAGGTACGGTACCTACTACACCTACCTACTACCAACTACCTAACCTACTGATACCATAGTAATGGGTAAAATAGTGGCAAGAGGCTTTGGCTTCGCCGGCTCATTGCGGCTTTGCAGTCGGTACTAGTAACTGTACTTATTTAATGGTGTGTACGTACGTATATTGTGTCCCGAGGAAGATTTTCGGTGCAAATCTTTCATACCTGTATTGAAAATCGTGTTACTTCGTGTCGTGTCTTGAGGCCTTGTACAGTGTACACTGTACAACCTTGAGGCTTTGTTTTTCTCTCAGCGGTCCGTCGTTTGTGATCCAATAACTTTCGTTCTCTGTTTTCCCAGTCTTTTCACCCCACAGCCTACTTCCTTGTGTAAATCTCAACAAAAAAAAAAAACAAAAAAAAAACATTTCCTTCTCTGTTCTCATTCGTTTATTCGTTCGTTCGTTCTTCGACCACGTGTTTCTCCCCCATTTCCCCAGATAGTTTTCACTGTTATTAACCTTCAATGTTTACACTTTCCCCTCAAGTTATGTATTCCGTCATATATTATAACATCCTTTTCTTCTTCTTCTTTAAAAGGCTGCTTTCGACTTGCTCACCAAATCTATTCATCCCCAAAAAAAATTCCATCTCTTATAGTGCCTTTTTTCTACATTCCCTTAACTCTCCTGCACTCCATCCTCCATCCAGCGTCCTTAAACGTATTTTTGACTCGAAGGTCACAAGAAACTCATTTTGCAATAAATGTTCGTTTCCCATTAATCGTACACTTTCTAAAATCAAATCTCACCCCTCCCCTCCCCTCCAAATCTTCCCCATAACCCCTCTCCTCCAAATCTTCCCCATCACCCATCCCTTTCAAATCTTCCCCCTTTCCGCTCCCCTCCTAATCCTCCCCATCACCCATCCCTTTCAAATCTCCCCCCTTGCCCCTCCCTCCTAAACTACCCCCTCACCCCTCCCCTCCAAGACTCCCCCTCGCCCCTCCCCTCCTCCCTCACCCCTCCCCTCCAAATCTCCCCCATATCCCATCCCTTTCAAATCCCTCCCCTTGTCCCTTCCCTCACAAACTCCCCCCTCGCCCCTCCCCTTCAAATCTCCCCACCCTCATTTCTTCTCAATTTCCCCCCTCTCACTCCCCCTCCTCAAAGCGTCCTCCCCGTTTCTTCCCCCTTCCAACTCTCACCTCCATCTCCCCCAACCTTCTGCCTCGCTCTCCCCCGCCTCAAATAACACCTCATTGTGCCTCACCCAATCACCATCAAACCTTTTGTCCGCCCCATCCTTCCCTTTCTCCGAGCTATTCTGAAATCTCTGACACACCTTCAACAGCTCTCCCTACCTCTTCCACCTCTTCCACATCTTACCCTGCCCCTCCTCCCCCCTGTTCTGTATCCGATGCTCCCCCTTCCTCTTCATTAACGGTATGGACCTCAAACATCCGGGGCCTTCGTTCAAACTTAACTGATCTCTCCATACATGTTGCTTCTGTCAAACCAGACGTGATCTGCTTAACAGAAACTTTCCTCCTTCATGATGTCTCTGATTCCTTAGTATCTCTCCCGGGTTACTCCCTCCTCCGGTATGATAGACCTGAGCCTCGTCCTGGAGGTGGTGTTGCTATCTTTATCAAAAACACTCTTCCTCACTCGCCCTGCACTGTACTCTCTCCACCTCACCCCCAGGAATACCTCTGGCTACGGCTTCCCCTTCGCTCCCACCTCTTGTTCATATGTGTGTTGTACCGTCCACCAAACAGTGATGACTCCATCTACATCTCGCTGTCTGATAATATGGACCAACTTCTATCTACTCATCCCAACTCTCTCTTCCTCATATGTGGTGATTTCAACTGTCATCATGCCAGTTGGCTGGGTGTGGGTACCTGCCTCACCAGCCATGGCTCCTCAGCAAAGGACTTCTGCGACTCACTGGGACTGACACAATCTGTCAATTTCCCGACCCGGATCTCAGTCAACGGAGCATCTTCTCTTATGGACTTGGTTATGACTAACTTCCCTGAAAATGTCTGCTGCTCTTCTTCTGCGCCAATCGGATCATCTGATCATGTCCTTGTTAAAGTGGACATCTCTCTGACCATTCTCAGGGAGCCTGCTCAGCATTGACGAGTCTGGCATTTCACTCAGGCCAACTGGCACGGTCTTCAAGCAGCCATCAATCATCTGGACTGGTCTCCCATCTCTACCACCTCTGACATCAACTCATCCTGGGAATTCTTCCAAAGTAAATTGCTCTCCCTCATGCACAGATTTATCCCATCTCGTCTTCAGTTGTCATACCCTTCCTCCCGTCCATGGTACACGGAATCTTGTGGTGAGGCTGTTGCCCAGAAACAACTTGCCTTCGTCTCCTGGAAAGCAAATCCAACGGAAGGAAATCTCATTTCCTTTCACAAAGCCCGAAACAAGTGTGTGTCCACCCTCAGGAGAGCCAGGAAACAATATCTCTCGGTTCTCAAGACCAAACTCTCTTATCTGTCTCCCTCTTCCAAATCCTGGTGGCGTCTAGTCAAATCCGTTTCTGGTGTTTGTTCCCCCTCTATCCCCTCCCTTACCTCAAACGGCTACACAGCTGACTCCGCACGTGAAAAAGCTGAATGCCTCAACTCTGTGTTTGCCTCTAAATCTTGTGTCCCAAACCCATCCCTCTCTGTACCCACCATACCCAGTCGTACCCAGCTGCTCCTGGACCCCGTGTCCTTTCCTCCTGACAAGGTGGAAAAGTTTCTGTCAATCCTCGACTCTGATTCTGCAACTTGACCCAACGGCATCAGCCCACGGGTCCTAAAATCCTGCTCTGCCGCTCTATCTCACCCTCGCTCTGTTCTCTTCACCCTCTCTTTTGCTCAAGGTCAACTGCCATCTGCTTGGAAATCAGCCAACATCACCGCTTTGCACAAAAAAGGCGCAAAAACAGATCCTAGCAACTACAGACCAATCAGCCTTCTCCCAATTATCAGCAAAGTCATGGAATCCATCATTGCTTTGGATATGAAATCTTTCCTCTTCTCCAATGGCTTGATCTCTGAGCATCAATTTGGTTTCAGACCAGGTCACTCTACTCTGGACATGCTGCTTCTGCTGTCTCAACAATGGATGGAGGTCCTCAATGCCAAACAGGAAATTAGAGCTGTCTCCCTCGGCATATCACGTGCCTTCGATACGGTCTGGCGCCCCGCTCTGCTCACCAAACTCTCCTCCTTTGGTATCCATGGAAATCTCCATGCATGGCTGGCTGACGTCCTCTCTAGTCGCCGTCAACGTGTGGCCCTGAATGGGGCTCTCTCATCTCCTCTTCCTGTTGAGGCTGGAGTTCCCCAAGGCAGTATTCTGGGCCCTGTGCTTTTTCTGGTCTTCATCAATGATCTCTCTTACTCTCTTGAAAATCCTCTCTATCTCTTTGCTGATGACTCCACTCTCTGCCGCTCCATTCCTCTTCCCTCAGATCGGCAGTCTGCAGCCTCCTCACTCTCTGAAGACTTAGACAAAATCACAGACTGGTCAAACAAGTGGAACATGTCTTTCAATCCTGACAAATCTCACACTCTTGCTATGTCTCTCCGAAAAGATCGACTGGACAACCATCCCATCTACTTTCTCAACAATCCTCTCCAAGAAGTTCTGTCGCTCAAGCTTTTGGGTCTCACTATCTGCCATGATCTTTCTTGGGAAAACCACATTTCCAAGCTGGCCTCCAAAGCCAGTCGCCGACTGGGCATCCTCCGTCGTGCGAAGTCCTTCCTCGGCACACCTGAGCTCCTCACCACATACAAGGCTTTCATCCGCAGCTCAATGGAATACTGTTCTCCTCTATTGGCCGGTGCTCCTGCCTCGCACCTAGCTCGGCTTCACGCTGTTGAAACCAAAGCTTTCAGAATTATTGGAATCTCCCGCGATGAAGCTATCTCTGAGGGCCTTTCACTCACTCACCGCAGGCAGGTAGGTGGTCTTTCTGTCTTCTACCGACTCCTCTCCGGCCTTGCACCCCCAGCTCTCTCTGTGCTCTGTCCCCCAAATATTCCTACAGGTCGCACAAGATCTGCCAGCAACCCTCTGATGGTTAAACTGCGGAAATCTCGGCTCTCTGCTCACCTTCACTCTTTCATTCCTCTTTTCTCCTGCCTCTGGAACAAACTCCCTCACTCCCTTCAATCCCACTCCTCCCTCCAGGTCTTTAAAACAGCTGTTCACCACCATCTCTTATCTTCCCCCATCCAAAACCTTGATCTTTTCTACCCCCGCTAATTCACCCCAGATCCACCTTGTTTGAAATTCCAACTTCTTTCCTGGAAGTCCTGGCCGTGTCCATATGTTTTATACCTCTCCCACCCCCCCCCCCTTCCCATGCCCCTCCCCAAAGCCCTCACCCTCTCTCAGATCTCTCGATGTCTCCATGTCTCTCGGTCCCTGCTCTCAAATGTTGTGTTTGTGTCCTTCCCCCTCTCTCCCCATCTTGTCTACCGCTCCCGATATTATATGTTTATGTGTCGGTTTGTCTTTCTGTGTGATTAATGTTCGCTCTTTCACGAGCCTCGATCTTGTATTCCAAAAAAAAAAAAAAAAAAGACCCAAAATACCCCAAATATCGATAAATACCCCAAATACACAAAGGACCTTAAAGAGTCCAAACACCCCAAAAACCTGAAGACCATTAAAGATGCAGAAGACCCAACAGACCCTAAAGACCCAAAATACCCTGAAGACCCTTAAATATACTGAATACCCAAAGAACCCAAAAGACCCTTGTCGTGGAAGTGGTTTGGGACTCAAGACCAATGACCGGAAAACAGGTTTACAAAAGATCCAGACTTTATTAACTGGTTGTTCACTTCATTCCAATACCAAATAACTACCGTTTAACTCAATGGACCAGGTAACTTTATCCGCATAGTCCCTCTTCCTTGGCCGATGTCTTCTCCGCAGCGCCGTACTCGTGGTACGCGTTCATTCCATCGGGCAGAGCTTCTGAGGACAAGTGTCCTGATTCAAAGTTTGCTCTGGTGTATATGGACAAACTGGAGTTAATCCCCTGTGCGCTGAATGTTAATCCTCCGTGCGCTAAAGCTCCTTGGTCATCCACAATCGCCCTCCTGGCATCAACTCGCTCCCCTCCTGCTGTGAGTTCCATTTACCTCACAATAGGAGGGTGCTCTAGCCCGGGGCTGTACAGGAGGTGGACAACGGACTCCCAGCTTTAACAGAGCGAGATACATTCCTAACATTCTTACGACCACCTATTGGTTCACTCACCAATCTCATAACTAGTTACATAGTATAAAGATTTATTCTACCACAATCCCTCATCTTTTTGTTTTATGTTTATATTAACCATTAATCTAAACATCAATTTAAGTAAACAATCAATCACTACAAGTAAACATCAATACAAGTATAAGTAAACAATCAATCACTACAAGTAAACATCAATACAAGTATAAGTAAACAATCAATCACTACAAGTAAACATCAATACAAGTATAAGTAAACAATCAATCACTACAAGTAAACATCAATACAAGTATAAGTAAACAATCAATCACTACAAGTAAACATCAATACAAGTATAAGTAAACAATCAATCACTACAAGTAAACATCAATACAAGTATAAGTAAACAATCAATCACTACAAGTAAACATCAATACAAGTATAAGTAAACAATCAATCACTACAAGTAAACATCAATACAAGTATTCAAACCATAACTTTGGTAATCCAATTTCCTTAGGCATACACCGTCATCCTACAAGAATCACAAAACATTTCATTGGTCATTGACTCATTCCATATTGTTAATTCAATCTATTTCACTTGCATCACAAATATCTTTGCAAAACAACACTTCACCATCACCAAGACACAACAATTTCATTTCATTTTCAAGTTTTGTAAAGCATCTGCAACATCTGGCAAAAACGTTTGCCTTTTTTTTTTTTTTTTTTTTTTTTTTTTGTATACAATATCGAGGCTCGTGAAAGAGCGAACATTAATCACACAGAAAGACAAACCGACACATAAAACATATAACATAGGGAGCGGTAGACAAGATGGGGAGAGAGGGGGAAGGACACAAACACAACATTTGAGAGCAGGGACCGAGAGACATGGAGACATCGAGAGATCTGAGAGAGGGCGAGGGCTTTGGGGGGGGGGGGCGTGGGAAGGGGGCAGTGGGAGAGGTATAAAACATATGGACACTGCCAGGACTTCCAGGAAAGAAGTTGGAATTTCAAACAAGGTGGATCTGGGGTGAATTAGCGGGGGTAGAAAAGATCAAGGTTTTGGATGGGGGAAGATAAGAGATGGTGGTGAACAGCTGTTTTAAAGACCTGGAGGGAGGAGTGGGATTGAAGGGAGTGAGGGAGTTTGTTCCAGAGGCGGGAGAAAAGAGGAATGAAAGAGTGAAGGTGAGCGGAGAGCCGAGATTTCGGCAGTTTAACCATCAGAGGGTTGCTGGCAGATCTTGTGCGACCTGTAGGAATATTTGGGGGACAGAGCACAGAGAGAGCTGGGGGTGCAAGGCCGGAGAGGAGTCGGTAGAAGACAGAAAGACCACCTACCTGCCTCCACACAAATGTTGACTCTTTGTTTGAAAGGAAGGGCTGATCACTCGTGTTTGAATCCAGGTATGAAACATTTTCTCCTAATGTCTTCATAGCACCTGCACTACTTCGTGTAGGATTTCGCTGTTGTGGTAACATTGCGGAGTCATAGACTGACCCTGCTCTCCATGTAGCATTCTTGCCACTTTTTGCTGTAAACCATAGTAATTCCTGAACAAGGCCTTCGCCCAGTTGTAGTCGACTTGCCTCCTCCCTCATTGTGAGTGGGCAGCAAGTATTGGTGTGACGTTGATTGGCCAGAAAGATGTGGAACAGGGATGCCGGATGCATCCACAATGATGTTGGGACCATGGTGTTCAGGTCATCCATGGTCCATACTAGGAGTGGCCCGCAGAATCGTGCACAGCTGTTGTGAAAAGGCACAGCCATTGGTTTGCAGCTCCATGCTGGCTCCCCGGAAGTTGGTGAAGTAATAACATATGTCCCCGCATTTCACAGAGGTTGCAGGTAAGGTGTCGTTGTCCTGCAACTTCTGATGTGATGAATGTTCCAAGCCTTCGAACAAGAGTAAGTGATCGCCTTTCTTTCATATGTTGCAGTGTGATCCAGGCAAATGGTCACATAAATTTCCTTGGTGAAGGTAAGCATCCATCTCCAAGTTACACGGGAGAATGTCTTCATCATTCTTTGAGAAAGAGGGTGTATGCCACGATTAACTTCATTTTTAGCCACAAATGTTCTTTCTCGAACTTCTTCCCAATTCCGTTAGCACCCCCTTCAAATGTGATCTCGTCTTATCCTTATGCTCAGTCACATCTGAATCTGCTTTCCACACACACTGAATCAGATAGGGTACATCTTACCATGAAATCAGCATAATCATGTATGTCTTCCGACAGTTTCACATTCAACAATTTGTTGTTTTTCCTTAAAACATTTAAAAGTTATATTCATTTATATGCGTCACACAAATAATATTCAATCAGGTATGTATTTAACTACTAAACTAAGAATAGCATCCACAAATGCTTTCAGGTTAATATAGTTCAAAAATTAACTATTGCAGGTATTTTAGCACTACTCTAATAAAATTAATTGTATATGATTACAATCACAAACGGGAATATCTAATTCCCAACAACAATTTTCCCAAACCAACAATTTAAGCATAATGTATTATTACCATAATTCCTCTCCACTTTTTCTTTTCCCTTTTTTTTTCTAACAGTGTGTCACTCGTGGTGATATGAGTTCACTGATCTTGTAATTGACACAACTCATAACATTTTCGTTATGCCATTATCTTAATTCTACTGTATTCATTTGCAACATCACTTGATTTAATCTTTTAATCTCAGTATTTATGTCTCATTTGTAACTTCATGCGTTATCATCGTGTTGTTGGTTACCTTATTCAAACACACCGTCACTAAGGCTTTCAAGCAAGCCACCACTAAAACAATTGTCAATATAACTACTAAACCAACAAACAAGTATTTGAGTATCTTAGCTGCTACTCCTCCAAATGTGTTTCCCAACCATGCAAAGGCACCCCCTTTTATATAATCGTGGTATCTTGCTCCCTCTTGTCCCACCTGTAGCCAACTGTAAAACATGTGAGCTACCCCTTGTATATGTTCATACCTATAACATAATTATATGTCAATGACATTCAACATTATATACCAAACTAACAAGCTTCCTAAAAGGTAAATAAAGAAAATCCCTTAATATGTAACATAAATCAGATTATTTGTCTTACCCTGATCCCCCTATCTCCCGGGGTCGAACTAAATCCCCTAATCATGAGTGTAGTTGTGATACATTATCCCTCATGTTGCGCTAATGTCAGTAGATAATGGTATGTCATGTAGGCAAATAAATGTCACTATCTTCCCTAATTCAAGTAGGAATATTAAATGTTGAAATTGTAATGTTTATCAATGCAAGGGGTGTTAAAATGTAATTCAAATGAATGTAAATCACGACTATCATTTATCCGCCACTGAATGTTCTGCTGGGCTGCTAGGTGCAGCCTCATTTTCTGTGGGATCGTCCACCTTAGCCCCATGTGCTTGCTTGCAATGAGAGGTATGAATCCAACTTTCTATTTTGGGTCCATATTTGTTTATATTCTTATCAATCTCCTATGGTTTATCAATTCATTCCAAGATACCGCAACCAAAGGTTTTAACCAACGCTCTACCAAACTATTTCCAATGTGAACAAAAATGCCAGTGAAACAATGATTTGAAGAATTAACTTCAAGGGGTCAATAAATTTATTCTATAACCAGATCTAATTTTCCCATCCAATAGTTTGCTTTGCCACATGTCATATTATAACACTTTAATAAACCTTCGAAAAAATGTTTCCCATCTCAACAAATTTCCTTTTTACAAATAGCCATGTGTAACTTACGTATTTAACTACAATTTCCTCTCAATTTGTTTGGCCTAACTGGCCGCAAAAGTGGCTGCCAGCATGCAGTACCGTTTTTTATCTACCAAGGAAGTGCTCGTCCACACAAGACCTCTACCAAAATGTTGTTTGTAAAAACAAATCTGGGATTTCTGATTACATGGATGCACACTCTCAGGACATTTTCAGGCTGCTGTTAACAATTCACTACGATAAATTAATTCCTTTACCCACAATCAAATAATTAGTACAAATTGAGGATACTAGGGCATGCCCGTACTATATATATATCTAAAATTATATCCCCCCCCCTCTATTTACATGAAATGGTTTGGTTCATGAAATGTTTTGGTCCATTCGCAACGCCAAAGCGAACGGCGAACGCTTTACATGAAATGGTTTGGTCCATGAAATGTTTTGGTCCATTCGCAACGCCAAAGCGAACGGCGAACGGCTTGCGAGTACAGTGACAATCCCCCCCCCCCCTCTATTTACATGAAATGGTTTTAATTAGTTTTAAAACATAGTTTAACGCCAACATATGGCATGCCCGTACCCGTACTATCCGTAATGGCGCACGCTCTCACAGGAGCTCCGGAAGGTCGCATATCGCAGGAAAGCGAAAGAATCGCAAATTAGTTTTAATTAGTTTTAAAACATCGTTTAACGCCAACATAGCGCCAACATAGTTTGCCGACGGGAAATAAATGAATACGCTCTCAAATGTGCCATCCGAGGCAGAGTCTGTTCGCCACGTTCGGCACACGTGATAGCTCGCTGCTCTCTGATTGGTTGAATCGTTTTTTGGACATAGCTCGGTAACTACTTCTGCGATTAATTTAAAACCTTGAAAAGGCACATCCTCGGGTCCCCAGCAATATACCTGGCAAGTTTAAAGTATATCGGACCCGTGGTTGTCGAGAAACAGCGGTCACAGACAAACAAACACACACACAGACACACACACACACACACACACACAGACACACACACACACACACACAGAGATTGCTGGAATTATAGATAGATTATCCCTATCACATTCATTTATAGATTCATTATGTTGGATCTAATTTTTCAATAATTTCCCACTGCTGTAAGGAAGAACAATAGCTCTCATAAGTCTAAGTAATATCGTACTTAATTTACCCAGCATCGAAGAATTTATTTACTATCCATTCTCATCTGTTAACCAGTGACTTTGTTTGAACTCCAAAACTTAATTTGATGAATCCCATGTGTACAGCTTATTGAAACCCCTACTTTTGTAGAAAATATCCAAGTAAGTGTTTTTTTTTTTGTTTTTTTTTTACACCCCCTTAACTGTTGCTCATCCATTTCTATGCACCCAGTGAGTACTACTGACACAAATATGCCAATGTAGGTGTGCGAGATTAACAAATATGTTGCAGGTACATGTGACATCGCGTTCTGAGTATAAATGACGTAACAGCGCGTTCACGTCTGCCCCTTGGTTTGAGATTCACAATGCATTCCGTTTTGAAACTCACAATAGTTCAAACCAGCAAGATTTTCTTTACTATTTTCCCATATCATCTATGCCTAATACACATCCATACATACAGCACAATTTATATGCTGATAAAATTCAAGTTTATATATATAAAAATCCGTGAGCAGAGTACTCTGGGAAGTCAGTGTAAGACCTCTCCCAAATTTGGCTAATTTTGTACTCCCACATTTTTATGAAGCTCATATCCATAAATAGCTTTGATTCTCATCTAAATTCTATCAAAATGGAATCTCAAGATTACTCCCAATTTTTTTTACTATCAATGAATTTACTATCAATGAATGGCTGCTCATAACTCAGCAAATCAAATCTTTATATTCCATCTCTCTTGACAAAAAGGATAATGTTCATAATCAAATTATATTTCTATTTTATTTTACGAATTCTCTCAATATGCGATTCCATCCACATGGAACTATCTATTTTCAGACAAGGCACACTGTCGGTGTCAACAATCTTGTAAGATTGATACACAAAAACACACACACACATGCATTATGCATATTTGTTTGCGTTGGAACCATTATTTACAGATCAAGATGGGTGTCAATTTTATTTCAACTTCATAAAATTTGTCCATCAAATTTTAAATGCTAATACACAAATAGACTAAAAGTCTATTCTTAGAAAACCCCTATGATGTCGCATTGAAATTACCCTTTCAGTTTCCACAATAATTTTTCCAAATTTGACTACACACCCATTTGCATGTCAGTCGACCACTGACCTATCAATCGTGCGGAACAATAGTCCGAAATTCCCACCTGATCATCATGTGACTCTTGTCACTTGGTTTCAAAAATTTGCAAAGCAATTGTTCCAACTTTGTAAATTTAAAATTTTGTGCCCAACATAAAAGATCCAATTTCGGCATTTGATCAATTAATTATCAATTTGCTTACAAGCAAAAGAAAAATGAATAATTCTTGCTCCGAAAACTTTTCAGACACAAGAATCATCGACAGTTATTCATGTTTGTCCAGTAATCTAATTTGTTGAGGCCAATCGTCATTTGGGATTTGTCGCAATGAAGGCCTAATCGTTGTCTGAGGTATTGGTAAGCACTGGTACCCTTGATCTTGGTTTACCCTATGAACTTGTCTTCCTGTTGGTATACGGACATCCTCTTTTCCAATGTCCCATCTGTCCACACTTGAAACACCGGTTTCTGTCGTTGCCTGGTCTGTGCACCTGTGCACTTGTATTGCTGGGCTGCATCTCTACATCCCTGAGTTGCCACTGCAATCTCTCGTTATCTCCTGAAACACGAAAAAATTCTCTGTACCGTCCTTTTTGGGGAGACAACTGGAAATCAGATGGGACAACTGTCATTTTCATTCCTAATTTTGAGGGCAGTTGTGCATTTGTCTCCTCCACTGTATCCTGTATCCTTTTTATTTTAAGTTCTAGATCCGTTATCCGTTCTTGCTGTTCCTGTTGTCTGGATTCACCATCCCAAAGATGGAATGCAAGCCAGTCTACCGTTAGATTCTGTCTCTCCCTGGCTTTCAATCTTTGTCCCAATCTTTCCAATCAACTTCGCTCAAATGTACCATCTCTTGGAAACTCCTCAGCATTTCCCTTTGTCCACAAATACCAATTCTCGACCTGCCTTATAGCTTCGGCACCATAATGGTCGTACATATGATATGTACAAGTACCTTTTTGTGGAATCTCTGGTTGTCCTTGTGTATTCTTGCAGGTTCCATTTCCCATTCTGCCTTTTATCAAAGTAGCGTTGGATGTGTTGTAGCTTGTTCCTCTAAAGCTTCACTCGTACCTCCAGGAAGGATCTCTCCACCTGTTCAAATGGTGATTTCCAGAGAATCTCTCTCACCTGTGGCTTTTGCACAATCCAATCTCACAGATCAGTATTTGCAGATGAGCCAGAGGGTCAGTATGAAATGGTGTCCATGCACCTGAATCCTCAGGTGTCCGCTCTGTTGAAGGGGAAATCACACAATGGTAACCGCACATATATATCTATATATTAACTCACCACCTTGCTCAATTTTCCAAGGTTGTCTTCACATTGATAATATCTCACAAAGATATCAAAGCTTCTTTCTTGAGACCGCATTTTCATCAATAAAACAATCAATATATTCAATTCAATTTATTTAGTTCAATTTATTCAGTTAAATTTATTCAATTAAATTTATTCAGTTCAATTCAATTATTCAATTTCAATTAATTTATCAATATTCATCAATAAATCAAATTAATCATTTTGGATGACTCCTTGCATAAGCCCTTTCCCCAATGATGTCAGGACAGGTCCATCTATTGACTGAGATTGAAGATCATCGGTCGTCACCTCTGGTTCATACCTCATGTCAATTGACGAATCACTGTTCTGTCCTAGGGTCATATCTGACATATTTTCCCATTTTGCCTGGTCTCCACAAATTTTCTTTGCAACCACTAAAGGCAACTCATCCTTCATTCGTGAGACAGCCAAAATGGATGGCAGATATTAAAGTTCTTTGGGAAAAATATCTCATCATTTTTCTTTTAATAGTACCCAAAATCTCTTGGCAATATAAATTTCGTAAAACTCCTGAAATGGGACTGTCAAATTCCTTCAATCATGCTAAATTTTGAAACTCCATCACTTGTAATACCCAATTTATCCCATAGGGCTTGAAAGTTCTTTTCCAAGTTCGTGCAATCATTCTGCATTGGAACCCTATGATATTATTCATAATAATCATCATGATTTTATAATCATGGTCATATCATAATCATCTATTTGAAAAACAAACATTTCCTTTATCACCACAGCTATGTGGTATAATCAACAATAAAATAAACTGTACATAGCAAAAGGCTACCTCCTGACCACTTAGTATTCCTATTGACAATAAGTCATAACAATATCGAATAATCATTAAACAATTAAAAGAAAAATCGCTTCTACTGCTCCAGCCGCAGCATTCGTCATTTTGTCTGCTCATTCGCGTGACCAAAACGAAATAAAGGGAGCTCAACCATTACATGGCGCTTTTAATGGCGCATGCCATAGGAACTCAACGCAATTTCGACTCGGCCAGAAAAACGAGCAAATTTTGCAGGGTGTTAACTGGAATTAGTCGTGAAAATATATGCAAAATACACAAAAATATACATCCACAAAAATAAACAACAAACCCAAACAAACCCAAGGTCGACCATATTACACAATATTACACCATTTCAGGTGACATGAGAAAATCGTCATGATTGCTGAAATGTTCCAGCGTTTATACACACCTTAAAGAGGTATGCTTTGTGGTGTTGCCCTCTCCCACGTTTAATTAAATTAACCATAAACATTTCTTCCATTCAACAGAACAAACATTTCCTATATCATGACATGCATGTCTTCAAAAAATACCATTTCAGCATCGTATTGATTGCTGAAATGTTCCAGGTTTTATACACACCTTAAAGAGGTATGCTTTGTGGTGTTGCCCTCTCCCACATTTAATTAAATTAACCATAAACATTTCTTCCGTTCAACAGAACAAACATTTCCTATATCATGACATGCATGTCTTCAACAAATTGTATGACCACGAGAACAATGAACAGAAAGAGTGAAAGGTAAAAGTAAAACTAATTAAAACTGCGGGCAGTGATGATCCGGGGACCATACCGCTCCATCCTGATTGGACGGGTGCGTGCCAGAGTCGTTAACAACGACAGTCCAGATCCGATTGTTCAAAATTTCAACTCAATCGATCGAAAAATGAACGCAGGGATGCATTTTAAAGGTTTTCAAGAAATCCACCATGGCCGCCATGTCACGTGACTTATGATGTCATAATTAATATATGCATCCAATCAAGTGACTTACTATAATTGGTCAAGGTATCGAGCTCATCTGACCAACGGTTTGGCCTGCAGGTCGACACCAAGTTCATGGTCAGAAGAGAAAGAAATGTAATTAATTAAATAAGTACTTCATTAATTTCTAATAATTAAATAACTCGTGAATTCTCATCCGATTCACTTAACATTTGAGTGTTCCCAAAACGTTGAAGCAAAACGTTGCAACAACGAAAGTGAAACGTTGTAGCGACGTTGTGGAAACGTTAGCAAAACCCAACATTTGAATGTTCCCAAAACGTTGGAGCAAAACGTTGCAACAACGAAAGTGAAACGTTGTAGCGACGGTGTGGAAACGTTAGCAAAACCCAACATTTGAATGTTCCCGAAACGTTGGAGCAAAACGTTGCAACAACGAAAGTGAAACGTTGTAGCGACGTTGTGGAAACGTTAGCAAAACCCAACATTTGAATGTTCCCGAAACGTTGGAGCAAAACGTTGCAACAACGAAAGTGAAACGTTGTAGCGACGTTGTGGAAACGTTAGCAAAACCCAACATTTGAATGTTCCCAAAACGTTGGAGCAAAACGTTGCAACAACGAAAGTGAAACGTTGTAGCGATGTTGTGGAAACGTTTTACAACACCCAACATTTGAATGTTCCCAAAACGTTTTACAACACCCAACATTTCAATGTTGCAAACTTTACTTTACAATTTTACAACAACTTTTGTTGAAACTTTACAAAGTTACAACATTACAAAGTTACAAAGAAACGTTACCACAATTTTTACAATTCGAATGGGATTTATATATCCGTTAACTAATTCAATCAACAACTATTTTATTCAACATAGCCCAAAAGTCAACAACAATTTCAAAAATCCTTAATTTTCATCCGTTTCACTTGACTTTTGAATGGGATTTATATATCAGTCAGCTAGTGCAACCCACAACTATTTTATTCAACATAGGCCAAAAGTCAACAACAATTTCAAAAATCCTTAATTTTCATCCGATTCACTTGACTTTTGAATGGGATTTATATATCAGTCAACTAGTGCAACCCACAACTATTTTATTCAACATAGGCCAAAAGTCAACAACAATTTTAAAAATCCTTAATTTTCATTCGATTCACTTGACTTTTGAATGGGATTTATATATCAGTCAACTAGTGCAACCCACAACTATTTTATTCAACATAGGCCAAAAGTCAACAACAATTTCAAAAATCCTTAATTTTCATCCGGTTCACCATTTAATTTGTTCAAAGAACGTTCATTTCGCAAAATCGACCCAACCACAACAACCCAACAACAACCCATCGACCCAACCACAACCCTCGCCATTAATTTCTATTGTAAGCGTACCGAATCAATAAGTATCAATTTTTATATTTTGAAGTTTAATCGCAGATAAATTTTTCACCTTTCAATAAAATATATGTACCAACCAAATCTGCGAGCACGGGGCGCAGAGAAAATACACAAAAAACAACAACACTGCAGCAACAACTTCAACTTAGGTTGAGGTTGAGGGTTCACACAAACGCTTTGCTTCTCGCAAAGCGTCCGCCAATGGGAACTAAAGGGAGGGAGAAGGAGCGGGAGCAAGAGACAGGTAGCCGGAATGGAAATGAGGGACAATGAGGGACAGTGAGTGAGTGTCGGTATGCAATTTTCATCCAATCGCCATCTTTCACGATATTTCTGGACCGGCATGAGATGGCGTTGTCTGTCATTAATTTATATGTTAATCGAACGAGTTTTAGGTGTTATAGAAAATGGCGGGAAACCTTGTACCCACGGCTTTGGTCCTACACAATTTCGTTTAATTTATCTAAATCCCACTAGCCGTACCACAGATATGACCACATTGGAATGGGGGAAAATATAAAAGTGCGATTTTCATCCAATTTGAATGAGAGAGAAAAATAATATCTGTATTATGGAGAAAAATAGCTATATCCCAAGTGCTAAACAAATGTACCGGCCTTACAAGACTTGGGAGCAGATCGTCTCATGGTGCACTCATGGCACGATCTTGCTCCAAGTACATGGTAAGGCTTTTAATAACCAGCGTCGAACTGGCGCATTTATTTACACAGCACAAAAATACGTTAAACTCCTCGGATAATCATTACGCCACCTATATCGCGGCATCGGTGCGCAGGGAAGCCCCACACCACCTCCTCCACCATGTATGTACAAGAACTAAACGCAGGTTCGTAGATCATATTTTGGACAAGGATAACAAAGAATAACTCTTACCTTTTCAGATGTTGTGTCCAATTTGACCCCTATCTGGCTCGCCAAATTGTCGTGGAAGTGGTTTGGGACTCAAGACCAATGACCGGAAAACAGGTTTACAAAAGATCCAGACTTTATTAACCGGTTGTTCACTTCATTCCAATACCAAATAACTACCGTTTAACTCAATGGACCAGGTAACTCTATCCGCATAGTCCCTCTTCCTTGGCCGATGTCTTCTCCGCAGCGCCGTACTCGTGGTACGCGTTCATTCCATCGGGCAGAGCTTCTGAGGACAAGTGTCCTGACTCAAAGTTTGCTCTGGTTTATATGGACAAACTGGAGTTAATCCCCTGTGCGCTGAATGTTAATCCTCCGTGCGCTAAAGCTCCTTGGTCATCCACAATCGCCCTCCTGGCATCAACTCGCTCCCCTCCTGCTGTGAGTTCCATTTACCTCACAATAGGAGGGTGCTCTAGCCCGGGGCTGTACAGGAGGTGGACAACGGACTCCCAGCTTTAACAGAGCGAGATACATTCCTAACATTCTTACGACCACCTATTGGTTCACTCACCAATCTCATAACTAGTTACATAGTATAAAGATTTATTCTACCACACCCTGAAGACCAAAAAGACCCCAAAACCCTTAAATAGCCAAAATACCCAAAGACCCCAAATACACCGAAGAATCTTCAAGACCATGAAGACCCAGAGGACCAAAAAGATTCCAAATATTCAAAAGACCCTGAAAACCTTTAAATACCCCCCAATTACCCAGAGGACCCAAAAGACCCAGAGGACACAAAAAGACCCAAAAGACCCAGAAGATCAAAAAGAATGAGAAGACCCAAAAGAACGAGAAGACCCATTGTTATCTTTATCATCTTCACCATCATCATCATCGTCATTTTCAACATAATCATCATCACTATCATTATCATCGTTATCTTTATTATCTTCACCATCACCATCATCTTCATCATCATCATCATCTTCACCATCTTCATCATCATCATCATTGTTATCTTTATCATCTTCACCATCACCATAATCTTCATCATCATCGTCATCTTCAACATAATCATCATCACCATCATTATCATTGTTATCTTTATTATCTTCACCATCACCATCATCATCATCATCATCATCATCATCTTCACCATCATTATCATTGTTATCTTTATTATCTTCACCATCCCCATCATCTTCATCATCATCATCATCTTCACCATCTTCATCATCATCATCATTGTTATCTTTATCATCTTCACCTTCACCATCATCTTCATCATCATCATTATGTTTCAGTCCACTACCGGATGGAGGCCTCCCTCAACTCACACCGGGGTAGTGGGGTATTGACAAACTCACCAGGCTTGGTGAGAGAGTTTGATTATTAGAAGCTAAAATATGATCTTTAATGTTATAAAGTGCATGTTAGCAGATAGGCCAGCTGGTCTTGTGTTTCAAAAGATTTTATACCAATTGAAGCAACTGTCTGCAAAGCCCTGGAATAAAAGTTTATCATCGGATTGGGAATTAAACCCAATTTATATGGCTCATTATTTTGCCAGCTGTCATATAATTTAATGAAATCATGTAAGTTTAGCAGAACCAGTGGCTTAATGGTTGGAGCATCCCCTCTAAGTCTTGGGGGTCAGTGATTTGAACCCGAACCTGGTCGAGTCACTCCAAAGACTTTAATAATGGTACGTGCTGATTCCTTCCTTGGTGCTCAGCATTTAAAAAGAAAGAGCACAGACAAACAACCAGGGATTGGAATCCATTGTGCAGGCTTGATGGGCCAAATGGCCTCATCCTATATTATATTTCCTTGTAAGCAAACTCAAAAAAACAACCATACAAAAAATCGAAATATGCAGTATATAAGGTACATTCGTTACTAGTGTAAGTAACATTTGAGCACATTGTGTAAGCAATAACAAACTGTGTTTCATACGTAGGGTACATAATAAATAGAAGCTTTATGATTATAGGCAAGCATCACCACCCAGCTGCAAGATATCAATTTAGATTTGTTTGTTTTTTTACTTTGTGGATGTGTTTACTGGTTTTATGTAAATTTTCATTAAGATTTTTATTTCACAGTTTACAATGATAGAAATTCAAATTTTCAAATTCTAGATATTGATTCAGGTTTTTTTTGTTTTTTTTTACATACACATTTACGGGTTTAAAAAAAAGTTTTCTAAGTATTACAGGTTTAAATTATTTAAGTAAGTTTTCATTTACGGACGCTTTCCGACGGTTCTGGGATTTTTACCCTCGCTAGAGGAGAGGGTATTGCGTTTGAGTCCGTTTGTCTGTTTGTCTGCTTGTCCGCACAGAATAAATATGATTTTCTCTGCAACCGTAGGTCCGATTGACAGGAAATTTTCACCATTGGTGCAACTCCACCTGTATAATCATTTAATGATAATTATGACGTCATCAGTCACGTAGTTCGGCCTACATCTTGGAAAAACTGAAAAACTTTGCACCTCTATATCTCCGAAAGTGCTGAATAGAAAAAATTGAGATCTGCCATGCCCGTAAAGAACTCTCCATGGGGAATAAAATATGTTAATGATGATGTCATTGGTGCCTCCATTATGATGTCATATTTCGACACGCACAAAACTTCATCCGATTAAGATGAAATTTATTGAGCATAATCTTGGAATAAATTAGTTCAGAAAAAAAATAATGATGACGTCATCGGTCACGTGGTTCGGCCGCCTTATTTGTTTGAACACAAAAGCCTTAAAAACCACTGAAAATACATCCTGGCGAGGGTTTGCAATCTCTGATTGCTCTTTCTTGTTTCCAGTGCTTCGATGCAGTGCAGCTTCGATGTCCATCGGCACGCCAAATTTCAGCTTATATGACACCCAGAAGGTACCGAACATTAATATTACTCAGTGGTTAGAAAGAGCTTTATATATTATTTACAATGAATTTCGTTTTACTGAACCCTACTTTTGGTGAACAATCTTGGTTTTACAAAGAAATTTAAACTAATTTGATTTTAAAATATCAACATCTGTTGAACAATTCTCAAGTAATGAAGCCAAATTGTATTACGGCCAGTTCGACGTGTTATACTATGACCAAATGGAGACTGCAGGTTGAATCCTTCAAAGTGAAAAGTAATTAATTTTAGGGCAATTGTCACGGCAGTATGTGGGCCCTGTACATTGTGGATCACTTCTATATTTTGGGGCCTAGGGTTGGCCGCCATCATTTTTCGACTCAGAATGCGTTGGCCAGCCTTGATGACACTACTTGTAAAACTATTTCAGAGTATACAATATCGATTTACAAAATTTCACCATTGAAATCTTATTTTGACCACAAAACAACAAAAGAAATCCATGTCAACCTTCAACTATTCAGGCAAAATAGAGAATCTAAAGAGTCAGTCCATCTGTTAATGGCATCCTCCAATTGTGGAGCTTCGTTGTATGCTCAGCAGAGGGATTTATATTAAGAATGACAATCACGAATAAAATATGAAGTTTGCTGCATGCAATCCAAAACGCATGTTAAAAAATTTTCAAGTTCAGTTCCAAACTGTCATTTAACATCTTTGGCAGATTTATCACACTGATTGAAAAAATATGACCGTATCAATCTGATTTGTGTGCTTGCCTTCATACTGTCATCAGCTCAAAACAAATTACTTGGCTATAGCAAAGCAATGTACATTCCCTTCAGAAAGTATTCACACCCTTTGACTTTTTTCACATCTTGTTGTGTTGCAGCCTCAATTTAAAAAGGATTAAATTGAGAATTTTTTTGGTCACTGATCTACACAAAATATCCCACAATGTCAAAGTAGAATTTGTTTTTAGAAATATATACGAAATAATGAAAAATGAAATGCAAAGATATCTTATTTACATCATAAGTATTCAACCCCCTGAGTCCATACTCCTTAGAAGCACCGTTTGCAGTGATTCCAGCTTCGAATCTTCGAATCTTCTTCCAAAAATATTAAATAACTAGCCGAAACCCGTGGAACATCCACGGAAGGGAGGATGTGGTGTATGGATAGAGTGTACCATTATGGATGGCATAGGGGATTTGCTTGTCCGAGTAAGAGTTAGGAAGAAAGATGAGAATGAAGAGTGCGTATATGACCAACGATCGCCGACACTGGCACAAATGTATGCTCTGGATTGTCCACTCAGTGGACGGCTTGCTTTCGCCTTTGCCTGTCCAATCAGCGGACAGCTTGCTTCACCTTCGCCCAGCAGACGCCAATACGATGGCGTCGTAAGATGGCGTCGTATCGGCAGTTAATCGGATGCTTTTGGGCCCCAACGTCGGCTAATTCAGATTTTTCGAGTATGGCTGTACGTGATAAACAAAGAGCGCGGTTCGTAGATCGTAAATCATTTAGTGCCGTGGGCATCGGGTCACTGGGTGCGGCGTAAAAGGGATAACAAAGTTGAGTCCTTACGCTATTATTATATAGATTATATCTCTGAAACTGCTCACCCTATCGATGCGAAATTTTAAAAATATCTAACAGCACTCTTGCATATCGTTTGAAAATAGTGATGTCATAGATCACGTGGTTTGGCAGCCATCTTGGATAGAAAAACGAACCTTATCCGATCAACACGAAACTTCACAAACATGATCCGCTACCCATACATATCTAGAGTGATGGCATCTACCCGTTGTGGGACTGTGCGGAGGCATATTGGCGACACAGTCGCATTGTTCTAGTTTCATATTTAATCCATTTTAAATTCATTCTGTAGCACAACAAAATGTGACAAAGTCAAGGGGTGTGAATACTTTCTGAAAGAACTGGGTGGCTTACATTTGTGTTTTACTGAATACATTTCCAGAGAGAATCTGGACTTCAATGATATAATGACTGTACAAACTAGAATAGAGATACAGTAATATCAGGCAATTTTGGCTTTGGATTAGTTCAAACTGTTGAAGAGAAAAGTTTTCTTAATGTCAAAATTTGGATGTTCTTGTTTTTTCTGGAGAAATGATAGATGAGGTTCTGGGATAATAAGATGGTGCCAATATATTTGAGGTTTTATAATAGCATTCCAAGATGCATTCCTTCTCATCCAATATATATCATTCAACCACATGGAGGGTAGGTGATGCCAATGTATTATTGGCATGGAATACACTGGGTAGTTTAGTGTTGTCTGCCCCAATCAAATAAAGCTGAAGAAGGAATCATGGTACTGGGGAGATAATACAATCCTCCTTTTGAAAATTTCCCTTGGATACATAATGGTCATAGGTGAGTTCTGGCAGATTAAACAGCAGCTTAACATTCCTACAATAAGGATGGATGACATGTTCTCATTTAATGCTCTTCCTGCAAAGCAACAAGGTGACAGTTCGGACCGAAATTATAGAATCAGTATTAGACATCTCAGGTGTCCGTGATCTCTGAAGTATCGTACCAGTCTCGGAAGATCCTTTACATTCCTTTAAAATACATGGTGAAAACATACATAGTTGAATATTACAGCAATGGTGGTTAACTTTCTTATCCACCAATCGAGCCAATAAGAATATATCTTTAACATATGAGTAGAAGTCATTTTTGGCTTTCGCATTCATTTGCATCAATGCAAGGTCATCGCGATGCCCTATAGTGCAGGATGATGGATCATTTGGAAATGTAATCTTTCATGAACTTTCATTAATTGGGTCAAATGATGTGTAGCTTTCCGTTTGATGTCACACGGTAGCATTGCATCAGAGTAAATGAACAGAAAGGTCATTCTATCATCTACTTCCTTTCATTTATGCAGACACCAGTTAAAGTACTAAATATTTTTTTCCAAGCTGCCTCCAACCTCACTGAAGTGTATAATGCATGGTTGTTGCCTAGTTTTAAGGATACGGCATTGGACATTCCAGAGGTTGGAGGTCCAAACCAAATTCGGAAGCGCCAAGTCCTTATCGAGTACACAGCCCCAACTGCACCTTAAAAATGGGACATGTGGATTTTATATTTAAATAACTAAATAAAATAACGAACTAACAAAATAAATAACGGTTGGAGAAAGGTAATTCGTATATAAATTAATATATGATTCAAGGTGGGTTGTCAGTAAAGGTGATTGTATAATGCATATAAATATATAAATAATTCAAAGTTGCGTGTTGGTAGTGGAGATGGTAAAATGTATATCAACAGATAATTTTTATATACACTTGTTAGCTAATATGTGTGCTTGTGGAGTGCCGCGTTGGGTAGCTAACTAGATTGGAAACTGGCTCAATGATAGGAAGCAAAGAGTGGTTGTGAGTGTGAGGATGTCTTGCTGGGAGGATGTAAGTAGTGAGGTACCTTAGGGATCAATGTGAGGACTGTCTCACTTTTCACTGGAGGGGACCATAGGTTTGCTCTCTGTCTGTCTGTCCACCCATCCGTCCATCTGTCCATCAGTCCGTTCCATCTATGGTTTTTCAATCTTTCTGCCCTTACCCATTAACATATTCAACTGAAACTTGGTACATGGATTTATGATGATAAGTTACAGAACAAGTTTAAGTTTCAAAGCGTTTCAACAAATTTTCAGTTTTGCCATTTTTGGACTTGGAAAATATTGTTACATTTGTGGGGTTAGGGATGAAATACCGTAGTGGAGATAGGAATGTATAGTTTAGCATGGACCATGTGACATGAAGAAGAAGTACCTCGATGTACCAAGTAGGGAATCTGTAGAGCACAAGTTCGTATATGTGTCTCCATTTGAGGGGTAGAGCTATCCTAATTAGGTAGGGCTTAAGGATAATCCCCAGTGTGTAATTTCCCCCCTGTGATTTTCCCGATGTTTTTATTTCATCTACAAAGGGCCGCCATTACAACAACAACCATAATCGCCGACAGTACCCGGACATAACGATCAGCAAGTGAACCCCAACTAGACGAACATTCCCGAAGGACGGCTAGGCTCTACCTCGACAGATTGTAACTGGCAGGCCAAGCCCCGAGCTTCGTCATTGGGCATCAAGCCGGCCGTGAGGCCCTGCCCCGAAGGGGATGATTGGTAGTGGAGATGGAATGATGTAATTGGGCACAGGGATTGGTTGGTGAGTGACGTGGGCGAGAAAAAAAGGAGGGCGCGTCCATCCTCCCGCTCTCTCTTGTTCTGGTGATGGGCGCGGGCAGTTGTATTATTTTGCTCATGTGCGCTTGTGTAAAAAGGGTCTCTCTCTTGTTCTGGCCTGAGATGAGGATGGCTGCGCTTCATGCTGTGTGCATGTGAGAGATTTATCGAGCCCAGTGTAGCGTGGAATGACCGGAGGAGGAGGTTTTGCTGCCGCTTCGCGGCTCAGTGTGTAGTGTGGTCATTCGCGCCATTGTGTGCGCTCCCACGCGGAGACTTGGGGACTATTTGTGTGCGTCCTCGTCAGAGCAGAGCTGGGTATAGGCCGATTCACCAAACCATTTTTATTTTATTTTATCATTCCTCTGTCGTATAGTTGTGTCTGAGTGGAGGCGCCTCAATATAGGAATTAGTTTTACCTTACCTTTCGTTTTTGTTATTCTTGCATTAATTTCATTAAACCCATATTTGTTGCATTTTACTTTTGTGTCGTGTTTGTTTACTTGTTTGTGGGTTCGAGGAATAGACCCCGTGGCGGCCATCCGTTCAGGCAAGGCTTCGGGTCCTTCCCATGCGTGCGAAAAATAATCCCACCAAGTTCAGGTATACGCCTCGGAGTAACAACGTTCGGCTATTCGTCTGAGGCCGGTGCTCATCGGCCACGGCCGTGACAATATCACATCAATAGGGGACATGTATTGCAAAGCAATTATTTAGTTATTTAGTTAGTTATTTAAGGCGTTGACACATGAGCAGTGGCTGCTGCCCCCTCTCCCGCTATCTGCTCCTTAATGATGATCCATTGCCCGAGACTTCGATCTTGAGCCAATGTTTGTGCCTCCACCAGTGATGCTATTTGTCTGGCCCTGAAATCTGCCTTGATGCAGTTAATCCACCTTCTTGGTGGCCTTCCTCTTGGTCTGGTGCCATCTACTATTCCTTCTATGAGGACTTTTGGAAGTCTGTTTTGGGGTATCCTTTGAAATGTGCCCAAAGAATGTAAGCCTTCTTTTTGCTATATTCGCTGTTATTCTGTTTTACTCTGAGGATTTCCCTTATTATACAGTGCATTCAGAAAGTGTCAGACCCCTTCACTTTTTTCACATTTTGTTATGTTGCAGCCTTATGCTGAAATCGTTTAAATTCATTTTTTCCCTCATCAATCTACACTCAATACCCCATAATGACAAAGAGAAAACAGGATTTTAGAAAGTTTTGCAAATTTATTAAAAAGAAAAAACTGAAATATCACATTTACATAAGTATTCAGACCCTTTGCTATGACACTTGAAATTTAGCTCAGGTGCCTCCCATTTCTCTTGATCATCTTTGATGTTTCTACACCTTGATTGGAGTCCACCTGTGGTAAATTCAATTGATTGGACATGATTTGGAAAGGCCCACACCTGTCTATATAAGGTCTCACAGCTGACAATGCATATCAGAGCAAAAACCAAGCCATGAGGTCGAAGGAACTGCCTGCAGAGCTCAGAGACAGGATGGTGTCGAGGCACAGATCTGGGGAAGCCTACAAAAAAAAATTCTGCTGCATTGAAGGTTCCCAAGAGCACAGTGGCCTCCATTATTTTTAAATGGAAGAAGTTTGGAACAACCAGGACTCTTCCTAGAGCTGGCCACCCGGCCAAACTGAGCAATCGGGGGAGAAGGGCCGTGGTCAGAGAGGTGACCAAGAACCCGATGGTCACTCTGGCTGAGCTCCAGAGATCCTGTGTGGAGATGGGAGAAACTTCCAGAAGGACAACCATCACTGCAACACCCCGCCGATCTGGGCTTTATGGCAGAGTGGACAGACGGAAGCCAAACAGTTCAATCTTGGTTTCATCAGACCACAGAATCTTGTTTCTCACAGTCTGAGAGTCCTTTAGGTGCTTTTTTGCAAACTCCAAGCGGGCTTTCATGTGTCTTTCACTGAGGAGAGGCTTCCGTCTGGCCACTCTGCCATTAAACGCCCAGATCGGCGGGGAAGATTGTGAGATTGTGAGAAGATTGTGAGATTGTGAGATTGTGGGATCTCACAAGATTGTGAGAAGCAGGACTCCATACAGTTAAACTTTTGTGTCACGTGGATGTATTTTGCCATCCAAAACTTTGTAGCTGCTGAAATGCTCCTCGTGCTTTCCCAATTCTATGTTTGATGTCTTGCACAAGGTATGTCTTGCAAATAAATTATCCCTCTTGTTATTCATAATTTACATCAATGGCAGTGGGGTTAAGAGTAGGCTTTCCAAATTTCCAAATGACTTTCCAGTTTGGGTTTTTTTGCATGTGTGGTGAAATCTGGGCTCTTCATCTTCACCTTATAAAACTGAGTTTTCCGAACCGGACTTGTGTTTTTGTTGTTGCATCTTCATCTCGGTGAATCTTGTGCAATATTTCACGTCATTTCGTTCCTTGTTTAGGTGCTATTCATTTCGTTAATTTCGTTTTGTTCAAGGCCTTGTTAATAAGACTTTTCCTTGAATAGAAAGTGTATCTTGCTTTTATCCTGAGGATCGTCCTGGGCATCATGCTTCTATTTCCCCAACAATATCCGATTTCCTCTCCTCACTTCAAAAAATCGAAACAAACAAACCAAATTCTGTCAATAACGATTATCATTTCAACTTGAATTTCCTTCTGCTTCTAGTTCTACATTTACACCCCCCCTGCCCATATTTTCTCCAACCTGAATCTACATTAAATATAAACACTTATTCTGTTAAAAAATCATTTTAAGAATGCATTTCAACCCTTGTATCTCCTTCATAAATGCAACACGTGTTCTTCTCCACCACAATATATGTCTCTTCTTCTTCTTCTACTAGTTCTTCTTCTTCTTCTCCTCCAAGCCTCGTGTTCCCCCTTTCTGCATCCCCCCTCAACCCACCCTCTAAATGCTTCCCCCTCACCCTACCCTCTAAAACCTTCACCCACACCCACCACACTCAAACTTCCTCCACACCCAAACTTTCCCCCGCACCCCAAACACTCAAACCCTCACCTGCACCCCATACACTCAAAGCCTCAACCACACCCACCACAGTATTTTTTACCACGTGGTATAGTAAGGCCTCTGCTAGAATACAGTAAGCAGAGAATTATTGCTGTAGAAATCATGACCGTCTTCAAATCAATGCGTGTACTCTGTGTAATCCTCGAAGTAGATCATCAATGATGGTGAGGCCTTGAGGATATCATTGCAGTGCATGTTGCTCCTTGTGGAACATGTTTAAGTAGTGTCCCGTATCCTAGCATGAGTTGTTGGAGGTTAAAAGTGTCAGGGTGTCCTTTTTGAAGATTAGGTAAGTTAATGCTGGAACACTGAATAAATTACAAATTCGTGCTTGGACTTGGGTAGCAAGTTGTCTGGTCTTCTTGGAGGTTCCTACGTACCAGCTTACACTGCTTGCTATCTCAGTGTGGTTGGTGCTTGGGGAGCAGCTTCGGCACTGTAAACAAATTGACCAGGTGGTTCACATGTTTCATGTGAACAGCCTTCTTTGGATACAAAGGGCAATGAGCATACAAACATATACACAAGATGGCGGTGGTACGGGAGGTGACATGACTTGCCTGTCGTGCTGCCTCCCCCTCGACGTAGAGGGCGAGGAGCATTAAATCAGTTTTGAAGACAGTAAAGACTGACCAGGGAATGGCGGCTTTGGTGGGATGGGGTAGTAGTCAGTGTCACACAGTTAGACATGCGTTTGGGCGGCCTGGGTTTGGAGATTGGTGGGGCTTGTGGGCCCCTTACTGGCGGGTGGGAGGGCCAGGCTTTGGCGGGGCTTCTCTTGTGGTGCTCCATCTGTCGAGGTTGTAGGGGGAGGGGAGGTTTGATTGAGGATTTGTGCCGTGTGCGGTGGCTTTGGTGGGGCAGTGGGCTGTGTGCATGTTGCTGGGGTTGCGTGGATCACCTGGAGCCTCCCGGGCCTAGCCTGGCAGCTTGCTGGGTTTCTCCAAATTCATCATGTTGGGAGTGAGGGCCCAGGATTTGGCAACTCCATTTGTGGCATGTTATACCTGCAGGGAACCGAGCTCCATGAGATACAGTAACATGCCGAATACAACAGCTTCATGGGTGGCTTTGGTGGGGGGAGAGGGAGGCACCCATGGCTTGATGGGTTTTACCAACACGAACCTGTCAAGGAGGACACGCATGTGTGTACAGGGAGGGGGGTCTGAGATTTGGCAGACCTGAGTGGAAGAGCAGCCTGATATTTGGTGGACCCTAGTGAAAGGGGATGGGGGGCCTGTGATTTGGCAGACCCGAGTGGAAGGGTGCCTGAGGTTTTACGGACTCGAGTGGGAGGGAGGCCTGACATTTGGCGGACCTGAGTGGAAGGGAGGCCTGAGAAAGATGAGGACCTATGGCAGTGACACACACACACACACACACACACACACACACACACACACACACACACACACACACACACACACACAACACACACACACACACACCTCGTGATTTGCATGTACACATGCACGATTATGGTTTATACACGTTTGGATTTGGTGGGTGGCCTTGAGTGGGTCATCGAAGATCATGAGGAATGGTGACATTGCTGCTGTCGAAATGGGGAGGAACAAGAGTGCAACAGTCCCATCTCTCTCTCTCTCTCTCTATTCCCACCTTACCCAGTCGAACCCAACTGGTCCTGGACTGTGTCCTTCTCTGCTGACAAGGTGGAGAAGTTTTTGTCAAACCTCGACTCTGATTCTGCAACTGGACCAGACGGCATCAGCCCACGGGTCCTAAAATCCTGCTCTGCCGCTCTATCTCACCCTCTCTCTGTTCTTTTCACCCTCTCTTTTGCTCAAGGTCATCTGCCACATTTTGGAAATCAGCAAACATTACCGCTTTGCACAAAAAGGTGCAAAAACAGATCCTTGCAACTACAATCCAATCAGCCTGCTCCCAATTATCAGCAAAGTCAGGGAATCCATCATTGCTTCGGATATGAAATCTTTCCTCTTCTCCAATGGCTTGATCTCCGATCATCAATTTGGATTCAGACCTGGTCATTCTACTCTGGACATCTTGCTTCTGCTGTCTCACCAGTGGATGGAGGTCCTCAATGCCAAACAGGAAATCAGAGCTGTCTCCCTTGACATATCACTTGCCATCGATACGGTCTGGTACCCAGCTCTGCTCACCAAACTTTCCTCCTATGGTATCCATGGAAATCTCCACGCATGACTTGCGAACTTCCTCTCTGGTCGTAGTCAACGTGTGGCCCTGAATGGATTTCTCTCATCTCCCCTCCTGTTCTGGCTGGAATTCCCCATGGTAGTGTTCTGGGCCCTGTGCTTTTTATGGTCTTCATCAATGATCTCTCCGACTCTCTGGAAAATCCTCTCTATCTCTTTGCTGATGACACCACTCTCTGCCGCTCCATTCCTCATCTCTCAGATCGGCAGTCTGCAGCCTCCTCACTCTCTGCAGACCTGGACAAAATCACAGACTGGTCAAACAAGTGGAACATGTCTTTCAATCCTGACAAATCTCACACTCTTATAATGTCTCTCCGAAAAGACCGACTGGAAAACCCTCCCATCTACTTTCTCAACAATCCTCTCCAAGTAGTTCTGTCACTCAAGCTTTTGGGTCTCACTATCTGCCATGATCTTCTTGGGAAAACCACATTTCCAAGCTGGCCTCCAAAGCCAGTCGCCGACTGGGCATCCTCCGTCGTGCGAAGTCCTTCCTTGGCACACCTGAGCTCCTCACCACATACCAGGCTTTCATCCACAGTTCAATGGAATACTGTTCCCCCCTCTGTGCCAGTGCTCATGTCTCACACCTAGCTCGGCTTCACGCTGTTGAAACCAAAGCTTTCAGAATCATTAGAATGTCCTGCGATGTAGTTAACTCCGAGGGCCTTTCACTCACCCACCGCAGGCAGGTTGGTGGTCTTTCTGTCTTCGACAAACTCCTCTCCGGCCTTGCTCCCCCAGCTCTCTCTGTGCTCTGTCTCCCCAAATATTCCTACAGGTCGCACAAGATCTGCCAGCAACCCTCTTATGGTTAAACTGCCAAAATCTAGGCTTTCTGCTCACCTTCACTCTTTCATGCCCCTTTTCTCTCGCCTCTGGAACAAACTCCCCCACTCCCTTCAATCCCACTCCTCCCTCCAGGTCTTTAAAACAGCTGTTCATCACCATCTCTTGTCTTCCCCCATCCAAAACCTTGAACTTTGCTACCCCCGCTAATTTACCCCAGATCCACTTTTTTGAAATTCCAACTTCTTTACTGGAAGTCCTTGCAGTTGTTTAACTTGCAGTATCTTTTATACCTCTCCCACCTCCCCCCAAGCCCTCTCCCTCCCACAGTTCTCTCGATGTCCCTGCTCTCAAATGTTGTGTTTGTGTCCTTCCCCCTCTCTTCCCATCTTGTCTACCGCTCCCCTTATTTTGTGTTTTATGTGTCGGTTTGACTTTTTGTGTGATTAATGTTAGCTCTTTCACGAGCCTCGTTCTTGTATACAAAAAAACAAAACATAAGCCCCATGTGTGATGCACAATGGAGCGGGTGTGTTCAGGGAAAAAAAAAAAACTAAATAAAGGGTCACAAGCCCCCAATAGGGAAAGCTCTCTGAAGTGTGTACAGACACACCAGCCAGCAAGTGGGTATTCTGCTAAGATAATCAGCTACACCTTCCCAAAAAGAGGCAGAGCCCTGCATCAAAGCCCTCGGACGATGATGCCTGACTCAAAGGAAAAACCTAAGCAGTACAGCAAACAAACAAAAATAATGATACCTGGAATGCTGAGGGGACCGAGGACGTCCTACCACTCAGAATGTGCTTTGCATTTGAAGTGTGGGGGGTGGGTGGAGGAAGAGACTGATTCATGGCTACAGCACAAGCAGAAAACAAAAAACAGAGGAAGAAAAGACATTATAATAGGCAGAAGGACAAAGAGGAATAGAGCGGAAAAGGAGAGGAGGAGGATGATGATGAGGAACAACGTGATCTTGTAGAGGAGCTGGCTTATAAGATAGAGGTGTGGAGAATGACACCAGCTGATGAAAGACCACGACTAATTCGACTACATAATAATAAACGCACAAAAAGACGAATCACCAGAACAAACAAATCTTTTTTTTTTTAATACCAAAAATCAGCACCTCTGGAAGAAATAAACATAGCGAGCTTTTCAGCAGCACTACTCATTCAGGAAAAATTTACAACAAAACACTGCAAGAAAAGAACAGGTTCCAGAATTAAAAACCAAGCACCACATGGAAGTGAAGACTTGAGAGATGGACGGAGCTTCTCAGAAAGGAGACAGGAGAGATACAGCTAATTCCAAAGAGGATTCAAAGACAAACTAAATGGGGAAAACCAAAAAATAAAAAACAAATATAAAATTTAAGATAAAGCCCTAATAAAGTTAATGGTTGCTGAAAACAAAGTCAAAATAGAAACAAGAACGGAATTCGGTAGAGCGCATACCCGATCCATGCGATACCTGATCCAGTAGAACATATCGGGCCCAATATATATTTTTAATATCATGCTCCATATCATTTTTATCCCGCATCTCTCAATGGTGAAGAATCACTTTAAAACTTCTAGTATCCAGTTCCGGATCTTCACCAAAGTCGAATTAATTTGTCTATGTTACACACCCAACCTGTCCACCAAGTTTCATCTGCATCCATCCACAACTTTATGAGATATCCTGCACATAGACAGACATATACATAGATTGTAGAGCGTATAGAACAGGGGTGAAAAACCAAAGGTGGACCGCGATAATGATAGCAAGGAAAAAAAAAACTAGGAGGCTAAAAGCAGGAGAAAACAAGGCTACATGTTTGAAAACAACCCCAAAAAATTCTACCATTAACGAAGGAAACAGAATCAGAATATGTCATCCCCTCCTGAAAAAGATGAGCTGGAACAATTCTGGAAAATAATTTATGAAGATCGAAAATAACACAATAAAGAGACGGAATGGATCCAGCCTGTCATCCTTCGGAGTTCGGAAAAATGAGTAGCGGCTTACTGGTAACAGGGGGAAGTACAGCCACATTACCAGGGAATGATGCAACCAGCAGCCTTTGGCTGCATACAACACACCAATTGACATGCTTATGAACATATGTATGAAACACAATTAAAATCGTTCTTCAATGCCTATAGTGTAATCGGTCATTTCGTTTTCCTCTCTTTCTGGGAAAACACCCAACACAAACTCAAATTGCAGAGGTTTGTTTTTTCACCAGTATCCACCATAACAAAGAATGCAATTCTTATATGGCTTTGGCACAAATGGAAGTGAAAATTAGTTCGAAATATGTTATGACATACAGTCAGCACCCACTTTAACAATTCTATATGCTACCATGTATAATAACAACGCCATAAACCCAACACCTACAACTACAATATTTCAAAAACAACTCGAGCTAAAACTTCAGCATTCATGTCGAACGTCCTTTAATTCCCTCTACATAATTCATGTTTGACATATTTTCAAAAATTAATGTACAAAAACAAACATTTGCTAAAATAGTACATTGTACTTGCTACAATAGTAAACACTTGGTTGAAAATAAAAATAAAATGAAGTCATAGTAATTTGACAATTAAATAACCTGTCAAAGGACGACTGTAAGTTCATCCTTTAAATGATGAAAGGCTGTTTTTACTATAAACATAGATCATTTGTGTAGCTTTACCACAATAAATAAATTGGAAACCAAAATAATGACTTCCACTCCACTAATATAAGCAACTTGTACAAAATGATGATTTTGCATCTCAGAATCAACTGCATGGCCCACGCAGAAATGAGGCAAAGCAGCAGCGCCAGATGCCTCGTACACGTGGAAGAATCTACATTCAGATCGACATCTACCGACGTTGCAACTGCTCCAATTGATACCACCTTATCGTGGGATTAGCTGAACGAGTCTTCAATCTCCACACCCCCTCTATCCTGCACCCCTCCCTCCCCCCTCACTTTCCTCATGTCCCTCTCAACCACGTCCTTCTACATCAATTTTGATCTGCCCCTTATCTTCCTGCAAATTGCATATCAAAGGCCTACCTGAACACAACACTCCCCTCCCTTCTGAGCACATGCCTCAATCAATGCAGAAATGCTTCCAGTAT
>NC_136261.1:253329090-253514090 GCF_964187855.1 Myxine glutinosa | reverse complement strand
TGCAAATGCAGGCGTCCCTCAACCTGCAGAGGGACGAGATGAGGGCTAATAGTCAGCAATTGAGGAACCAGATGGATGCTCAGGGTCAGCAATTGAGGAGTCAAATGAGGGACGAAGCAAGGGGTACCAGTGAACGGTTAGACAATAAATTTGAGAGGCTAGGAAGCAAAATGGAGTGAATCGGCAAAATTGGGGACAGAATGGGTGACCGCATGTAAAAATGTGGGGAGACCATGGATCGCATGGTGGGCGAGAGGGTCCCAAGGGTGCACGAGAAGGTAACGCGGGTCGAGAAGCACTGGTTGAGCGAGGCGGAGGGAAGCGCGGGTACAATGACGGGTATAGAGATCGCGACCCGGGGTATGGGGCAGCCGGCGACTGCTGAGGTAGGAGAGAAAATTTTATTAAAGCCAGCGGTCGTCGAGGCGAATAAGAAAAAAACAGTAATGAGTATAATTGAAATTGTATAAACGACAGACGTAGAAGAGCAACAGTCGGAGGAAGGAATGGAAATTGCTCAAAGTCTGAATGCACATCCTGATGCCGTACTTGCTAATCCTTATAAAGATTTGCAGGTGCGCGTGGAGAAGGGAATCCCCCAGGTGAGTCGTGCTGTGTATTGTGCGGGGAGATTTTGCAGGAGGATATTTGACGACAAGAGAATTGTCACGCGATTGGGATTGAGGAAGCACCCGGGCGTTGGTGAAGGGTCGCGTGTGAAAAAAAAGTGTGCGTCAAGGGGTGAGCGTGTTACGAAGCGCGAGTGTGATACCGAGTGCGAGCGAGAATGCACGTCGGGGTGTACGGAGTGTGACACAGGGAGTGAGAGCAATACGGAGTGTACGTGCGAGGGTGAGTGTGACACGGAGAGTAAGGTGGTGGTAGAACGTGTGCGAGGAAGCACACCTGAGTTGGTTGTGGCGTGGGTGTGGGAGAGCCCATCTGAGCACGTTAGTGGGTGGATGCAAGAGTGCACGCCCATGGTGAGTGGTACGGAGTACGTACCGGGGGAGAGTGCGCAAGACGGTGCGCGAGGTGTGTTAAGAAAGTGTGCGAACGGCGAATGTGCGCGAGAGGTGTTGTGTGTAACAGGGAGTTCGTTGGTGGAATGGACGGAGTGTGTGGAATGTACGGACGGCGTTGGAACGCCGGGTTTTGTGAGTGTCAAAAGGGTCACGTGTGCGTGTGGGCATGCGAGTAAAGCATCGACGTTGAACGGGGCAGCGTTTAGGGCGACGGATAGCCGATGCAAGCACTCGGGGCGCGGTGCGCTTTGTTGGATGCCAGGCCCGGCGCGGATCGATGCTGCGTCACTTCTCTTCGAAGCGTCGTTGCCGATTCGGGCTTGGCCCCGCCCTGCACAGTCGAGTCCGGGCCTTGTCGGGCGAGGCGACCGGGTCCGGTTTAAGGGCGAGTGGGAGGAAGCGGAACGGTGCCCCTTGGCGGGGGCAGGGTTCCGACCTGGCGAGCCTCGGTCATCGGGCCCGGGACCGCAAGGCACCGCGCCGAGATGGTGCGTGGAATCTCGGCCCGACCAAATCACCTCCCTTGAACCGAAAGCGGGACGGATTCAACCTGCAGGCGACCAAACCACCCGAATTCATTGCTCGGCTTTGCGAAGCCGAGTTTTAATGATGTGACGACGCACCGAGGCTCAGATAAAGCGGACTGTGATGATGATGATACTGATAGTGTTTTGGACCCGAAATTAGAAAAACAAAATTTGATGATTGGCAAAGGATTGGCAGAGTGATAATTGGTAATGGTAGAGTGATTGGCAGATGATTGGCAAATTTTTGATTGGCTGGAATTTGGTGTGCAAAATTGGTAGTGAGAGATACCCGATGTGGTGGGATGGCAACTCTGCCATCTCTCACAGCGGGGGCAAAGGAGCACTAGTTTTATGGGGTTGGCAGTGAAAACTAGCCCGGGAGGGTTAGGATATAGTGTGTAGGGATCTAGAAAAGATGACCTTAGGTAACGTTAAGGTTAGGTAGTGACAATGATACCTGTAGTGGGGACGCAGGTAGATTAGTGTGGATGATAATGACGTGGTATGTGCTTAGTTTAAAGGGAAGACGGGGAGCACTAAGGTAGCAGGGCAACAAATAGTTCAGATGATGCCATGTGGGTGGTTAAAAGGTGTGATTGCACAGGTGTGCAACTGGACAGGTGTATGGAGCAGTGTTTGAGTGAGTGATAGTGATGTGAGTTGTGCTGACCAAATGGTCCAGGGAGGAAGGAGGGTGCAGGTGGCACCAGGTGTGATTGCACAGGTGTGCAACTACAGGAGGTATGGAGAATGGTTGTATGGAATAAATGGTCTGGAGTATATGGAGTATTAGAATGCATGGTCGTGGAGTGAGTATGGTGGATACTGTGGAGTGGAGTGGATGGTGCGAAGGTGTGGATGGGGGAAAGGAGGATGGACCCCATCACGAATACCCGGGGAGGGTAGCGTAAGTGTTAGGTAGAGGGTACAGGTAAATTGTGGTTGGATATTGGCATCTGTGGTGCGAGGTGAAAGAATGGTACTTGGATGGGTGCATTAGTGTTGTGGACATGGCTGGGCGTGTAGCCTGTTAGTGTGTGTAGTTGGTTTGGGCACTCCACCACTGTGAGGATGTCGGCCAGGTGAGGCCGCAGGTGGGCTCTGGGAGCCGGTAGAGTTGTTGTGGATGGGGCCCGAGGATCCGGAGGACGGACCCGGGTAGCCCAATGCCAGAGGGCACCAAGGGGTGACAGAGCCAGGAGGGGCCTTCCCCAGTTAGATAGGTTAGGGTGAGGAGCTAGGTAAGCTCGGGTGGCAACTGCAGTGGTGGAGGTGTGCAGGTGGGTAGACCTGCTGGGAGAGCTACACGACCCAGCCCGGAAATTGTGCAAGGGCACAGGGAGTTGCATCGGGGGAGTGAGACCCCAAATAGAGAAGCACCAAAGTTTGGTCAATGGGAATTGGTTTTTAGAACCCATAGTGTAAGTTGGCCAATGGATTGGCAGGGAAAGACCCCGGGTAGTGTAAAGTGTGTTAATGTCATTTAGAGGATAGTTAGGATTAAGAATCTCCTCGCACCATCTGCATCCACTCACCTGGGATGACGTACCTCCACACCATGCCAGGTTGTTTTTATTATTTTTATGATGCAAATGTTTTGGATTGTGAGACGCATCATGACGTGGGTGTGACATTGTGCTTGTTGTTCCATCTCTCCCTCCTTATGAGTATTGATGATGAATTGGTGATGGCAAATTTGGTTAGAGGAATTGTGGGAATGAATTTGGTGTCGGGGAAATATGGGGAAGACGTGACAGTAGCGACGAATTTGTAAAGGTGTAGATTTTGTAAATATGGGGTAAGGGCAAGGGTAGAGTAGGTGACAGGGGGGGTGACGTACGGTAGGGACGAGCTTTCTCACTTCGCTCTCCGTACGCACTTCGCCTTGCATTGCCTGTATTGATGTGTACCCTTGTGACCTTACCCCTCGCTCATCTGTCTTTTCCCCCCTTGTCTCCCACATGAGGACCTGTGCGCCACTGGGCGCCGAGGGGAGCGTGCATGAGTCCGCCATTGTGCACCCGGAACTCCCAGAACCAGCTGTCTGCATCGATGCACCACCTTATGGACCACATGTCTGTGGCCAAGCACCACTTATGGACCCCATGGGTTGGGGCAAGGCCCCTCTGCTGGAACCGGCCATAAGATCTTGCTTGCGGACCCGGTGAGGTGGCACCAAGCCCACAGGTGAACCACTCATAGTCGGCCCCTGTGGGCCACAAATAAAAATGGACACATTTTGTGCACTTTTATTTCCACAAAATAGGCAGCAAAACACAAGTTGACAACTGGAAGAAAGCAAATAGCCAGCAGAGGGAGCCGAAGAGCAAGAGACCACCAGCAGGGTTAGGGGTTGTTTGGTTATTTTTATTGAGAACTGTGGTGACTGTGCACCGATTGGTGCTTGAGGGTGCTTTGGTGCTTTCTGGTGCGTCAATGCAGGGCAGACTGTCTCCCCCCCCCCCCCCCCCAGAAAGAACAATCACAGGTCCTGGGTTGCGTTTTGTAAATAAAGTAACGTCATTGTAAATAATGCTCCCCACCGTCAATGTATAGTTTGAAGACCATTCCGCAATTCGGTTAGCTGTGGGCGTGAATCTGTTAGGCAGGGTGCAATGGAGCAGCGGGACATAGTTATTTATGTTTTAAAACTGTCGCACTCAGGGTCAGGTTAAAAGTAGAGGGAACTACACCTACGTGCCACACTAAGGTAAAAGTTATCGGCCCATGAAGTGCCTAAGGGGAGGAGGGTGCAGTGTTGTGGATATGAGAATTTTTTTTTTTTAATTGTTGTGTAATGAATTGTGGTAAAATGTCACCTTCCTTCCTGCATTTGTTGTTGTATAAAGGTCAAAGGGCGTTCCCGTAGTTAATTCCATAAAGCATACACGAAGGACACCATATATCTTTGTTGACAGTTATTTCCTTATTATGTGTATTAGGGTAAGGCCTTGTCTTCCATTAACTTAATACTCCATTGCACTGAATTACATAAGATAGATCCCCTTTCAATTCCCTCAAAGCCTCCATTACCAACTGCATTCCCCTTTTTGCATCCTTTGCCGACTGAATTGGGCGGTTTTGCTGCAATTGCCGCCATTGAACATGTGCTCGGGTCGGGGAAGAAAGGCGTGTCCCCAAATCGTCATAGAGGGGAGGAGTGAGTCAGCCACACTCAACCAACCACGAACAAGGGGTTGGACTTGGAGAGGGTGTGGAGAGAAACATCAAGGAGGTTCGCGAAGGTTCAGGGGCGTGGCATATATAACCCGCAGAAGACGCCCCCACCTCAGACGAGTCCTGAAAAAAGCACGCGACGTCCACACAGCGGCACGAGCAGACGATTGAGGCAGCAGATGAGTTCGGAGAAGTGCGAGAGAAGCGCGGGGAAGCCTTGACAGAAGTGCGAAACAAGAAGCGCGGGGAAGCCTTTGACAGAAGTGCGAAGTAAGAAGTGCAACGAAAGAGTTGCGCCCCACCAGTAGTTTGGGCTCCACCAGCAGTTGACTCCACCAGGCCGCTTCGACCCGTTACCACGCGGGAACCAGATTGCGGTGGCATCGGTGGCCGTCGAGGTCCAGCCCGACGTCCCGTGCGGAATCAAGCCGGAACCATCTGCCCCAGCTGAACCTTCCCATTCCTCCTTCCAGCATTCATTCCTGCCATTCTATCCTTCTTGTGTACTTGAGTTTGTTTTGTTTGTTCTGTCCCTGGGTTAATTATAGACCGTGGGCCGTCGGTCAGAATTCTTAACTTTCGTGACCCACATCGAGTAACTAATCAATGTTGAAATATTATTGTCCAAAAACATGTTTAAAAGCATACCATATAACTCGGCAATCTCAGAACTCCACCATTATTTTAAAAAGTGGAAAAAAACCTCAATAATTTCGACAAGGACCTCGCTAAAATTATCCAGTCATAGTTGTCCTTTCATAAACGCATCGGACTATCCCATAAGCAACAGCCAATCAGATAACGCGTTTCAAAGAAGCGACTCTAGCAAACATGGCGACGCTCATGTCGTCTTCGGATGCTGATGCCAGTGGTGCATCTGCCGATGATTCAGAAGGGACATCATCTGGATTTTGCTGTATGCACGTCATTGCAACGCACAGCAGGGTTATTCCTCTTGCCGAGAAATCCTTCAAAAAATTCAAAGAATGTGCTAATCTCTGGAAGGAAATCGAAAACACGCCCGAAAGTAAAGTAGCACACAACGCAGACCGCTATGGCTGGGACTGTGTATCAGCGGCAGAGGCACCGGCAAAACAGCCGCGGCATGTCGACGATGATGATGAAAGAAGTGGGAGGTAAGTACCTAGATCTTGACTAACTTTTTGTTAGATCTAACTTTAATTCTAGTAATAGGGTAGTCTAGATATAAGTTCAGACTCTAACTTAAGTCTAGAATTTAGAAAGCTTTCCGTGGCTCGGACTGTTGAAATTTGAAAACCTCCGTGATCAGGTGATTCGGACAGACGGGAAATCAGACAGACGGGAAATTTCACCTCTACACTGTTCTTGAGATGAATAAATTATATATTTTCTACATACTTCCTCACCTTTAGGACGATGCTCATAGTAATAGATATTTAAAAAAATTAATTTACCTGTATTTTTTCTAACCTCAGGAGAAAACGAGGCACTCCAGGATATCATGCTGAATGCTACCGCCATTTTTGCAATATTACTGAGATCAACCGGGCCATTCGGAGGAATAAAAGGCAAAAAGGTAAAATATACCAACTTTACTTTTGTTTTCTCATCTACAAAAAAAAAAAAAAAATTTAGCAATTGTGTTTTAAGTGGAAAACCAAGAACCAAATCCTATTGAAAATAGTTATACTCACGTAAAAGGATAATTATGAGTTGATATTGTAATTTCCAAAATCAAGTTTATTGCCTTTCATTGATCGACCTATCTTGGCTTAGTAATTTTGTAACCAAAAAACATTTACCTAAATTTGCTTAATTTTTTGATAGATATTTCTAATTTATAATTCAATAGGTTATATCAATTGTAATTGATTATTTCACAAATTAGTACAGGAAAAAAAAAAATCACATCTTGCAAATCATATATTGGTATGTATGTACATATTCGTAATGATGAATTTAATTTTGTGTAATTTTCAGAGGCTGCAACGAGCACATCAAGACTGGCTGTTATTCCAGAAGTTGAAGACTCGCTAGATGAAGAACCACCCAAGAGATGTCTTCGCTCCTCAATTGATAAAGCGACACCATCTGTTGCAGGACGTGAGCATGTGTTGCCAGTACGATGTGTCATCTGCAGAACCAACCAGTATGTGAAGGACTCGGGAACAGGGAAGAGAAAGGTTGAGAAATTAATGAATTGTGAAACCATGAGTGGGGGGCAATTATTAAATGCTGCAATGATGAAACAAGATCAAAGGTTGCTCTTAGATATTAGGGATAAAGACCTTGTCGCAATGGAAGCAAAGTACCACAAGTCATGTTACCTAAGGTATACTAAAGTAGTTCATAAATCTCAGACAAAAGTAGAGAGTTCACAGCAATTGTATGAGAAATCATACCAGAGTTTTTGTAGTAAAGTGGTTGAGGAGAGGATAATCAAAGGAAACGAGATTCTGCGACTTACTAAGTTAAACAGATTATTCATTAAAGAGGTGCAACATGTGGAAAGCATTGATGCCTCTTCATTCAAATCTGGTCGTCTGAAGACAAGGCTTAGGAGATCATATCCTGTTCTCTGCTTTTGCAAGCCATCACGTCAAAGTGAGAGTGACATAGTATTTGTTGAAACACTTGATGTTGAGGAGGTGGTAGAAGATGTTGTTGAAGATGTGACTAGTGAGGACAGCGAGAGCAGTGAATCAATTCTCCCAGACCAAACATGTAGAATAGCACAACCTTTAAGGGAACTATTCCATGCTGCTCAAGAATTGAAGGCATCCATGAGTAATGTGCAAGCAAATACAGTATGGCCTCCATTAGCCAATGATATGTCAGTAGATAAGATAAATGAGCTCATCCCTACCAAGTTGTACAATTTTCTAGCATGGAGCACTGGGGTAAGTGAGGATGTAAATGAGTCTGAAAAGGTTTCAGTCCCTGATGAATCACAACGACGTCTGCTTGCTGTGGCACAGGATCTAATGTACATAAGATCAAAAGGAAGGATGCTTCTTCCGAAGCACACGTCTTTGGCAATGTCCGTAAGACACATCACGGGCTCGGCCAAGTTGATAGGAATCCTAAATGGACTAGGCCACAGTGTGTCCAATTCAGTCACTTTAGAACATGACACGGCTCTTGCAAAGAGGCAGCTTGCCCTGGGTGTTAACATTCTTCCTGCAGGTACTCAGTCTTCATTTACCACTGTTGTCTGGGAGAATAATGACTTCGGGGAAGAAACCCTGTCTGGTAAAGGTACTACGCACAACACAAACGGTATCCTACTGCAATGGCCTTCCACATCACTGTGTACTGATATACAGTCTCCACAACCCATACCTTTACCAAGAACTCGAGAGAGATCAATTCAACCCCCAGAATCCAACATAAAGAAGTACTTTGTAAACAAACGTGCTGGTCCTGAGCCATATGGAGTTGATGTTTCTCTGATGGAAGAAAATCACCGTCCAGTCCAACAATCTGCAAGGGACTTGGATTTGGCATTGAGACTGATGAAAATGGCCGAAGTATCTGACAAGATCTTTCCTGGGTGGACTGGATGCAACACCTTGCTGCAAAATGAAGTTCCAAGTGTCTCGACAATAGGCTATTTGCCAATTATTGATGCAAGTCCCACGGAATATGACACTGTGTACACTATTCTTGACACAAGTCTTAAAATAGCAGACACACTTAAGCAGCAAGAGATAGTGGCAGTTTTCGATCAAGCCATCTACTCCAAGGCGCAACAGATCAGATGGAGCAATGAAAGATTTTCAAAGAGATTAGTTCTTCGTCTTGGAGCTTTCCACTCTTCCCTTGCAATGCTAGCATGCATAGGAAAAAGATTCAGGGATGCTGGCCTAGAGAACTTAGTAATTGAATCTGGGCTTGTGGCTCAAGGTTCTCTGAATGGTGCCATGAATGGCCACCACTATAACAGAAGTTTACGTATGCACAAGTGCCTGGTAGAAGCGATGGAACGGACTCGCTGGCAGTGCTTCATGGATTCGCTCGGTGATCATGACAGGGATCAAGTGTCGAAAGTTCTGATGAGACTGCACACATCTTTCCCAGGATCAGCTTTCCTAGAGTGTGTGCAGTCAGATGATTACAGGCAATGCATGACACTCTACCTCAACTTCATCGGGGAACAGTGCCAAAAGAGTCCAACTTTTGTAGTGTGGTCCTCGTACATCGAGATGGTGCACGTGTTGATGCTCTTCATCAGAGCTACCAGAGAAGGAAATTGGGACCTGCACCTATCATCCATTCGGTCATTTCTTCCTTGGCTTTTTGCCTATGACCACATCAATTATTCCCGTTACCTACCAGCGTACTGGCTCGAGATGTGTGAACTACCTGCCTTACACCCTGCTGTCCATGAAGAGTTTGTCAAAGGCCGATTCTCTGTCCAGCATCAAGATGGCCATGGATTTTCTCAGACTGCATGCGACCAAACAATAGAACAAACCTGTAATCGGGACACAAAGACCAAAGGTGGAATGATTGGTTTCACTACACAGAAAGGAGCCGTCTCGCGATGGATTCTCTCTCAACGAGAACGGGCTGCCATATCAAAGAAGTGTGGAGAGATGGCAGGTAAAGACGAAATAACACAGGGTCGGAAAGAATTGCAGCCGTCTCGCATCAAGAGAAATGAAGAAGATATTTGCAGAGTGATGAGTGTGATTGATGCAATAATCAATCCCTTCGATGGGTCTCATGATCACCTACTGCATCTTGCATCTGGGGTGGTTGCATCAAAAGATGTTGCTGAATGCTACATCAAGGCATGGGAGAAAGGTGATGAAGAACTTGTAACATACTGCAAAGAGAGACTGCAAGGCACCCAAGATATATTTGCTCCAATAAAGAAATCAAAGACAAAGACTTTCAAGTCAATGAACAAGGTAGTTCACACCAAAGCGCAAGGTAAACAAGTATCACTGCAGGCAGACAGAAATCTTTTCCAGCGACTTCTTATCATTGCAAATGTCAGGAAACTAGACATTGAAAACATGCTTACCTTCAACTTGGGCCCTCTCCCACTTTCTCTAGCACACCAAGATGGTTCACTGAACAAGACAACGAAATCATCTTTACTACACTATATTGAATCCCAAGTTCAGCCAACTCCAGTCATGGAGATCCCCTCAGGAAGCATCTGGATTATAGATGCTATGGCCATGATGCAAGAACTTCAGCAGACGAGTATACCATCTACATTTGGTCAACTGGCTGATCATGTCTTGAAACAACTTGTTCATCTTGCAAGGAGCGTAAGAATGAATCTATACACTTTGTGGTAGACACGTACAGAAACATGAGCATCAAAAATGCTGAGAGGGGACAAAGAGGATCAAATGGAAGTCTGATGACAAAAATCTATGGGGAAGACGAACGGGTGCCTCAGCAATGGGAAAAGTTTCTTGCTGGCAGTGAAAACAAGGCAGAACTAATACGATTTTTCTTTAAAACTTGGAGCAGCAGACCAAGTTCTGTCCTCAAGGAGGTCCACATTTTTGTGACTCATTATGAAGAATGTCATGAACTGGAAGATGACCATGGAGTGCTGGTTGTGAATGAAGTGCAAGGCTTGAGATGCAACCATGAAGAAGCGGACACTCGCTTGTTGCTTCATGCCCAGTATGCAGCCACAAATTATCCTGGTACTTCATCAGAAAGTGCCTCTAATCCAGTTGTGATGAAGAGCCCGGATACTGATGTCTTTATCATAGGAGTAGCGAGAGCAAAAGAGATAGGAAGTGAGTTGTTATTCCATACAGGAAGGGGAAACAACAGAAGGACTCTGAGCTTGTCTGCCATAAATACCTACCTCGGGGAAGATGTTTGCAATGCACTTATTTCATTCCATTGTTTCACTGGATGTGACTCTGTTAGCAGTTTCCATGGCAAGCCCAAAGCAAAAGCATACAAGTTAATGGCAGAGAGTGCACAGTTCAAGGCCACATTCCAACAGTTAGGGAGATCATTCACAGTGAGCGAGGATGTTTTTTCTGGACTTGAGAGATTTGTTTGCCAGTTGTATGGACAAGAATGCGACAGTGTTAATAAAGCACGGCACAACATGTTCCTCATGCTGATTAAGTCAGAAGCTCGTCTTCCACCAACACAGGACTCACTGAGACAGCACATAAAGAGAGCAAATTACCAGGCTGCAGTACATCATCTCTGTCTGGAGCAGACCCCAGACATTCCAAGCCCACATGGACATGGATGGAAAGTGGAAGATGGAGGTCTAGATGTTGTCTGGGGTGAACAACCCCCTGCTCCAAGCAGTTTGCTTGAACTGACGTACTGCACTTGCAAAAAGACAAACTGCCAGATGCCAACTGGTAAAAACAAGGGAAGATGTTCTTGCCGGCAGCATAATGTACCATGTACTAATCTGTGCAAGTGCACTGATTGCCAAAATCCAGTGGCTGGAGAATCTTTAGATGAAGACTCCGACACAGAAGATGAAGATGTGTAGTGTTCACAACTTCACACTGTTAACCTGCTGCTGTAGCTTCATTCCATTTAGCTACTCTGTTGTGACACAGATATACGTGTAAGTTCTGGATGAGAGGGTAGCAGAGAAGCCTGTTATTTGGCCCCCAGATTGGACTCAGACATTGTGAATATTATAATAGGGCTGTATTTCCATGAGTCAACAGTCTGATTATTATCTTTTGGGTTACATTAGGCCAATAGCTATGAATAATTTGAAAACTGTTTATTTAAAAAAAAATGTTGTTTTGCTACAGCCCTAAAGTGTGCCAACATAATCTAATATGACATAATCTAATCATAATATGACAGAGAGATGAGAGAGTGGGGTGGGATGAATTGGGCTCATTTGCAAAGATATATTTCGTTGAAGTGCCAATAATTACTTTGAAAATAAAAGATGTATGTGTATGTAAATGTGTGTGTGCGTGTGTGTGTGTGTGTAAAATAGGGCACATTAATTTTGCAAGGAAAAGTTTCTTAGAAGTGCCAATGATTCCTTTGAAAACATTTCCAAAGAAATATATTGGTGAGTGCATGTGTGTATCTGGTTTTGTGTGTGTGTGTGTGCGTGTGTTTGTATGTGTGTGTGTGTAAGTGTAGCTCATTGATTTTTTTTTTACCGTTCTCTGTCATGTAAGTGTTGCTGTGTTTCAATTTGTCTATTTTCCATAGGTTTGTACATAACTTTTAATTTCTTGACAAAAGAGGGTGCTGTGCATCTGGATGATTAATACTAATTAAGAATACTAATTAGTGTGCAACTTTTGGACTTGCCGAGTGGTGAATTCTTGTTCAATGATTTTTTATCTCCCATCAGACAAAAATTCACGTGGTTACCAGATGTGGGTCACGAAAATGATAAACTAGAAGTATTTCCACTGCTTGGCCCATGGTCTATTAAGACTGCTATAGGTAAGCTAGGAATTTGCACTGTGTCCTTCTGGTCCGTCCCTCTTTCTATTTTATTTTCTTATCTTTCCTCCTCCTTGGTTTCTTTGATTGTGTAAATAGTAATAAATTATATTCGTATTTCCACCCTTTTGCTTTGGTGTTCTTCTTCTTCACATCCTTTGCTTTTGTCTTTTCCCTATTGAATATCTGTGGCGCGATTTTGGCCAACGTTCAGGAATCGGGTTAGTCGGGGTAACTGTTCGGGCGCGGCGGCCATCCGCTCAGCCAATCAACATCCTAGCCGCATCCGTAACAATATATATATATTTTTTTTTATTTATATATATATATATATATATATATATATATATATATATATATATATATATATATATATATATATACAGTGAGTATAAAAAAAGGTAATCCGAATTCAAGGGGTTAATATGCAAAGGTTATTTATTTTGACAATTTACATGTGGTTTACTAATTAAGAGGAGATCCTCAGCTTTCCATTGATACCTTCCATGCATCAATGCTGTCACACATGACCGAGTACATGTTCATTGAAAATGACAAGTTCAAATCGCCGTTTTGTCATTGTTTAAACCAATCATAATTCAAACAATTATTTTGCACAAATGTATTTGTAATATACGTGATATCACATTTTAGAAACAATTTAAGTTGAAAAAAAAAACATTCAAAAAAAAATTGCAATTTTTTTTTTTTAAATACCCTTAGGACATACCGACGGGAGAGATATGTGCATACCAGAAGTTTGGTACGATTTCACGAAAGTTTGAGAAAGTAGTTCAGTGACAACACAAGACAACACAACACAGGACAGGACAGACGCTGCACAAATATATATATTGTTGCGGATATGAGGACTGTATTTTTTTTGATTGTGTGTATTATTATTATTGCTCGAGTCTGGCCCCTCCTTGCTCCAGTGTGTGTAAAGGTAAAAAGGGCGTCCCGGTAGTTAATTCCATGAAACACCACATTGAAGGACACGATAAAACCCTTGTTCAGTAGCTTATATCTTATTATGTGTTTTAGAGTAAGGCCTTGTCTTCCATTAGAATGACACTCCATTGCACCGGGTGAAAGAGATAGATTCCCTTCATTCCCATTCCCAAAACCTCCATTTCCCCTTTCGTCATTGCCAAGCCTCGATTGCCAATTACATCCCCTCCAAAGCCGCCATTGACCACGAGGCAGGGTTGGGGAAGAAAGGCGGGTCCCCACCTCGTCAGAGAGGGGAGGAGTGAGTCAGCCCCACTCAACCAACCACGAACAAGGGGTTGGACTTGGAGAGAAAGATCAAGGAGGTTCGCGAAGGTTGAGGGGCAGGGCCTATATAACCCGCTGCGGGACGTTCCCCAACAGATCGCAGATGAGCTGAGAAAGGAGAGGAGCTTTTACACGAGAGTCGCAAACAGGGTCCAAGAGAGAGCTGGGTTGTGAGGTCCAAGAGAGTTGAGAGTTGCACCGTTGTTGCGTGCGAGATACGAAAAGCCTTTGACAAAGAGCCGCTTCAACCAGCCCCGTTTCAACCAGCCGAGTGACCCTGCCGGCGTGCGCTGTAAAGCCGAATACAAGGAGCTGCCGGCGTGCGCTGTAAAGCCGAATACAAGGAGCTGCCGGCTCCCCGCTTCGCGCCCGGAGTGGACCCGCTCGCTGTGCCCTGTGATCCCACCTGCTCATCCCTCCAAACGATTCCTACCCTTCCATCCATTTGCGTACGTGAGTTTGTTTTGTTCGTGCTGTCCTGGGTAGGTAATTAAGTCCGTATAAGCTAGTAATTTTCACTGTGTCACCTGCGTTTTCATGTCCCCTGTAAATAATCGTGACTGCTCTTTTTGCTTATGTGTGTGTAAATAATAAACCCCATTACTCTTCTGTACGTCTTCTTCTTCTTCTTCCTCTTTGCATTCGTCGTCTTAGTCTTTTCCATATTGAGTAGCTGTGGCGCGATACGGCCAACGTCTGGGTGAATCGGGTGAATCGGGGAAGAACTGTTTGGCCGCGGCGCCTCCGCTCGGCAAACAACATCCTTAACCGCGGACCGTAACAATATATATATATATACTAGCTTGGCTCGGCTCGCTGCGCTCGCCTCACCACGCGTCGATACTGAGGAATGGGCTTATTTTAGCTGAGGCTAATGACTGGACCTGACTTGCTGTGTTGTCATGATTTTCACTAATCATAATACAAACAATTACTTTGCACAAATGTATTTGTTGTGTTTGTGATATTACATTTTTATGGGCAATTTAGGTTGAAGATTTAGGTTGAATGTTTTTTTTTCAAGAAAGAACCCCTCTGCACATACACAGAGGAGGGGTAGGTGCAGACTGGAAGTTTGGGACGATTACACCTCACCACCACGTAATTCAAAACACCTCACCACCAAGTAATTCAAAACACCGCACCACCACGTAATTCAAAACACCTCACCACCAAGTAATTCAAAACACCTCACCACCAAGTAATTCAAAACATCTCACCACCAAGTAATTTAAAACACCTCACAGCCATCAAACACGTAATAAAAACACCTCACAGCCATAAAACACGTAATAAAAACACCTCACCACCACGAAATTAAAAACACCTCACACCCATAATACACGTAATAAAAACACCTCACAGCCATAAAACATAATAAAAACACCTCACAGCCATAAAACACGTAATAAAAACACCTCACCACCACGAAATTAAAAACACCTCACAGCCATAAAACACGTAATAAAAACACCTCAGCCATAAAACACGTAATAAAAACAGCTCACCCCCACGAAATTAAAAACACCTCACAGCCATAAAACACGTAATAAAAACACCTCACAGCCATAAAACACGTAATAAAAACACCTCACAGCCACAAAATTAAAAACACCTCACCACCAAGTAATTCAAAACACCTCATCACCAACTAATTCTAAACACCTCACCACCACATAATTAAAAACACCTCACCACCACGTAATTATAAATACCTCAACACCAATTAATTCAAAACACCTCACCACCATGTGATTTAAAAACACCTCACCACCACGTCATTTAAAAACACCTCACCACCACGTCATTTAAAAACACCTCACCACCACATAATTCAAAATACCTCACCACCACGTGATTCAAAACCACCACAACGTTATTAAAAACACTTCACAACCACGGAAACAAAAGTTTGAGGGAGTCGTTAAGTGAGAACACAAACACTGCCCAGATGTGTAGATATATAGATAAATGACTGTACCGGAGTTGCCGTTTTGTCATGGTTTAAACCAATCATAATTCAAACAATTATTTTGCACAAATGTATTTATAATATACGTGATATCACATTTTATAAACAATTGAAGTTGAAAAAAAAAAATTCCCCCCCCCAAAAAAAAACATTGGAATATTTTTCAAAAAAAATACCCTTAGGACATACCGACGGGAGAGGTATGTGCATCCCAGAAGTTTGGTACGATTTCACAAAAGTTTGAGAAAGTAGTTCAGTGACAACAAAACACAGGACAGACGCTGCACAGATATATATATATATATATATATATATATATATATATATATATATATATATATATATATATATATATATATATATATATATATATATATATATATATATATATATATATATATATATATATATATATAATTAGGGTGGTGCTCAAAATAATTTTTTTTAAATATTTACTGGGACATGGCTTTATGTTGTTCCTTTTGTTCCAAAATGAAAAGACACCAAATATGAAAGCAATCTGATTTTATTTAGGGGTGCCACATCAGCCTTCAAACTAAAGGTGTCTACAAAACTTTTCTATATATGGATCGAAAGCAAAACCAGAAGTTTGTTTTATGAAAATCCACCCTCCACTCACTTTCTTTGTATTCTAGCAAACACAAGTTACAATAGCTGCACAAATAGCACTATATTGCGATGAAAACTCAAATTCAATGATAATCCAAATGTTCAGTTCATAAAATGGAGACACCATATCACATAATATTAAAAAACCCAAATATAATGAGAAATGTAACTCCTATTTCTGGGCCTGTTTCACCACTGTTGCCTTCTTGGCATCGGGGTACATCTTCCTGTGAGCAGCAACAACTTGGAGCAGAGCTTGCTTTTGCTCTTCATCCTTTGTAAGGAGCTTATTGTAGTCTTGTATCAATGCGACACCCCTTTCTGCCCTGTCGTTCACCACGACTAAGCCACTGGCGGCTTTCTTTGCTTCCTGAAAGCTGGTTTCTTGCTCCCATGAACCAGGATCATTATCCATCCAATCAGTTGGGGTCCCTAGGATGCTGAAGAAATGCTTGGTGTGTTTTGTTATGAGGCCAGCGATTGACAGGGCGGTTCCTCGTTTGATAGCTGGTCTCTTTGGAGAGGGGTTTTCACCGTCATTTTTCAATGCTTCAATCATATTGATATTGCTTTCTTTGTCAATTCTGGTGTCAAAGAATGCAAATGCCACTAGTACTGGGCTCATGTACCACGTGTGGCGGCCAAGTGCCTTCAAGGCTGCCTGAGCCATCTTCTGATTGATTTGTTCAAACTTTTCCAACTTCTTGAAGAGGTTAATGTCATTCAGGGGAGCCTCAATAGCTTGTGGAGCCCGAAACCAAGATGTACATACACAAGGCAGACAAAAATGTTGAAGGCTCGGAGTTCTCTCGCCTCTCGAAGTGTCAAGTGGAACTCTGACCGAAACATGAACACCTGTAGTGAATATAGTGCTTTTGCCATCCATCTGGCTCTGTGCATTGCTCCTGGAGCCATGATCCGGATTCCACGAGGTGGGATTCCTCCCATGTAGATGACAGTCAGTTCTAGGAGTTCACGATAATCATCTCGTGGCTGCTGATCTTTCAAACACACAAGAACGTTTTTGCTTCCAACACAGTGTCTACAGATCCCATTGAAGCCTTCCTCTCTGAGAATTGATCGTGAAGAAACTTCCTGTCCTCGGGGTTGGTGATTATGGCCTCCGAATCTGCATGCCTAAGATCAAACGTCTTCTCCAAGGAGGCCTTGAAGGATGCTTCCTTTTTCTCTTGGGTCACACCACCCCGCTTTGCACCTTTTTGGAGGCTCCTCCATTCTTCATATAGCCTCTCCAAACGATGGATGCAGTGCTGCTTCGTCGTTGTAGGTAGGTGAGCTTTTTCCCAAACTTCACAACCTCTTCAATGGTGAGGGTTGCACTCTCCCGGGCAGTGCGATTCTCCTTCTTCAGGTGATGGAAAAACAGGACAAGAGATTGATGCACAGTCGGGAGCTTGGCACCTTTGATGGCATCTCCAGAAGTGGACCCAATGAGATACACATTATCCTGAGCCCGAGTTTTCAATGAAACACTGGTACTAGCACATGCCATATCTTGCAAAATAAGCAAGAATGTGGGTAAAATCCTGTTAATTCTTACTCCACAGGGTCACTCTCTACAAAAGAGCCACAGTCAATAAGTTAGGCCTACATATTACACACTAAAAAAGCGTACCCCTGACCCCGGGAACCTGTACAAAACATGCATGAAAATTGCCCAGATAGTGATCATAGGAAGTCTCAAAACTGTATGTATAATATATTGTATATATATAATGTATAATGTGTATTTATGTATATTTATTATTTCATGTATATTTACTATATATTTATTTTAATATTATATTTAATGTATATATATAATTATGTATTTATTTTGTGTATATACAGCCCAAAAAATGGGAATTCCTATTTTTGCATGGGGGAAAATTCATCACTGATGTGGCACCCCTAAATATTATTGGATTCCATTCAAATGTGGTGAGGTTTCCTATGACACCAACAGGAACAAAAATAGACCATGTCCCAGAGAAAATCTGCATTTTGCTTTTTTGAAGCCCACCCTAATATATATATATATATATATATATATACTGTATATGTATATATATATATATATATATATATATATATATATATATATATATATATATATATATGTATGTGTATATATATATATGATATATATATATATGTATGTGTGTATACAGTATATATATATATATGTATATATATATATATATATATGTATGTATGTATGTATGTATATATATATATATATATATATATATATATATATATATATATATATATTATATATAATATATATATATATATATGTATATATATAATATATATATATATATATATATATATATATATGTATATTATAATATATATAATATAATATATATATATATATATATATAATATATATAATATAATATATATATATATATATATATATGTATATATATAATATATATAATATAATATATATATATATATATATATATATATATATATATATATACATATTGTAACGAATTTGAGAAGTGTAACGGTTTTTGAGAAGTGTAACAATTTTGGAGGAAGTGTAACGAATGTGAAAAGTATGGTTTTGTTGTGTGTAACACCCTCGTAATGTAAATAATGGTCGCAGCCGTCCTCCTAGTTAATTCCATGAAACTTACACACAGGCCACGATATATCTTTTTAAATAGTGTATTTCCTTATTCTATGTAGGCTAAATATGTGTTTCCCACTAGATTGACTGCATTGTATCAAACGAAATAAGCATAGGCCCCTTTCAATTTCCCCAATCATCTCCGCTCCCCCAAAGTTCCTTTCAAAAGCGGTGCGAGTGGTGTTCAATCCCGCATGCCGCCATTGCCCATGTGCTCATCTCGGAGAAGAGGGGGGGGTAGGAGCCGCCAACTCACAGGCGTGGCACGTCGTCATGCTCAAAGGAGGAATCGGACAGCCCTAACAGCCAACCAGCACCGCGGTTAGCGACCCGGTAGGCGTGCCCTCGCAGCCGGCGGCTTGATTCCACCCCGAGTAATAAAAGCGACTGGAAGGGACTGCTTCGGCAGATGACACGGAGAGATGAGAGAAGAGGTGACCTGCGAGAGGAGCTGTGAGTGAGCTGTGAGCTGTGAGACGAGAGACGCTCCAAACCCAAAAAGGAGAGATACTTGGGGAGGAAACAAGGTTTAAAGAGACGCGCTGAGAGGAGGGAGACGGCTCCACCAGAAGGAGAGGAACAGGTGTGACCGAGCCAGCGCGTGACGTCTACAGCATCGGCAGCGGATACGCAGCCGAGGGTTTTCCCGCCAAAAACGCGAGGAATTGAGAGCTGCTGCCTCCGACCCTGCCTCCCTCTCCAGCAATCCACCTCAAGCCATACCTGCCTGCAATATCCCTCGTGTAAGTGTGAACGTCGTCTGTCCTAATCGTTGTCCTGGGGTTAAGTAAATTGAATAGTATAAGCTAACGATGCACTGTGTGACTGCTTCTTCCATCCATTGCTTGTAAATAATTTTGGTCGCTCTTTCTTTTTGCTTGTGTGTGTATAATAAATCTGTTCTTCCTCCGTACTCTGTCTTCTTCTCTTTTCCTTCTCTTTCGGTCGCTTTAGAGGTTTCCCGATTGAATATCTGTGGTGCGATCTGGTCAACGTTGGGGGAGTCGGGCCAATTGGGGATCCTGTTAGGTCGCGGTTGGACCATCCGCTCGGCCCATCGTAACATCTAAACTGCGATCTGTAACTATTGGTGTCAGGAGTGGGATTCGAGGCCCGAACCAAATTTTTAAGAGGTGTAGAAAAAAAATTTTGGTCAAAATAACGAGCTGCCAAAATTTTGTTTAATAAAACCCGAATTTTGAGATCGCGCCATGGACAATCAAGGCGATCGGATGTCGGTGGGGGAGATAGACGGGTTAGGGGTAACCCAGGACTTAGGGGAAGAAAGGGAGGAGGAGAGCAATGAGGAGGCGGTTGAGGGGGTATCAGACGCACAAAATGGCGTCCTCGCGCACGAGGTATCAGACGCACAAGATGGCGTCCTCGCGCACAGGGTTATTGCGGCACCAAATTTAGCCGCGCCCGTGGTCGCGGCAGCCGAGCCAGAGATGCCAGGGTACATGCGAGCCTTCATGGCCCATTTTATGGCAGAAGTACAGAAAAAGAACGACGGTATGGACAGGCTAGAAGCAAAAATGGGACAAATGGGGAACCGGATGGATGCTCAGGGTGAGCGATTGGAGGGCCAAATGGGGGTAATGAGGGACGAAGCGAGGGGTACCGGTGAGAAGTGAGACAATAATTTTGAGGGGATAGACAACGGGATAAAAGAGGTGAAAATGGGTTAATGGGGTTAGAAAATAGGATGGAGGACAAATTGCGGGAAATAGGGGAACAATCTGCCCGGGAAATCAAACGAATGGGGAACCAAATAGAGGAGGTGCAAATCGGGTTAGAAAGTAAACTGGATGCTCAGAGGGATGAATTGGGACAGATGAGGGTGGCATCTACAAGAGAGATGGAGGAGATACGACGAGGTGTAAGTGAGGAGGTTTCGGGGCTACGCGAGGAGGTAAAGCGAGGTGAGAAGCGTATGGAGAAAGAGGTGAGGAATAATACGGCTAAGTTACAAGGGGGCATAGAGGACCTGACGGAGGAGGTGGAACAGCTGACAGAGGGACAAACGGAGTTAGTGGAGCAGGTTCAAAGGAACACTGCGGTACTAGGAGGGTTAAAAGCGACACAAAGAGACATCAAGGAAGACTTGATAGCGACACAGAGGCAATGTCAGATGGTACGTGAGGGACTGACAATGAGGGTGGATGAGGTGACAGAGATAATGGAGACGAAGGACCGAGAGGTGAGGATGCACATAGAGACGGTCACGGTAGCCTTAGAGGACGAACTTGAGGAGACGCACCGGGAAATAAAAGAGGTGAAGCGAAAATTAGAGGAAGTGGAAGAAGAGGTGAGTGAAATTAAGAAGGGACGGACAGAAACTAAAAGAGAAATCCAGGAGGAGGTGATGGAATATGTGCAAGGTCGGTGCTCAACTCATGATGTGATGCTCACTAACCAAATAAAGAGTTTGCAGGTGGCAAAGGAGGTGCGACGACGAGGTACGGAGGTGAGTGGCAATGTATATGATGTGAGGAAAGCTTCAGTCGGCTTGGGGATTGGTTTGGATCCGGGTGTTCGTGAAAGGCCGTTGGTGAAGTGTGTGACAGGTCAGGTGTGCGAAAAACGAGGTGTGCGAGAATGTCCGACCATGGGGTGTGTGAGGAAAAAGTGCGCGCCGACCAGTGAGTGTGCTGTCGAGAGTGAGTCGGTCGTAGCGCGTGTGCGAGGGGGTACATGGAAGCGCGGTGTGGTAAGTGTTACGGAGGAAGTAACGAAAGAGTGTGCGCAAGAGGATGCGCGAGAAAGGAGTGTAACGGACAGGTGCATGGGGAAAGAGTACGCTGTCAAGAGTAAGGGAGAATGCACGCCTGTGGTGAGTGTTACAGAGGATGTAACGGGAGAGTGTGCGCAAGAGTGTGCGTGAGAAAGGTGTGTAACGGACAGGTGCATGGGGAAAGAGTGCGCTGTCGAGAGTAAGGGTGAGTGCGCGACCGAGAGTGGAGGTGAGAGTAGTGAGAGTGACACGGAGCGTGAGTTGGTTGTGACAGGTGAGCGAGGATGTACACCTGGAATGGAAGGATGCACACCTGGAATAGTACTGGTAGAGCATGTGTGGGAATGCACACTTGAGTTGGTCGTGAGGCACGTGGTTGGGTGTGCGGGTGAGAGCACACCTGTGAGTCACAGAGGAGGTGACCGAGGAAGGGGCGCGAAGAGGTGTGTTGGTGAGGTGTGCGAGCGACGAATGTGTGCCAAGGTGTTCGGTGGTCAGGTGTGTGACCAAGTCTGTGAGTGGAATGAGTGTACCTGGGTGTGTAAGGAAAGGTACGAGGAGCATGGGAACGGCTGGAGGTATGAGCAAGCAAGGGGTAGCGTACTCATGTAAGCATGCAGGTGAGGCATCGACGGTAACCGGGTTAGCGGTTAGAGCGACTTATAGCCGAATCGGGCCCTCGGTGCGTGCCGGGCTTCGCGTGCCGCGAGAACCAGCGGGGATCCGAGCTGCGGCGGGTTCGAAAGGACCGCCGTACGCGATCCACGCTGGGCCTCGCTTGGAACGGCCGCGTCCGTGCTCCACTAGGCGGAGCGGGCAGCTCGATAGGAAGGGTCGTCATGGCGACCACTTTTTGTTGAGACGTGCCGGCAGGTCGAGATCGGGACATTGGATGGCTCCACGCCGAGGTGGTGCGTGGGATCTCGGCACGGGTAAGCCCCCGTCCCTGCCCCAAATGCGGGACGTATCCAGCCGCTGGCACAAAACAACCCGCGTTCATTGCTCGGCTGTACGAAGCCGGGCTGTAGACGTGAATTGGCGCACCGAGAGGATCTAATAAGTAGACGGGTGATGAGGTTAGTGTTTTGGACCCAAAATTAGAAAAAGGCAAAATTTGATGATTGGTAGGGTGATTAGCAGTAAATGACAAATTTTTGATTTGTTGAATTTAGACGAACCAAATTGATAGTAGGACCTCCCCGATGTGGTGGGATGGCAAATCCACCATCCCTCACAGACGTGGGGCAAATGCGCACTAGCTTATGGGGTTGATGGCAGTGAAAACTAGCCCGGTGGGTTAGGATATTGTGTGTAGGGACCTAGAAGATGACATTAGGTAACGTTAAGATTAGTTAGTGACAATGATACCTGTAGTGGGGACGCAGGTAGATTAGCGTGGATGATAATGACGTGGGAGCGCAATAGTTTAAAGGGACGACTGGGAAGCGCAAGTTTCAGAGGGGAGTAGTTAGATGAGATGATGCCGTGTGTTTGAGAATTGAACAGGTGTGATTGCACAGGTGTGCAACTGAACAGGTGTGTGGAGCAGTGTATGAGTGAGTGATGGTGATGTGTATTGTGATGACCAAATGGTCCAGGAAGAAAGGAGGGTGCAGGTGGCACCAGGTGTGAGGGCACAGGTGTGCAACAGCAGGTATGGAGAATGGTAGTGTGGAATAAATGGAGTATTGGAATGGATGGTCGTGGAGTGGATATGGTGGAAATTGTGGAGTGGAGTGGATGGTGCGAAGGTGTGAATGGGGGAAGAGTGGACCCCCATCACGGATACCCGGGGCGGGTAGAGTAAGTGTTAGGTAGAGGGTACAGGTAAATTGTGGTTGGATATTGGCATCTGTGGTGCGGGTGAAAGAATGGTCTTTGGATGGGTGCATTAGTGTTGTGGAAATGGATGGGCGTGTAGCCTGTTAGTGTGTGTAGTTGGTTTGGGCACTCCACCACTGTGAGGATGTTGGCCAGGTGAGGCCGCAGGTGGGCTCTGGGAGCCGGTAGTAGTTGTTGTGGATGGGGCCCGAGGATCCGGAGGACGGACCCGGGTAGCCCAGTGCCAGAGGGCACCGAGTGGGGTGACAGAGCCAGGAGGGGCTTTCCCCAGTTAGTTAGGTTAGGGTGAGGAGCAGGTAAGCTCGGGTGGCAACTACAGTGGTGGAGGTGTGCAGGTGGGTAGACCTGCTGGGAGAGCTACACGCCACAGCCCAGAAATTGTGCGAGGGCACCGGGAGAAGAATCGGGGGAGTGAGACCCCAAATTGAGAAGCACCACAGTTTGGTCAATGGGAATTGGTTTTTAGAACCCATAGTGTAAGTTGGCCAATGGATTGGCAGGGAGAGACCCCGGATAGTGTAAAGTGTGTTAAAGTCATTTAGAGGATAGTTAGGATTGGAGTCTCCTCGCACCATCTGCATCCACTCACCTGAGATGAAGTAACTCCACACCATGCCATGTTTTATTATTTTTGATGCAAATGTTTTGGATTGTGAGACGCATCATGACGTGGGTGTGACATTGTGCGTAATTCCATCTCTCCCTCATGAGGATTGATGATGAATTGGTGATGGCAAATTTTGAAGTAGAGGGATTGGAGACGAATTTGGTGTAGAAAGGAAAGATGGGGAAGACAAGACGTAGTGACGAATTTGTAAAGGTGTAAATTCTTGTAAATATGGGGTAAGGGCAAGGGTAGTGTAGGTGACAGGGGGTGGGGGGTGATGTACGGTAGGGACGAGTTTTTCTCACTTCGCTCTCCGTACGCACTTCACCCTGCATTGCCTTTATTGACGTGTACCCTTGTGACCTTACCCCTCGCTCAATTGTCTTCCCCCCTTTTGTCTCCCACTTGAGGACCTGTGCGCCGTTGGGCGCCGAGGGGAGCGTGCGTGAGGTGGCCATTGTGCGCACGAGATTCCCAGAACCAGCATGCATTGCGTTGATGTACCACTTTATGGACCGCTGTTCTGCGGCCAAGTACCACTTGATGGACCCCAGGTTCTGGGGCAGGGCACCTCTGTTGGAGACCGGCCATAGTGGCCAGGGAATCTTGCTTGTGGACCTCGGTAAGGTGGCACCTATGCCAAACAGGTGGACCACCCTTAGTTGGCCCCTGAGGCCCTAAATAAAAATGAACACAAGTTGTGCTTTTTATTATTTCCAAGTAGGCCGCATGAAGCCAGACGTCGGGAAGAACATCGGCCCAGCAGAGAAAGAGAAGACCACCACCAGTTGTTTTGTTGTGTTTATTATAAACCGTGGTGACTGTGCACCGAGTGGTGCTTTTGGTGCGTTGTGGTGCTTTTGGTGCTTTGTGGTGCTTTTGGTGCTTTGTGGTGCTTTTGGGTGCTTTGGTGGTATTGGTACTGGTGCATCGATGCAATGCGTGCTGTCTCCTCCCTCCCAACAGGAATTTCTTTTTCTTGTTCCCTAAAAAGAAAAAAAAACACACAGGTCCTGGGTTGCGTTGTAAATAAGAAATAACGTTACTGTAAATAATGCTCCCCACCATAAATGTCTAGTTTGAAAACAATTCCGTAATTCGGTTATCCTGTGGGCGCAAATCTGTTAGACAGGGTGCAATGCAGCAGGGGGACATATTTATTTGTGTTTTAAGATTGTCACACTCAGGGTCAGGTTAATTGTAGAGGGAATTACACCTACGTGTCACACTAAGTTAAAGTTTTGTAGGCCCGAGCACGGGCCTGAAGAAAGGAGGGTGCAGTGTAACGGTTTTGAGAAGTGTAACTAATTTGAGAAGTGTAACGGTTTTTGAGAAGTGTAACAATTTTGGAGGAAGTGTAACAAATGTGAAAAGTATGGTTTTGTTGTGTGTAACACCCTCATAATGTAAATAATGGTCGCAGCCGTCCTCCTAGTTAATTCCATGAAACTTACACACAGGCCACGATATATCTTTTTAAATAGTGTATTTCCTTATTCTATGTAGGCTAAATATGTGTTTCCCACTAGATTGACTGCATTGTATCAAACGAAATAAGCGTAGGCCCCTTTCAATTTCCCCAATCATCTCCGCTCCCCCAAAGTTCCTTTCAAAAGCGGTGCGAGTGGTGTTCAATCCCGCAAGCCGCCATTGCCCATGTGCTCATCTCGGAGAAGAGGGGGGGTAGGAGCCGCCAACTCACAGGCATGGCACGTCGTCATGCTCAAAGGAGGAATCGGACAGCCCTAACAGCCAACCAGCACCGCGGTTAGCGACCCGGTAGGCGTGCCCTCGCAGCCGGTGGCTTGATTCCGCCCCGAGTAATAAAAGCGACTGGAAGGGACTGCTTCGGCAGATGACACGGAGAGATGAGAGAAGAGGTGACCTGCGAGAGGAGCTGTGAGTGAGCTGTGAGCTGTGAGACGAGAGACGCTCCAAACCCAAAAAGGAGAGATACTTGGGGAGGAAACAAGGTTTAAAGAGACGCGCTGAGAGGAGGGAGACGGCTCCACCAGAAGGAGAGGAACAGGTGTGACCGAGCCAGCGCGTGACGTCTACAGCATCGGCAGCGGATACGCGGCCGAGGGTTTTCCCGCCAAAAACGCGAGGAATTGAGAGCTGCTGCCTCCGACCCTGCCTCCCTCTCCAGCAATCCACCTCAAGCCATACTTGCCTGCAATATCCCTCGTGTAAGTGTGAACGTCGTCTGTCCTAATCGTTGTCCTGGGGTTAAGTAAATTGAATAGTATAAGCTAACGATGCACTGTGTGACTGCTTCTTCCATCCATTGCTTGTAAATAATTTTGGTCGCTCTTTCTTTTTGCTTGTGTGTGTATAATAAATCTGTTCTTCCTCCGTACTCTGTCTTCTTCTCTTTTCCTTCTCTTTCGGTCGCTTTAGAGGTTTCCCGATTGAATATCTGTGGTGCGATCTGGTCAACGTTGGGGGAGTCGGGCCAATTGGGGGTCCTGTTAGGTCGCGGTTGGACCATCCGCTCGGCCCATCGTAACATCTAAACCGCGATCTGTAACAATATATATAACCTAGACTAGTGTGCTCCGACTGTCGTGAAGAAGAAGAAACCTCTATATACCATAAGTAAGGAATTTGTGTGGACCGGATGTCGGGTGAGCTTGTGTCTTCATCCCCATCAGAGTGGTGGGGCTTGTTCATTAGCGAGGGATTATGGGTAATTATTCCCCTGTTTGTAAATGCCTCTGTAATTTGTGAGCCACGGGCCCAGAGCCGCATAGAGCGGCTCGGGCCCAGAAGAAGAGCCACGGGCCCAGAGCTGCGGTTTTCCCGCACGAGGACTACAAAATAAACGCAGCCGGAAGAGTGAACTGTGCACAGAGGCCTGGTGTCGTCATCCCCACCCCCCGTCCCATCCCCCCCACGCGCTGCGCACCAACGAACGCACGTTTCCTGCTCTTTGACGATTTCTGATGAGATACACCAGCCGATTTGAGATAAGTGCCACAAAATAACACATTAATTTCTCCTGACATTCGACTAAGTAGGTCAGAGCAGGAAATGGAACTTGTCCATGGTGTCAGTGATAGCTCACTGACTCCACAAAGAACACCATGGGATATTTGACGTCAACAAACTAATGCTAGCAGACAGGATTCCCAGTTTAACATCCATCCAAGGGACGGCACACACTGACTACAAAGCACCATGAGGATGAGTTTATCGCTGGTCTGAGATTCAAACCCAATTTAGACAGCTCAGAGGCAAGTATACATACACCTATGCTGCCCATCGACCTCACACACCCAACCTCTCAACCAAGTTTCTGCTGAATCCGTCCACAATTCACAAATGCTAGTTTGTGGAAGACGTCACTTCCACAAATGTGGAAGACGTCACTGCTGTTCAAGATACCAAGACCTGCATGGTCCGGGATGATGCAACTCTTACATCGTGGTGTCCAGCATTCAAAATCGTCTGTCCTGTTTCTACCAATGATTGATTTGAGCTCGAGCGACACTACATGCATCTACTCCACTCTCAACTACATTGCGCAACATGCTAAACAACATGATGTACCTACCATCATCACCTTTGATCAGCCACTATGGTGGAAGGCATTGTCGATCATTCTCTCGGAGCCAGTTGGAAGCCCCATGCGACGTATTGTGGTAAGACTAGGTGCCTTTCATATGGAAATGAGCTTCCTTGGCAGCATAGGGCACCTCATGGGTGGTTCTGGGATGAAGGAGCTGCTAGAACTCATATACGCACCAAATGCAGTGGATCACATCCTAACAGGAAAAGCAATTTCCAGGGCTGTACGGGCACACATCCTCCTGGATGCTGTCCTGAATGCACTCCTCCTGTCTGATCCTCTTGGAGGAACACAATACAGAACTGCAGAAGACTTGCCAGTTCGGGATGAAGATGCAATGAGTGGCTTGGCCGATGATGATGTGATTCATCCAGATGTGAGTAAAGCAAGGACCCTGTATGATGCGTTGATGAAAGGCACACGATCTTCCAACGATGTAGCAAGTGATCCAATCCTTGACAAGATCAGCAAAGTCTTTCAAACACAGACAGAATCATTGACCAAAGTCCGAACAGCGAAACTGTGGTTACAGTATATGGATATGGTGAAGATCTTAAGAAAATTCATCAAAGCCGAGCGTATGGGAAACTGGTCCGTGCACCTCGAAGCTGTATCTGATATGTTACCATATGTAGCAGCCTCAGGTCATTCACTCTATGCTAAGTCTGCCAGGATTTACCTGCAAATAATGCACAGCTTAGAACAGGACTATCCAGATGTGCACCGTAAGTTTACTCAGGGCTTCCATGTCGCCCGAAGAAGTAGTAGAGCTTGGGCTGGAATTTCCTCAGACCTGATGATTGAGCAAGTACTCATGAGAAGTATGAAGACCAGCGGGGGGTTAACAAGAGGAAGAGGAATGACAGAGCAACAACGGTTAACGTGGCTTTTGTCCATGCCGGCTTGTTCGGAGATGAACAGATCGATGCAAGAGCTCACTGGAGTGAAGTACAGCACAGGTGAACAGAACAAAGAGATGGGCAAAACCAGGCAGCATCGCGACATGCAAGATACAAGTACACTACAGGTCACTCTAGTTGACAGAAATCCTTTCAAGTGTCATCCATCCCTCAGGAACATAATGACTGGTGTCAACGCTGGCAGTAAGGTTGATGTCGACAATGCCAAGCTCATTGGAGACAAGATCATGCACTCCATGACAAATCAGTCAGTTGTCCACTACACGTTCAAGCGCAAAGACCAAGCCACCACATTTCTGAAGGCCAGATCATCTGTGCGAGTTGGTAAAGACCAGGTACAGATAGACCCAGAACTGCTATTCCAGCGTCTCATCATCATCTCAAAATCTGCTGAAGATAAGGAAGAGATGTTTCGCTTTGAGTTATGCCCTCATCCACCTGCGCTGTTTGATGAAAAGCTGATGCTACGTGAAGCCCAGAAGTCCGTACTCGGAGATGCTATCTGGTCTAAACTTGAACCAGGTACCATAGAGTCAATCAGCGAAATCCAGTATGTCTTGGATGGTGGAAGTCTGCTGCACCGTATACCATGGCCACGTGGTTCACCAACATATCGAGAGATCTGCATGCTCCACTGTGACTATGTTACAAGAAAGTACGGAAAGGCCATCGTAATATTTGATGGATATCTTGGTCAATCAACCAAGCACATGACCCACCAGAGGCGAGCAGCAGGTAGAGGTGGACCAGAAGTGACTTTCACTGATGACATGAAGTTGACCATGAAGAAAGACATCTTCCTGGGAAACCTCAACAACAAACAGAACTTCATCAACATGTTGAGCAGATACCTCTGGCTTTCTGGATGCCAGACCCATCATTCCCAGGAAGATGCTGACCTGCTAATCGTCCAGACCGCAGTCAGTTCGGCGAACATGAGGAACACAGCCCTTATAGGAGAAGACACAGATCTGATCGTCCTACTCTGCTTCTACGCAAACCTAGAAGCACACGACTTGTTTATGTATAGTCAGGCAAAATCCACTACAAAACCAAACCACATCTGGAATGTGAAGTCCATGAAACGTCAGCTAGGTGCAGCTGTGTGTGAAAGCATCCTATTCATACACGCAGTATTGGGATGTGACACGACGTCTCGACTGTACGGCCTTGGCAAAGGAGCGTCACTGAAGAAATTCATGATGAGCACACTCTTCCAAACTCAATCCCAACAGTTCTTGGCTGAGGATGCATCACCAGATGTGGTCGAGGCTGCAGGAGAGATAGCATTCGTGTGTCTCTACAAGGGTAAACCTGATGAAAGTTTGGATTCCCTCAGGTACAAGCGGTTTTGTGAACAGGTCGCAGTCAAGACTTCGAAGATACTCCCACAGACCTTACCGCCCACATCTGCTGCAGCGAGATATCACAGCAGACGGGTGTATCTGCAAATACAGCAGTGGAAAGGAAACAACAGCCTACAACCAGTGGATTGGGGCTGGAGAATGAGCGACGGCAATCTTGTTCCTGTTATGACCGACCTCCCTCCAGCACCTCAGGATTTGTTGAATGTTATCCGGTGCAACTGTTCGACCGATTGTGGTTCCGCACGGTGTACATGCCGCAAGAACAACTTGGAGTGTTCTCCTGCTTGTGGTCAGTGCCGTGGATCTGGCTGCACCAACTCCGTCCTGGACAGTTTCAGCGACGACGATGACGAGGAAAATGATGATTAGGTAGTGGACTGTTGTTATAGACTGTTACATGCAGATGAATTAGTTAATTGTGGACATTTTTTTACTTTTAAGCGAATCCTTGACTTCCGACAGTATTTTATGAGTCAGTATTATTAGTTTCTCTATATGTGATTTTATTATGAGTTTGTGATTTTAATCAACAAAATGTGCCATAATTCTGAAACAGTCATGACAAGTGATTCATGTATTTGCATATCAGTGATCAGTATTTAGCTATTGGGAATTTTGTTTACGTGCTTATTTTTTTGTTCCGTACGGGCCGTACTGGGGCTGTAACATGCTGTAATTCCTGATATTAAAAGTATAATTATATACCATGTGCTCGGACTGTATCGCAAAATGTGAACAAATCGTACCGCAAAAGGATGAAAAGGGGGGTCCATGTACCAGTGATTTTGACAGACACCCCATATTTTTAGAGCTTTAGACTTTTGATATGTTATCTGGTATATATTACTGCATACAATTTCGCACTGATATGTAGTGTTGCAGTTTTTTCCTATCTGGCCCCATATTTGGGCTAAATGGCTTGGACTAACATGGTGATAGGTTTGCTGGTTCATTTCCCATGACTGAAACAATTCAAAGAGGAGACAAACTAAGAGCTTCACACCGAGAACCTAAAAAAATGTGATACTGAAAATGTAAGAAGCCTTTGCAGGGCAATTTCAGAAAGGAAAAGGCAACGTTATAACTTGTGTTGAACCCCCTTGAAGCAGAGACTTATGCAATCAAATTTTCAGAATTTACTTGAGTAGACCTAGCAGAACTAGAATTTGAACTGGCCGATTTGCAGGACAAGGACATGTGGAGTTCTAAATTCAGTGAGCAGAGGTCAGAGGGTTATTAGGTAGGGGGAGTGTAGGGGAAACGTCACCTTATAGCACAAGGAGAAGGTGAGGGCCAGGTATGAGCAACTTGGCGAAGAAGCGGGAAGTTTGCAGAAGGAGTGAAAGAAGTACAGAGAGGCATTTAGGGGAATTGCAGAAGTGTTGTGTGGAAGGACATCAGCAAAGGGTGCGTTGTCGAGGGATAGAATCCAGCTATGGTGGACGGAGGAAGGAGCAAAGACAGTTGATGAAAAGAAGGAGATTTGTAAGAGGATAGAGAAGATGAAGGATAGAGGAAGACAGCCGGGTGCAGGATTGCTACCCCTGTATGGGCAGAAGAAGAAAGCAGCAAGGAGAGTTGTGGATAAGGTGAAGAATGATATGGAAGCTGAGGTGTACATCGAGTTGGAAGAGGATGGTGGGAGGAAGATGATCTATAAATTGACTCGTAACAAGGATGAGGATAGCAAGGACATGAAGGGTGGCAGTGATTAAGGACGGTTGTGGGAGGATGGTGACAGAGAGGAGTACAGTATTGAAGGTGTGGGAAGGATATTTAAAACAGCTGTTGAACCAGGAAGGAAACAACCATGAGCTGGAGCTACAGAGTTATGTGGAGGGGAAAGTGGAGTTGGTGGAGTTCCCGGACGAGGAAGTGTGGACGGCATTGAAGAGGATGAAAAACGGAAAGGGCACCAGGCATTGATGAGGTGTGTATAGAGATGATAATTGCAGTGGAAGAAGTCGGAGTCAGTTGGATGAAGAGGTTGTTGAATGTATGAATGAGATGGGTCAATTCCGGAGGAGTGGAGGACAGGGTTATTGGGTTAATTGTACCGATATGGAAGGGGAAGGGAAATGTTCAAGATCCGGGAAAGTACATGGGCATTACAGTCCTTAGTCTTGTCATGAAGGTGTTGGAGAGGGTTCTAGATGGGAGGATAAGGAGATTGGAGAGAAGCAGCAGGATTTTAGAAAGGGTAGAGGAATAACAGATGGGATGTTCATGCTGAGAAAGCTGGTGGAAAAAGAGGTTGGAGGTGCAAGGTGAAATGGCATTGGGATTTGTGGATCTGGAGAAGGCCTACAACATTGTCCCTAGAAAGATGTTTATGGCAACACTGAGATGGATGAGAGAGAGAGAGTGTGCCAGAAGCAGAAGTTAGGTTGGTGGAAGGGTTATATAACGGAACGAAGGGAAGAGTTTTGGTTGGTCCTGGGATGTTGGAGGAGTTCAATGTGAACATCGGCTTGAGGCAGGGAAGCGCTCTCAGCCCACTCCTGTTTATCATGGTAATTTAACCAGTAAGCAGGAAGGTGAACATGAAATATATTATGGGGATGATATTGTATGCCGACAATCCGTTTGCTGTGGTGGAGAGTGGGTGGGAGATGCAGGAAGTATTGGGGAGTGGAATGAGGCATTTGAGAAACATGGGCTGAAAATAAGTATGGAGAAGATGGAGGTGATGTGGGTCGGGCAGCAGAGAAAATAAATGAATATCAGGTTAGAGGGGAAGGAGATCAGACAAGGAAATAGGTTTGAATATCTGGGTGGAACAGTGACCAGGGATGGTACATCAGAAGCAGAGGTGCGGAGAAGAATTCAGGTAGGTGTGAATGTGTGGAGGAGGGTGGAGAGTGTAATGGTAGACAGAAAGATTTCAAGAAGATTTGAAAGGAAAGGTTCTGATGTCGTGCATAATGCTGGTCTACCTTTACAGTCTGGAGACTGTGGCACTGACAGAGAGACAACAACAGAGGCTGAAGGTTTGCAAGAACAACTGGGTCAGGAGGATTGTGGGAGTGAAGAGGGTTGATAGAAGAGGGAGGAGAATGAACTCAGGGAGGAGATTGGTGTGCAGATAACCCTGACAGGGAGATTGGTGAAATGCCGGCTGCGATGGGCTGGATATCTGTGGCTGGGGTAAAAGAGAATGGCAAATGGAGCGGTTAGGTTGAGGGAACAAGGTCAGAGAAAAAGAGTTAGACTGCGATTGAGATGGGAGGATTATGTGAAGCGGGATATCAGTAAGGTTGGTGTGATTGGAGAGTGGAGATAGTTGGCTGAAGACAGAGGGAAGTGGAGGAGTTTCGTGGTCAAGGCAGGGCTTGAGATTGCTGCTATCGGACCTCACCTCATATAAAGGGAAGAGGAGGAGAACAACAAATTTGTTGTTTGCCCAGTTGTTGGTGTATATTTGTTGATATTTCTTTTAATATATTCATTTTGTCGTTTTTGCAATTGTTGAGGCTTTATTTGTTGTTTTCTTTTTGCTCTATGGTACTGTTACGGTCCGCGGATAAGGATGTTGTTTGCCGAGCGAAGGCACCGCGGCCGAACAGTTGTTCCCCGACTAAACCCGATTCACCCAAACGTTGGCCGTATCGCGCCGCCGCTATTCAATCGGGAAAAGACTAAGACGACGAATGCAAAGAGGAAGAAGAAGACGTACAGAAGAGTAACGGGGTTTATTATTATTTACACACACATAAGCAAAAAGAGCAGTCACGATTATTTACAGGTGACATGAAAACGCAGGTGACACAGTGAAAATTACTAGCTTATACAGACTTAGTTTACTACCCAGGACAGCACGAACAAAACAAACTCACGTACGCAAATGGATGGAAGGGTAGGAATCGTTTGGAGGGATGAGCAGGTGGGATCACAGGGCACAGCGAGCAGGTCCACTCCGGGCGGGAAGCGAGGAGCCGGCAGCTCCTTGTATTCGGCTTTACAGCGCACGCCGGCAGGGTCACTCGGCTGGTTGAAACGGGGCTGGTTGAAGCGGCTCTTTGTCAAAGGCTTTGCGTATCTCTCACGCAACTCCGGTGCCACTCTGAACTCTCTCTCGGTGGACTGCCAACCCTCTTACGCACCTGGACTCATCTGCCGTATCTTTGGTGTAGCTTGTTCCAGCGATCGTCACACCCTTCTCTCCAAACCTTCAGCGCGGGTCTGACACGCCCTCTTCGGTTTCGGTACCGCCCTCCCCCCCGTGCTCTGTTTCGTGACCTTGTATGGTAATCCCACGGGCTTGTCTCCTTACTTGGGCATGGCGCCGACGGCACGCCCCTCGTGGCGAGCCACGGGCTTGTTTCCTTATTTGGGCATGGGGCTGAATAGCCCCGCCCTTCGTGGCGTGCCCTGGGCTTGCCTCTCCCTGGCGACCCCGCCCCTCCTGTTCAAACAGAGCACGGAGCACATATTCACTATAGCAGCGAAATGAGAGGGCGTGCACCCCACGCTTGTGAACTGCTTTACCCACAGATGGAGAGTTTGGCTGGGAAATGGAATATTTGAAGGGGAGCTATTCTTAATTGATTCGGTGCAATGGAGTGTCATTCTAATGGAAGACAAGGCCTTACTCTAAAACACATAATAAGATATAAGCTACTGAACAAGGGTTTTATCGTGTCCTTCAATGTGGTGTTTCATGGAATTAACTACCGAGACGCCCTTTTTACCTTTACACAACTCTGGAGGCAGGAGGGGCCATATTCAAACAATGTTCATCACCATTTCCAATATAATACAACACAATCAAAAAAATGCAATCCTCATATCCGCAACAGTACCTTCTATTCACACCTGTTTTTGGAAAAATTTTGCAAGGTGAGACAGGGATACTTTTTCAGTTTTGTTGTGTTCCAGTTTGTTTACAAATTGCATCCAGCAGTCTGTTGAGCATTTAACATACTGAGCTAGTCTAAAGGTTCTGATTGCTGGTTGCTCTGTGCACCTAGTTGTGTTGCATCAGGCCACTCCATCCCTTCCATCTCGGCAGGTACATTCTCTGGATGTACTGGTTTTTGTAGACCATTTTGTGGATGGTAAGGAGTTTTATTGTTTGAATGTCTAACTTATTGATTTCTGATTGGGGCCAGTTTATTATTCTGCAGCTGTATTGGAACACTGGTACTGCGAGCTGGTTTATGGTTTTGATTTTGTTTGTTGGGGAGAGGTATGTTTTCACAAGTTTGTTCAAACCATCAGCTAATTTGTATATTTACATGGAATTTACATATAGTTGACATGTGTGTTTTGTGTTGTTTGTATATATGTGTGTGTGTGTGTGTGTGTGTGTGTGTGTGTGTGTGTGTGTGTGTGTGTGTATCACAACTGAACTAATTGGTTTAGGGTCATTTATTAGCACAATTTGGCTCATGGTCACTTCAGAGTTGCAATTCCACGGGGTTTCCGCATATCTCACAGGATTGTGAGTTGAACAGGTGACTGTGATGGGCCATGATATGTCGGAGCCATGCTGTTGTTGTTTCAAACGCGTTTTGTGTTCGGTGGGTGGGTTGAGGAGTGTTGGTGGTCGAGAGGGGATAGAGAGGGGGTAGAGAGGGGGTTTGAAGGCTTGGAGTGGGGAGAGGATTTAAGCTTTCAGGTTGGGAGTGTGAGGTTGAGGACTTGGGGTTAGGATGTGGATGTTGAGAACTTGGGGTTTGGTTGGGGGGGGGGGGGGGATGGTGGAGGGAGTAGGGGGGTTTGGTTACTTGGGATTTGTGAGGGGGGTTGAGGACCTTTTCACATTTTACATTGCTTGGATGTTCATCGGGTCCCTGCTAGTTTGTTATATTGTTACGCTATATTGTTACGTCCCTGCTATATTGTCACGGAAACGGGGACGGCTCTCCCCTTAGCAGGGGGGGGGGGGGTTAATCCCCCTTCTATTTGTACTGGCCGTCTCCGCTCCTGAAGCTACCGCGCTCCCTTCTGGGGTAGGATTGGCCGAGGCGATCGGTCAAAGGATTCCCGTACACCCCCGCCGATCCCTCCACAAAGCAGGTGGGCAACTCCGTTCGAAACCACGGACAAGATGGTATTTTGCCGAGCGGTTTTAGCAGCCCGCGGTTCGAACCATTAGCAAGGACTAAACCCGATTCTTAAACGTTGGCCGAAATCGCGCCACAGGTACTCAATGGGGGAAATCACAAAGACGAACGGATGTGAAGGAAAGAAGGCAAAGGTAGGAAGAACAGGGATTTATTAACTAATTATGTACAAATCAAAGAAACCAAGGGAGAAGGAAAGAAACGAAAATAATTTACAGAAGAAGAAGACACAGTGCAATTCTAGCTTATCTACAGGCTTAACTTATTCCCAAGACAGAACAAACAAGACAAACTCACGTGCACGAATGGGGAATTCTCAGGCAGGAATGGCGGGAAGGATGCGAATGTGGGACCACAGGGCACAGCAAGCGGGTCCGCTCCGGGCGGGAAGCGAAGAGCCGGCAGTTCCTCGTATTCGGCTTTACACCGCACACCGGCAGGGTCACTCGCTGCCCCATCAGGGCTTCACGCGGCTGGTTGAAACGGGGCTGGTTGAAGCGGCTCTCTGCAGAAATCTCTCTTGTGCAGAACTCAGCTGGGTCACGCATCTGCTGCGAAAAGGCTTGCACGGGCATTTATATAACGCGCTTCAAGATCAATGCGCGCCATGCCCGTCATGGTATCTCATCAGCCCTGGTTGGCTGGTGGGGGCTCGCTGGCTCCACCTTTGATGATGAGGTGGTGCCACGCCCGTGATCCGACGGCTCCTCCTCCTTCTTCTCCAGCTTAACCATGTGCATAATGGAGGTTTTGGGGCAATTCGAGCGAGCCCCAGCCAAAGGGCAGCGAACGCTGCCGGCAATTGCGTTTTGGTGGCAATTGAAAGGGGATTCTACCTTATTTCATTTGGTGCAATGCAGAGTCAACTAATGGGAAACAGAGCCTTATACTGACATAGAATAAAGAGATAACTATTTAGAAGATCCTACGATTTTCTACGTGTATGCGATGGACTAGCTAAAGGGACGACCTTTGACCTTTACAATTAATGGAGGTATTTACAATGAATTACTATTATTTACAGAGGGTGATATTTACAACAATTATCAATATGCAGGATTCTCAAATCCGCAACACGGCACCCTCATCCTCCAGGCACGTCCCGGGCCTATAAAACTAACTTAATGCGGCACGTAGGTGTAATTCCCTCTTCAATTAACCTGACCCTGAGTGTGACAGTTTTAAAACACAAATAAGTATGTCCCGCTGTTGCATTGCACCCTACCTAACAGATTCACGCCCACAGGATAACCGAATTACGGAATGGTTTTCAAACTAAACGGTGGGGAGCATTATTTACAAGTGACGTTAATTGTATTTACACTGCAACCCAGGACCTGCGATTTCCTTTGGGGGAAACAAAAAGAAAATCCTCTGGGTGGGGAGGAGACAGCATGCACTGCATCGACGCACCAGCACCAATAATCACCAAAGCACCATAAAGCACGAGTCAGTGCACAGTCATCATAGTTATAATAAAACAAACACACTGTTGGTGGTCTTGTTCTTCTGCTCCCTCTGCTGGCCGTTGTCATTCTTGATGTTATTTTTCTTCCTTCATCTTCTTTGCTTGCGGCCTATTTGGACATAATAATAAAGAGCACAAAACGTGTCCACTTTTTCTTTTTTTTTTAGAGCCCACAGGGGCCAACTAGGGGTGGTTCACCTGTATGGCATGGGTGCCACGTTACCGAGGTCCGCAAGCAAGATCTTCCTCTGGCCAACCTGGCCGGTCCCAGCAGAGGGGCCATGCCACAAAACTTGTGGTCCATAAGTGGTGCTTGGCCACAGACTGTGGTCCATAAGTGGTGCATGGATGCAGGCAGCTGGTTGCGGAAATTTCGGGTTCACAGACGTGGCCTCCCGCACGCTCCCCCCCAGTGCCCAGAGAGCACGATCCTCGGGTCGGGGAAGGAAGACAGAGATGACAGGTTAGCGAGGGGTAAGGTCACAAGGGTACACATCAACAAAGGCAATGCAAGGTGAGGTGCGCACGGAGAGCGAAGTGAGAAAGCTCGTCCCTACCGTACGCCACCACCCCCTGTCACCTACTCCACCCTTGCCCTTACCCATATTTACAACAATTTACAATTCGTCTCTAGCGTCACGTCTTCCCCATATCTCCCCTAATACCAAATTCGTCACAATCCCTCTAACCAAATTTGCCATAAATTCAAATTTCTCATCAATTCCTCTTAAGGAGGAAGAGATGGAACATGAAGCACAATGTCACACCCACGTCATGATGCGTCTCACAATCCAAACATTTGCACAAAAATAACCAAAACATGGCATGGTGTGGAGCTATGTCACCTCAGGTGAGTGGATGTAGATGGTGTGAGGAGATTTCAATCCTAACGACTTCCTAAATGACATCAACACACTTTACACTACCCGGGGTCTTTCCTTGCCAATCAATTGGCCATCTTACACTCTCTGCAGTTTTAAGAACCAATTCCCATTGACCAAACTGTGGTGCTCATCAATATGGGGTCTCACTCCCCCGGTTCAACTCCCTGTGCCTTTGCACAATTTCAGGACTGGGTCGTGTGGCTCCCCTAACAGGTCTACTTACCTGTGCGCCTCCGCCACTGAAGTTGCCTCCCGAGCGTACCTGCTCCTCGCTGACCTACCTGGGGAAGGCCCTCCCCGGCGCTTACCCCCCTCCGTGCCCTCTCTGGCACTGGGCTACCCGGGTCCTTCCTCTGGATCCTCGGGCCCCATTGAACTCTAACTGGCTCCCAGAGCCGACCTGCGGCCTCACCTGGCCGACAGACTACCAGTGGCGGAGCACTCAACCAACCATCCCTCTAACAGGCCACACGCCCAGTCTTTTCCACGTCACTAATGCACCCATCCAAACACCATTCTTCCAAACGCACCACAGGTGCCAATATCCAACCACAATTTACCTATACCCTCTACCTAACTCTTAAACTACCCTCCCCGGGTATTCGTGATAGGGTCCATGCTTCCCATACACTCCTTCGCACCATCCACTCCACTCCACAGTTCCCACCATACTCAATCCACACCATCCATTCCATACTCCATGTATTCCATACCAGCTATTCCACACAACCATTCTCACCTGGATTTGCACACCTGTGCCCACGCACCTGGTGCCACCGGCACCCTCCTTCCTCCCAGGCTTCTTCATTCACAACAATGCCATTCACCCCACACTCACAATACTCTGCTCACTACTCAATCATCACGCTCACCACAAAGAACTACCTGCACCCACACTGCATCATCTAAGCTGACTACTCCCTTCTGAAACTCACGCTCCCCAGTCGCCCCTTATATTCTCACGCTCCCCCGTCATTATAATCCAACTAAGCTATTCTACGTCCCCTCTACAGGTACAATGTCACTACTTAACCCTACAGTTACCTATGGTCATTGCTCTAGATCCCTATTCCATTATCCAAACCCTCCCTGGCTTGGTTTATACCGCCATAACCCCATAAATCTAATGCTCATGTGCCCGGGGGTATGAGGGATGGTGGATTTGCCATCCCACCACCTCGGGCATCTTCCATTATCAATTTTCCCATCAAATTCCAATTCTTGCCAATCCAAATTTGCCAATCGCTGCCAATCAAATTTTCTCATCAATTTTTGCCAATCACCAATTCCCGATCCCTACCAAATGTCCATTAACTTGAGCCTCGGTGCGTCTTTACATTTTCAAAGCGTGGCTTCGCAAAGCCGAGCAATGAATGCGGGTTGTTTGTCTCCCGCGGTTGGATCCGTCCGGCACTCGGTTCAGGGAAGGAGGTTTACTCGGGCCGAGATTCCAAGGTCCACCTCGGCGCGGAACCTTTCGGTGTCCCGCTCGATGGCCCAACCTCGCCCGGCCAGAACGCCGCAACCACAAGGGGTCGCCGTGCCGACCCTTCCTACCTGCTCTCGAACCGGGCCGGTCGCTTTGCCCGGCAAAGCCCGGACTCGACCGTGCGGGGTTGGGCCAGGCCCGAATCGTGCACGACGCTTCGAAGAGAAGCGACGCAGCACCGATCCGTGCCGAGCCTCGCATCCAACAAAGCGCACCGCGCGCCGAGTGCTCGCGTCGGCTATCCGTCGCCCTAAACGCTGCCCCGGTTAACGTCGATGCCTTACTCGCCTGCTCACATGCATACGCGACCCGTTTTACACTCACCAAGCCCGGCGTTCCAATGCCGCCCGTACATTCCACACACTCCGTCCATTCCACCACCGCACTCCTTGTAACACATCACACCTCTCACGCACACTCGTCGTTCGCACACTTCGTTCCACACCTCTCCTCCGTTACGTCCTCCGTAACACTCACCATGGGCGTGCACTCTCGCATCCACCCACTCACGCGCTTCAATGGGCTCTCCCGCACCCACGCCACAACCAACTCAGGTGTGCTTTCTCGCACACTCTCGCCATCCATCCCAAGCATGCATCCTCACACCCACTCCTCCACCAACTCACTCTCCGGGTCACTCTCACCCTCGCACGTACACTCCGTATCGCTCTCACTCTCTGTGTCACACTCCGTACACTCCGACGTGCATTCCCGCTCGCACTCGGTTTTACTCCCACACTTTATAACACTCACTCGCCGACGCACACTTTTTCCTCACGAGTGCCATTCTTTTGTACACCATGCACCACGGACCTCCCACAAACGCCCGGGTGCCATATCGACACCAATCACGCGACAATTCTTTTCGCGCCAAACACTCTGCCAAAAAAACCTCTTAGCACCATACACAGCCCGTCTCACCTTCGGGGTTCTTCTTCCTCCCTGCTCCAACACCTGCAAATCTTTATAAGGATTAGCAAGTACGGCATCAGGATGTGAACACGGACTTTGCACATAATCCATCTCTCCCTGCCGTAAGTGCTTTTCTTAGCGCCCGGTCTCTCCAATTTCAATTCCCACTACTTATTTTTCTTTATTCACCTCGACGACCGCTGGCTTTATTAAAATTTTCTCTCCTACCTCAGCGGACGCCGGCTTCCCTAAACCCCGGGCCGCGATCTCTATACCCGTCATTTTACCCGCGCTTTGCTCCGCCTCGCTCAACCAGCGCTTCTCGACCCGCTTTACCGTGTCGCATACGCCCGGGACCTGCTCGCCCAACCTGCGATCTGTCCCTCTCCGCTTCCCTTACCTCATATGTGGCTTGCCCCCTCGCCAACCCCTCATTAATTTCTTTGGCTTGGCCAATTATGCCCCCCAGTTTGTCCCCTAATCTGCTTCCGAATCCCTCCAATTTGCTTTCCAACTTGTTTCCTACTCCTCCCAATTTACCGTTTAATCCCTCACATTTGTTGTCTAAACCCTCCAATTTGGTCTAACTTCCCAATTTTGTCACTGGTACCCCTTGCTTCGTCCCTCATTGCTCCAATTTGGTTTCCCATATCATTTCTCAATTGCTCACCCTGAGCTCTCGTTTTTTCCTTTTGGGTGTCTATTTTACTTTCTAATCGCTCACCCATCATTAGCATGAGGGCCTCCATTTGCACCATGAAGAGGTTCAAATTCACCGGCGCCGAGGGCGCGGCTGCCGCGCCCACGGCGCCGTTTTGTGAGCTTCTAACCTCGTGCGCGCCGCCGCCATCTTGTGTGCCTGGAACCTTCCGCTACCGAATACGTATTGCCTTCCTCCATTACTCCCAAATCCTCCCCTTGGTCCTGGGTCGACTCTACCTCTTCTTCTTCTACCCCCACCGGAATCCGGTCGCCTTGATTATCCATGGCACAATTTAAATTTAGGATGTTTTAATAAAATTTTGGCCACTCGTAATTTTGAGTGCGTTAAGCGCACTTCGGGTCCGAATCTCGCTCCTGACACCAATTGTTACGGAAATGGGGACAGCTCTCCCCTTAGCAGAGGGGGGGGGGGTTAATCCCCCTTATATTTGTACTGGCCGTCTCCACTCCTGAAGCTACCCAGCTCCCTTGTGGGGTGGGATTGGCCGAGGCGATCGGTCAAAGGATTCCCGTACACCCCCGCCGATCCCTCCACAAAGCAGGTGGGCAACTCCGTTCGAAACCACGGACAAGATGGTATTTTGCGGAGCGGTTTTAGCAGCCCGCAGTTCAAACCATTAGCAAGGACTAAACCCGATTCTTAAACGTTGGCCGAAATCGCGCCACAGGTACTCAATGGGGGAAATCACAAAGACGAACAGATGTGAAGGAAAGAAGGCAAAGGTAGGAAGAACAGGGATTTATTAACTAATTATGTACAAATCAAAGAAACCAAGGGAGAAGGAAAGAAACGAAAATAATTTACAGAAGAAGGAGACACAGTGCAATTCTAGCTTATCTACAGGCTTAACTTATTCCCAAGACAGAACAAACAAGACAAACTCACGTACACGAATGGGGAATTCTCAGGCAGGAATGGCGGGAAGGATGCGAAGGTGGGACCACAGGGCACAGCAAGTGGGTCCGCTCCGGGCGGGAAGCGAAGAGCCGGCAGTTCCTCATATTCGGCTTTATACCGCACACCGGCAGGGTCACTCGCTGCCCCATCAGGGCTTCACGCGGCTGGTTGAAACGGGGCTGGTTGAAGTGGCTCTCTGCAGAAATCTCTCTTGTGCAGAACTCAGCTGGGTCATGCATCTGCTGCGAAAAGGCTTGCGTGGGCGCTTATATAACGCGCTTCAAGATCAATGTGCGCCATGCCCGTCATGGTATCTCATCAGCCCTGGTTGGCTGGTGGGGGCTCGCTGGCTCCACCTTTGATGATGAGGTGGTGCCACGCCCATGATCCGACGGCTCCTCTTCCTTCTTCTCCAGCTTAACCATGTGCGTAATGGAGGTTTTGGGGCGATTCGAGCGAGCCCCAGCCAAAGGGCAGCGAACGCTGCGGCAATTGCGTTTTGGTGGCAATTGAAAGGGGATTCTACCTTATTTCATTTTATGCAATGCAGAGTCAACTAATGGGAAACAGAGCCTTATACTGACATAGAATAAAGAGATAACTATTTAGAAGATCCTATGATTTTCTACGTGTATGCGATGGACTAGCTAAAGGGACGACCTTTGACCTTTGCAATAATTTTTTTTTTTTTTTTTGTATACAAGATCGAGGCTCGTGAAAGAGCTAACATTAATCGCACAAAAAGACAAACCGACACACAAAACACAAAAAACAAGGGGAGCGGCAGACAAGATGGGGAGAGAGGGGGAAGGACACAAACACAACATTTGAGAGCAGGGACATCAGGAGGACTTGGGGGGAGGTGGGAGAGGAATAAAACATATGAACACTGCAAGGACTCTGGGGTGAATTAGTGGGGGTAGAAAAGATCAAGGTTTTGGATGGGGGAAGATAAGAGATGGTGGTGAACAGCTGTTTTAAAGACCTGGAGGGAGGAGTGGGATTGAAGGGAGTGGGGGAGTTTGTTCCAGAGGCGGGAGAAAAGGGGAATGAAATAGTGAAGGTGAGCAGAGAGCCTAGACTTTGGCAGTTTAACCATAAGAGGGTTGCAGGCAGATCTTGTGCGACCTGAAGGAATATTGGGGGGACAGAGCACAGAGAGAGCTGGGGGAGCAAGGCCGGAGAGGAGTCGGTAGAAGACAGAAAGGTATTTACAAGGATGGAGGTATTTACAAGGAATTACTATTATTTACAGAGGGTGATATTTACAACAATTATCAACGTGCAGGATTCTCAAATCCACAACAATATCATCGGCACATGCTGTCTGTTACCTCCAGAATCACGGAAACGTTCCTCGGAGAGAAAAAATAAGGTAAAAGACACTTCGAATGAATCCAAACCCATGGGGAAATTATAAAATAAAAAACAAAGTTGTACTCAAGAGGTTGCATCTTCACGCATATAAAGTGCAGATCGTGCAACCTTTAGAACCGAGAGTTAAATGGATTGGATAGCGTGGGGCAATCCCTGGCGTCCACCCACTCCTTCGACTTCTTCTTGCGTGGGTATGTCAAGGATTGTTTTCCAAACCTCTGTTGCTGACATTGAAACACTTAGTGTGAAGATAACCAACTACATCAGCAGTGTGATGAGGGATATGTGGTCCAACACGTGCATTGAAGTGGATTATCACCTGGATGTGCTCTGTGCCAATAAAGGTGCACATGTTGAGGTGCACTGAAGTACAAAACAAACTACATGAATTTCGTGAATAAATGCAAAACACCGCATCATTGTATCTCTTTGGTTTGGTTATAATGCAATTTTAAACTGGAACAAAACTTTCTGGACAGACTACTTCGTTCCTAAGCTTAAACGTTTATCTTCATAAAATCCATGGTAAGTTTACCCAAGATAAAATGTCTTGAATAAATCAATACGTGGTTGAACTCATTTTACTCTCTTCTTTTCTTTTCGTGCTAGGTACTTACAAAACCTCAAGACATTCGTTATTGCTCTTTCAACCAGCGCAAGAATAAAAGGCTTCCCTTTTTTGTCTGTCGTGATAATTTTTACAACCGGCTTCTGCTAGTCTTGGAATAAAAGGAACACACGTGGCTAAGGATTGTGTCTGAGATTCCTTGTTGCTTTGCAGTAAATCACAACAGTAATGTTGGGTGGTTTGCCATTGCCTTTCGCAGCAGTCGGTCAGGACAGGAATTTGTAATTTGTGTCCCGGATTTAACTGGACGACAATTCGTGAAAGACACCGTGGGATTATTTTACATCCACCAACTAATGCTTACTAGAAGATGTGTCCGAACCTTCATGTCCATCTGAGAGACTCAATCCGCGATGTCCTGCCTGCAAAACATCAATCTGACAGTTTGTAGTCGGCCTGAGAATGAAACCCAAACTAGGAAGCTCTCAAAGGTAAATGTACTCCTGCTACAGCATCCAGTCTGATCATTCTATAAGTAAGTTTATAAAAACATACCATGCTCCATATAATGCTATACATCCTTAGCTAATAACCAAATCCCAAGTATTAAATATCTAGCAGTGGCTTTTCAAAGGATGTGAGAGGGCTGCAGTGTGTCCTGAAATGAGTGGGAGGTTTTAGGAGGTTTTCGATCATCATCATTGAGCTTTCCGACCAGTTTCAAGATGTGATTTGTAAAATGGAAGTCGTTGCTGTTATTATCAGGCCAAAGAAATACTACAGACTACAACTATGTTGAGGGTTTGTAGCAGATGTTTTTTTTTATTACTCAGAATTTCCACATGGTCATTCTGAGCAGGCAATAGCATTAAGCCATGACTAAAGAATTCTTTATCATTTCCAAAGTTTTAATTTTTTACAGGAATTCAACATAAAATTAATCATATTTGCTCGGGTGTTTTATTTCTTTGATAAAAGTATTCTTACAAGAGGGTATCACTGAAAACGTGCGCATTGGAGTAACAAAGGACTTTAAACTTTTTGCTTTTGCCATTTGCTCATTTTTGTTTGAATCCAGATTTTTATTTTTTTTTCTTTATTTTTACCAGGACAATAACTTGGGAACTCGTCAAAGTTGGATACATCAGTGTTGTCTTCGTGTTTGAAAGTAGAACAAAAAACCTTCCAAGGACTTGAAGTACAAATCGTGATTCAAACAAAAAAAATGTGTAAATGGCAAAAGCAAAAAGTATTAATGACTTTGCCACCATAAGCACACAACATGTTGAAATGCTTTGAAAAAAGAAGGAAAAAAAACAGACTTTGGTGACTGAGATATGCAAGAATTTTCTTTGAAATTAGGGTTTTACAGGAGGGGGCATGAAACATTCCGAATGTGGCGTGTCCGAGTTGGACAAATTGAAAACAAACCGAGGAAAGAATCACGCTGGTCTATTTCCATGAAATTATCACATGCAATGTGGATGGTTTTTTTCTCTGTCTTTTGGAGGGTGGGTTGCTCCCTCGATGATTCTTGCCGACGGCCAGAGGCACCGATTGAGCTGCACTGAAGCCTCAATAAAACTGGCACTTTTTCCAGAGAAACTTTGGATACAGACGAGGCTGCAGCAACAGCACAAACTGTGAGCGAGTACAAGAGGCCGTGCCTGGCGCCGTGGCACATGGCTACTTGTCGGGATCTTGAGACGCGTGGTTGAGCCAACAACAGTCACCCTCATTCTCTCGTGCAGTCCAATACAAGCCATGATTACACAGCACACATTCTTCATATCTTCGCACATTCATGAAAGCAGTTTCATCCCAATAAATGATCACTTTATGAAGGAGCAAGTGGGAGTACCCTGCATTGCCCAGTGCTGTTCTAATCCTGTTGGCATTTTGAAGAAATCTATTTGTTATATATATATATACAGTCACGTGAAAAAGTAAGTACACCCCATGTAAAGTTTTGACTTTTTCAACATATTTCAACATACAGCTATTTGATCTTCAATTAAACAGTATCTATAGATAAAGGTGATATAATATAACAAATATCATGAAACATTTACATTTTGTAATCCATTGTATAATTTAAATAAACATAAATGCAAATTTCACATGTGGAAAAAGTAAGTACACCCCGACATTTATCACTACTTCAAATACCTAAAATTAGAATCAGCTCAGGTGCAAATGATTAGAACATCGTTAGAGAGGATCTTGGAGGAACCTGTCTTATTTAAACCTGACTGTTTGGTTTGGTCTTTGTTGTTGAAGTGTGCGGCGTCACCATGCCTAGATCAAAAGAGCTCTCTGAGGTCTTCAGAAAGAAGGTTATAGATGCCTACGAGTCTGGGAAGGGATTTAAAAAGATCGCCAAACAATTTGAAATCAATCATTCGACTGTCCGGAAGATAATCTACAAGTGGAGAAGATTCCAAACAACTGCCAACTTGTTCAGGCCAGGCCGCCCCAGCAAGTTCAGCCTGAGAGCAGACCGAAAGATGCTGAAAGAAGTCTCTAAGAACCCCAGAATGTCATCACGGGACCTACAGGTAACTCTTGCCACTGTTGATGTGAAAGTGCACGATTCTACCATTAGAAAGAGGCTGCACAAATTTGATCTACATGGGAGGTGTACCAAGAGGAAACCTTTGCTGTCCAGGAGGAACATCAGGGCAAGACTATAGTTTGCCAATGAACACCGAGGCAAAGACCAGCACTCCTGGAACAATGTGCTCTGGACAGATGAGTCAAAGGTAGAGCTATTTGGCCACAGTACCAGAAGACATGTTTGGCGAAAACCAAAGACAGCATTTGACCACAAGAACCTGATACCAACTGTAAAGCATGGTGGTGGAAATATTATGGTTTGGGGCAGCTTTGCTGCATCAGGGCCTGTGCAACTCACCATCATAGAATCCACCATGAATTCTTCATTCTACCAGAGGGTGCTTGAGGATAATGTGAGGCCATCTGTCAGAAAGTTGATGCTCAACCGAAGGTCGACCTTGCAACATGACAATGACCCTAAACATACCAGTAAATCCACCAAGGAATGGCTGAAAAGAAAGAAATGGAGGGTTCTGGAATGGCCAAGTCAAAGCCCGGATCGAAATCCCATCGAGATGTTGTGGGGGGATTTGAAACGAGCTATGCATGCAAGAAACCCCTCAAACATCGCAGAGCTGAATGAATTCTGCATGGAGGAGTGGGGAAAAATTTCTCCCAGTCGATGTCAGAGACTGGTAGACAGTTATAAGAAATGCTTACTTGAGGTTGTTTCTGCCAAAGGGGGCAATACCACCTATTAGAGCCAAGGGTGTACTTACTTTTTCCACATGCGAAATTTGCATTCATGTTTATTTAAACTACACAATGGACTACAAAATGTAAATGTTTCATGATATTTGTTATATTATATCACCTTTATCTATCAATATTGTTGAAATGAAGATCAAATAGCTGTATGTTGAAATATGTTGAAAAAGTCAAAACTTTACATGGGGTGTACTTACTTTTTCACATGACTGTATATACTGTGGGTGCCTAAAACACTTCCCAACAACCACCCTTGTTAACATGGTTGCACATGAGAGGTTTGGGTGGGGGAAGGGTGGAAAATCATCAATATGCATTAAAACCTTGGAATGTGGTTGGGGATCTCATTTACATATTACCTTTCACATAACTAAGTCTGGTGTTGGCTTAGCAGTTAGGGTGCCAGCTTGGGATCCTAGGATCCTGGGTTCGTTTGCTGAATTAACACCAGTGGGGTTGATTCAGCCTGTCACCCTTCCAAAGTCGGCAAATTGAGTACCAGATCACTGGTAATTCCTTGTGTGTGTCGCAAGAAGCGACTAACAGGTTTGGCGGCAGGAAGGGCATCTGACTGCAAAACATTGCTTCAAAAAGGGGACCATGGTGCCCAAGAAAGGCCAACCCCTGCTCTGCGGGGAAAATGGCCTCTAAAGGTGATTCCGACATAACTACAGCTGATAAAGCAATTTTTTTTAATCCCGAAAAAAAATCTAACTTTTTTTTCTTTTTGCCCAAAACACTCCCAGGCACTCACTGATGAACCTCTGAAAGTTACACGAAGATCCGTTCAGCCATCTCTGACAAAAATGGCAACACACAGACAGACAAATGGCTCTCATTGTATAGATATATAATTGTATTTGTTTTGGGGATAAATTATGTTAGGGGATTTTGGCCTTTTCATGGTAGCATTATTTGACCACCCACAAGTTGCCCTGCGGGCAGTTAGTAAACAGCATTATTTGTGGACTGAATTTCCATGTCGCCAAGGCAATGGATAAATGGTCCATGTGCCATCCCAAACATAGAGCTCTCGAGGCAGTTTCATTGGCTCGGGGGAAAAATCCTGGATGGGTGACATCTGACGCAGGATTCTTGAATGGCTCACTTTTTCCCAGAGCTGTTACTCATTTTGCTGACTTCGGAAGGATGACAGACTGAGTCAATTCACCTGGTGTTGGTTTAGCATGATGGAGGAGGGGTGGGAGGGCTTTAACTCAGGAACTTAAGATCATAAGTCAACCACCTCAACCACTAAGTCACCACGAGGCTTCTCACCAATTTGAATCCTACAAATTTGAGCTATTGCTTTAAAGTAGACCTAGTTCTCTGATTTTGTCATATGGAAACTGAAACCCACATCCATTCACATAATTATGCTCCTTTACTGTACTCAGAGATTCCAATATCTCACAATGACATTTCATTACATTTCCTATGCAGACTGTGGCTGTTGGTTGCCTCATTGTTGGTTGCCTCAGTGTTTGCCACTGATGCAGCACCCCCTATAGGTCAGGGCAGAAATTTGTAATTTGTTCATGGTGCCGGCGATAGCTCGCCTTCCCTTTGTGAAGGATACCGTGGGATCTTTAATGTACACCAACTAATTCTGGCAGATAGAACCCCAAGTTTACTATCCATCTGAAGGACATTGCACAAATTGATGCCTCACCCTGTTTTGGAAACACCAAGATAACAGTTTATAGTTGGTTTGGTATTCGAACCCAGGCTCGACAGCTACGTGACGTGTGTACATACCTCGAGGCTTTTCTGCGAGCAAACTCACCATGATAATCAATGGCAATATGAATATGAATTGCAACACAAGAAAAAGAAAAAGAAAAATCATTTATTTACGTTCCACAAACTATGCCAATAGATCCAATGGAGATGGTATTGAGCCATTCTAAATGGACAGGTCCATGCCAGGCAGAAATGGCGCCGTTTTCCAGTCAAGGTTTTCTCAGTGGATTTATATACTTTTGATCATACTCTGTCGAATAAGCTTGTGGGCCACCCTGAAATTTGCCTCAAATCCAAGATGGCGGCCAAAAATCCAAAATGGCCACCAGAATAGCTAAAATAGTATTTCTGAGAGTTGCTTTTACCCATAGATGATTTTTTTTCAACTGATTGTGGCCTATTATGATAAAGAAAGATAACTCAGTCATAACTCAGCCATAAAAATTAACAATCGGTACTTTATTAACAAAATGGCCGCCGGGCAACTTCCGTATTACGGAAACTGCTATAACTTCAGTTCCGAGTGTGATATGATTATAATTTTGGTGTCCAGTCATATGTTTTTGGGGTCAAGGAATCCATATTTGTACTTTTTATTTCAGTGAAATCATTGGTTCATAAAGAAATCTAAGATGGCTGCCAATACTGGCCACCGATGTGGCAGATTCAGTCATGTCTTGTGCTCCATAATATATATTACAATACATTTTGATTCAATTTCTTGGTTTCCAAAGTCTGGTTATCCATTTAGTTGGTTTATCATGACACTAGCTCAATAGATCATCCCCTAAATCATGGATGAACAATAAATCCAAGATGGCTGCCGCTGAACGGCTCCTAGTCAGTTTTGCTTCGTCTACCAAACTACACAGGTTTATAAAATGTATCTGAATTCCCATTCAATATGATCCCCGGCTTTGGTTATGCTTTGGGAAAAATATGTTGTTCAAAAGGCACATAATCCTCAGTTACTAAGATCAAGATCAAGATCACTCTCTTCACTCTGAAAGTCTGAATAAAGTCCACAGGTATCCGAAGAAAGTTGTTCCATGGTGCTCTCCGAATTAAGGCTTAAGGACGTATCAGCAATGTTGTGCCTCATAGCAGCTGTAAGGGAGAAGAGCATTGAAACACACCTGGCAGCAGAGAGAACGCTTCTTCCAAAGTGCTTTGCTTTCGGGCACATCAACTATGCTAGGTACCTGACATTCCAACACGTCAATCTCCAAAATCTGAAGGTGAATCACAAAGATGCCTGGGATGATCTGTTGCAAAATGGATTTGGAGGGTCGATGACTGGCGAGCCCTTTTCTACGATCCATGGGGACTTGATCACTGAGACCACAATCAACAGAGAGGTTAAAGTCCGGGGTGGTCCAATGCAAGGCGGTTACAGTACCAGCAAGCAGACAACAGATGCGTTCATAAAAACGAGTCACTTAATGGCAAAGCTCAGAGGAAGATTGAAGGAAAGGTTGCATATCCTGACCTCTTCAACTCACAAGGAAACAACAATAGGGGCACGGAGGCAGCATGACAACATGGTTCGCAACCTAGTCATCCAATTGGATAAGTACTTTGACCCTTTTCTGATTGGTTCTGCGCGTCACATGAAAACTGGAGTGGAAATTAACCAAGGTATTGTCAGTGGATTGTTGTCATCAACCGAAGCAGGAGAGAAACAATTCCAAGACTTTGTTAACCTTAGACTCAAGGCTACTGGAGAAGGCAGAATGAACATTTTTGACAGGATTGTGAATCTCAAGATCAAAACGGGCATGGAGAAGGTCAAGAAAAATCCAAAGGCAGTGAACGTTCTCAAGGAGGATCGACAAGCATTTGGTGTGTTGGTAGGAAAGGCAACTACCCCTGAAGAGGCACATTCACACCCCCTGACAACTATTCCACTTGCCCTTGCCACACCAGAACGAGACATTCGACAAGGTTCTAAAGCAGCGCTGAGGAACTACCTTATTGAGGAATCTTCATCAACTACAGAGGAACCGCCAAATAGAAGCAACTGGCTGATTGACGGAATGGCAGCTGTAAAGTCAATCCCGGCTCAACAGACTTGGGGAGAATACACTGATGCCCTATTGAAATTCTGCATGCCACCAAGCCAGTCAAACCCAAAACAGCTTGGGATCATATTTGATTCCTACTGTACGTCCACTACAAAGGAGTTAACCCAACGACGCCGAGGGATCTCTGGTAGAAGAACCCACATCACAAGCCCCGAGCAGAGTATGCCCAGAGGCAAAGATTGGGACGCATTTCTGCATAATGCTGAAAACAAGACTGAGCTGATTAAATTTATGGTCACTTACTTCAAAAGTGATTCAGTCAGATCGAAACTCAGAATTCCACTCACCGTGACAGAGGAACAGAATACATGGTTGATCACGCAAACTAAGTTTGAACAACTTGAATCCTGCAACCATCATGAGGCTGACACCAGGCTTGTTCTTCATGCAAGCAAGTGCGAAGGTCCGGTTGTGATTAAGGCTTCAGATACAGATGTACTGATCCTCTTGAGCTATGCCTATTCTGTCTGCAAACCACCACAAGACTGGTTCATGAAGATTGACCATCGGTACGTCAGTGTCAAGAAACTAACGACTCATTTTGGAGATGAAGTGTGTCAAACTCTCCCAGCATATCATAGCATTACTGGATGTGACACGACATCATTCCCATTTCGCATCGGCAAAATCAAGCCATTGAAGAAGATGTTGAAACAAGAGAAATCCCATCTACTCTCTCAGCTGGGCAGATCAAATCAATCTTTTCAAGATGCTACCAGTGCTAAATGCTTCTTCAGAACCTGCATGTATTCTGGAAGTGAACAAGAAAGCTTTGTTGAAACAAGGATCCGAACGTACAACACTCAAAAGGTGAAATCTAGTTCCAGCATCCTTCCAGACGAGAGTAGCACCAATGAACACCTCAAGAGGAGTGACCTTCAGGCATGGGTGTGGTACCAGTGTCTCAAGCAAAACATTGAGTATCCTTCTATCACTGACAGAGGATGGGAAAATACAGATGATGGTATCAGGCCAATATGGTTTACCTGCCCGCAACTCCCTCCAAGCCTCTCCAAGAAAAAGAGCAAGAAAAGACAAATTCAAAGTAAGTATACTAAAAATATATCATTACTTTGATCATTGCTTTTCGTTCCTGTCATAAAGTTCCTCCAATGTATTCCCACTGGCAGTGCATTCATCCAGATTAAATATGTGTAACCTTCCACTTACAGGTCTCGCGGAGTATGATGCAGATTTAGAAGATGCAGTAGAAGAGAGAAGCCAGCCTTCAAGGAAGAAGAGACACAGGAATACAAGCAGAAAACATGTACAAGACAGTGAAGTTCACTGTAGAGAAAGAGAAAAGCAAGGTAGATAAGTCCAAAATGCAATCGTAATTTTGTTATTTTTATATGATTTACTGTTTTGAATCCCGACTATATCCATTCACATTTTTTATAGGTATCGGTGGGGCAGAAGAAAGAGCAGAAGAATCTGAAGTTGATGAAGAGTACCAAGGAGATGGGGAAAATTCGGAGAGCACCATGGAACAACTTTCTTCGGATACCTGTGGACTTTATTCAGACTTTCAGAGTGAAGAGAGTGATCTTGATCTTGATCTTAGTAACTGAGGATTATGTGCCTTTTGAACAACATATTTTTCCCAAAGCATAACCAAAGCCGGGGATCATATTGAATGGGAATTCAGATACATTTTATAAACCTGTGTAGTTTGGTAGACGAAGCAAAACTGACTAGGAGCCGTTCAGCGGCAGCCATCTTGGATTTATTGTTCATCCATGATTTAGGGGATGATCTATTGAGCTAGTGTCATGATAAACCAACTAAATGGATAACCAGACTTTGGAAACCAAGAAATTGAATCAAAATGTATTGTAATATATATTATGGAGCACAAGACATGACTGAATCTGCCACATCGGTGGCCAGTATTGGCAGCCATCTTAGATTTCTTTATGAACCAATGATTTCACTGAAATAAAAAGTACAAATATGGATTCCTTGACCCCAAAAACATATGACTGGACACCAAAATTATAATCATATCACACTCGGAACTGAAGTTATAGCAGTTTCCATAATACGGAAGTTGCCCGGCGGCCATTTTGTTAATAAAGTACCGATTGTTAATTTTTATGGCTGAGTTATGACTGAGTTATCTTTCTTTATCATAATAGGCCACAATCAGTTGAAAAAAAATCATCTATGGGTAAAAGCAACTCTCAGAAATACTATTTTAGCTATTCTGGTGGCCATTTTGGATTTTTGGCCGCCATCTTGGATTTGAGGCAAATTTCAGGGTGGCCCACAAGCTTATTCGACAGAGTATGATCAAAAGTATATAAATCCACTGAGAAAACCTTGACTGGAAAACGGCGCCATTTCTGCCTGGCATGGACCTGTCTAAAAGTACAACAATGGGGAAACATCTCCACAAGGCATTGGCAACATTGACATATGAAACCATTGTCCTTGCCTCCTTGATGAAAGGACAGGAAATTGTGAGTGCCTCTTCAATGCATTATTCTCTATTTTTATGCACTTGCATACAGAAGAATAATTAACAGAAATAACAGGAATGTACTCACAAACACACACACACACACACACACACACAACACACATTTAAACTGACCACAACCGGAATGAATAAACTAGACATCAAAATCAGGAAACTCCTCACCATCCACAAAATGGTTTACAAAAATGAATGCACCAGATGGCATCAGCTTGCATGTCCTATTGTCCTAAACACCTGCTCTGTTGCTCTTGCACATCCTCTGCCCCTTTTCACCCTATCTTTTGCGCTAGGTCATCTTCCATTTGCTTGGAAATCCACCAACATCACTGCGTTATATAACCATAGGGGCAATACCCCTGGTGCTCACCTGGTAGAATAAACAGTATACTGCACTGACTAAAGGTATTTTTAACCAATTTCAATGGTTGCTAGAAGACAGGGCACCATCTAGATTCTAGAATCATACTAACATAATCATAAGACTTTAAACAAACAAAAATATATATATCTATTTTGGGGGCAAACCCTCCTCCCCCAACCCCATATACCTCCTAAGACCCCAATTTTTCTAATGCCTTGAACAAACATTGGTACATCATGGGTGATTAAGGTTGTGGTGAAGTTTCATCGAAATTGCGTGTGTAGGTTCTGAGAATAAATCAAATACCTATTTTGGGGGCAACCCCCAGTAGACCACCGAAGGGAAAGATTTTTTAAATGCCGTGAACAAACGTTGGCACATTGCGGGTGATGAAGGTTGTGGTGAAGTTTCACCAGAATCACGTGTGTAGTTTGAGGAGAAAGCAAACACCTATTTTGGAGGGCAACCCCCCCATAGAAGACAGACAAATTGGAGCATAGACAAAGGGGCAGAATTTTTTAATGTCGTGAACAAACTTTCGTCCATCACTGGTGATGAAGGTTGTGGTTAAGTTTCATCGAAATAGTGTGTGTAGTTTCAGAGAAAAAAGCAAATTCCTATTTTGGGGTGTCAAAACTGAATCAACTTTGACCCCTGGTAAACCCCCTTGGACCCCGATTTTTTAAATGCCGTGAACAAACTTTAGTCACAACACAACAAATATAAGTTGTGCCAAATTTGGTCGCAATCCCATCAGCGGTTTAGGAGAAGAAGTTTCAAGTGTTTATGGACTGACGGACTGACGGACGGACAACGCGCCATCGCATAAGCTCCCCTGAACTTCGTTCCAGGTGAGCTAAAATGTGCAAAAACTGATCCCCTCAACTGGACTGTTCTGAAGTGGCCAGCAATAAGTCCAGATCTAAATCCCATTGAACACCTTTGGGGAGATCTGAAAACAGCAGTTGGGAGAAGGAACCCTTCAAATCTGGGAGAACTGGAGCAGTTTGCACAAGACGAATGGGCCAAACTGCCAGTCGAGAGGTGTAGGAAGCTCATTCATTGCTAGAGGAAGCGCTTGACTGCAGTTATTTTGTCCAAAGGCTGTGCTACCAAATATTAAGTCTACGGTGTCAATAATTTTGTCAATGCCATTTCTTTTTATTTTCTGATTTAAAAGGAAATTAGAAAAAAAAAAATTATTAAACCAAATTAAACAAAATTAAAAACAAAGGTTGTTGTTGTTTTTTTTGTTTTTTTTTGTATACAAGATCGAGGCTCGTGAAAGCTAATATTAATCACACAAAAAAATCAAACCGACACATAAAACAGAATATAAGGGGAGCGGTAGACAAGATGGGGAGAGAGGGGGAAGGACACAAATACAACATTTGAGAGCAAGGACATAATTGTAATATTAACGGTGAAATAAAGAATTGTGGACACCAAATACTTTGGTCAATTTCAACTTATTTTTAGAGAAAATTGTGAGTTGTTTGAAAAAAGTGCAAGGGTGCCAATATTTTTGGGCCACGACTGTGTATTTGAGGAATTTGGCAGAGTCCAAAAATGGCCTACCAAGCCTCAGGGAACCGGAATTGGAAGTCCTAATGATGGAATCTTGCGTTATGTGATGGACATAGACATAGATCACATTTTGAGTCAATTACTTAATTATCTTGCCACCTCCACAGAAATAAAAAGGGCTCCATTGGTTTTTGTGCATCCACATCATAAAACTTGTGCCGTCATGAATGAAACCGCTCCAATTGACTATCACGTTGACGATCGTGGAGCGGCTTGCGTGCCCTGATGACCCAATGAGCTATACTGGACAGGTCTAACCAAATCAGGCAGGTCAGATGGTAGGGGACAGATGAAGTATGGTCACAACCTTGAGGAGTAAACCTCGATGCCAAAAATCCTGATGTCGGCAGCAGGGCCTCAGTAGTTGAAATGCCGAAGCAGAAAGACTTGTTACCCAGCATTCCAACGATGAATCTATCTATAATTCCACTAATCTCTGTGTGTATGTGTGTGTGTATGTGTGTATGCGACAACGATTTCTCGACAACTACCGGTCCGATATACTTGAAACTTGCCAGGTATATTGCTGGGGACCCGAGGATGTGCCTTTTCAAGGTTTGAAATTAATCGGACAAGTACTTACCGAGCTATGGCGATTTAGCCGTTCGCCGTTCGCTTTGGCGTTGCGAATGGACCAAACCATTCCATGTAAATAGAGGGGGGGGGGGGGGGTTCTGTGGTCGTTGCGAATGGACGAAACCATTTCATGTAAATAGAGGGGGGGGATTGTCACTGTACTCGCAAGCCGTTCGCCGTTCGCTTTGGCGTTGCGAATGAACCAAACCATTTCATGTAAATAGAGGGGGGGGATATAATTTTAGATAGATATATAGTACGGGCATATATATAGTACGGGCATGCCCTAGTATCATAAATGCTGACAAAAAGAATACTACGTACTCATGTAGTGCGACTGTGTGACTGTGCGACCACAACGTGCGACCACATGAGTACAATTAGCAACTGAAAGACACTGACAATGGAAAACCATAAAGGTGATCGAGAGATGGCCAAGATGGTACTTTTCTGGAAACCTTCTCATGGTCACCGCTCAAGAGGATGAGCCGCTACAATCTACATCGATACACTGGAACTCGACACCAAATTCAACAGGCGTGTCCTCCCTGAAGTGATGGCGAGAATAGAATAATGGAAAAAGTTTGCCAGTAGTGTCCAATCAGATTGACCAGATGATGACGTCATGAATCATGCTGAGTTTCACAAAAATCCGTTGAGCCGCCTTCGAGGTGGGTGAGAGCGGGGGGGATGAAGGGGGGGGGATGAAGGGGGGGGGGGGGAAATGTCAATGGATCGTTGCTGGAAGGAATTATTATCTGTAATATTATTATTTATCACTATTACCAATTCCCCAATGAAGACCGCTCATGCATAAGAAAAAATGCTGTCAGAAATGCATCTCCATTTAAACAATGGTATAATGATCCCTTTTAACGCATTTTCGATGAGCGCTCTCTTTTTCCAGGAACGTATCCTGAGTGCAAAGCGAAGTATTACTTTATCATGAAAATACTGCCATCTGCTGGGTACAACAAAACAACAACAGGCATTTTAAGGACGTACAAGCAATAATGTAAAGCTCAATAACCGTCATATTTCAGCTTCACACACACCTTAACCTGAGAGTTAAGCACCACCTTGGCCCTGTCAAGCCGTCATATACCAGGGGTTAGCTCCTCCAAACACCCCCCTCTCCCCCTTACTCACCACGTTTTGTCCCACAATAAATTATTAACTAACAGAAGGCCTTGGTAAAAAATACCACATGATAGAAAAAAATGGAAGCCCTTTATTCTTGTGCTGGGTGGAATAGCTCAAAACTGGGAGGTACAATAAGCAATGGCATGAGTTATGTGCACCTGGCGCGTAAAGAAAAGAAGAGTAGAACGAGTTTAAAAACTTATTAATTTAATTAAAAACATATTGGATCGGTTAAACTTGCCATGCCTCATGGATTATATGAATATACTTTTAGGCTTAGAAATGACGAAGTACAGGCTGTCCAGAAAGTCTTGTTCAGGTTTAAAAAATTTATTACAACCAAACCAAAAGAGATACATGCAATAATGTGGTTTTAGCATTTGTCACATAATTCACAAAGTTTCTGTGTTCTTTATAACACCTCAACATGTACACCTTTAGTGGCACCTAGCACATCCAGTCGTGTGTGCTAGCAACATGTATACCATTCTATCAGAAACTAATAGACTGGAGTTTGGTGAGAACATTGAGGCAAAAGAGAGCATTATGGCGAAAACATGAAACTACGGAAAAGGTAACACTGGCAGTGCTATTTCTAATTTATCATGGGTTATTGCTGTGCTTGTGACTTATTAGTCCCCATTGGACTTAGTCCGAAACGGGGGCTTATGGATTCGGTCTCATGCATCAGTGCGGCAGTCTACAACCATATATCGGACATGTATGGACCGATTTTGTTCATACTTGGAACAAATGCCATACATGATGGTATACATATGCACATAATTTTGTGGCCACTTCAGAGTGGAAGGGGGAGAGGGAGGGAGGATGGCAGGGCAAATATTGGGATCTTGTGCATCATAGTTTTTTTGTGTGAAATTTATCAAAATTACCATCCTCCCTTTATACTGGTAGAATAAAACAAAGTCCATTGGCAATGTCTGTTTAGTTTGGGCTTCCAGGCATTTCCCACATTCAGTTCCACATCACACAAAATGGCAGGATGGATTTTTACAAACAACCTGTCAAACATGACAATGTTTAGATTATTTGAGAAGCGTAAAACATAAAGATCATATCTTTATGAGAAAAAAAAACATTATTCTTGCATATCTTGCAAATTCTTGCATATCTTCCTGTTCATTCATTCACTTGCTTGTTTTGTCCAACTATTCCCTCAACGTCCCCATTGACACTTTGGTGCCTTTTCACCCTCCTCTTCCATGAGCCTCGATGTTGTATAGAAAAAAGCATCGGTGACATTCACCAATTCACGTTTCTACGTTTTTGAGGGTCTGGGATGACTTTTGTTATTTATTTTGGCTCACAATGTGTGATCTGTTCAACGGGCTATGAAAATGCTACTGCTGCAGCTGCTATTCTTGCTGTAGCTTTTGCTGCTGTGGAAGCTTCTGTTGCCTTGGATGTGTTATTGCTGTTGTGAGCTGTGACTTGTGCTCCCAATACAGCACATGAAGGTTTTCTAAACACTTCTGTCTCACTCCATTAGTCCCACTAGAAACACCCACTCATTCTGAAAGCAGCCTGGGGGGGAAGGTGAGGGGATAGTGGGAGAGGTGGGGCAAATAGATTTTGTACTGTGGCTAACAATCCCCCGTCTGGAGCAGGGGTCAGTAAACCACTCTTGCACTATGGCACGTGTACAGGCGAACATTGTAAGTTGTCCCCCTCTCCCCCTCATAAGTGGATAGGGAGATTATTTTTTTTGTGCCGCATGACCGGACCCTGGGTACTACCAACACGTGTGCAATTACATTTGTTATGCTCTAACAGGAACACAAACAACATGGATAAACGCTACAAAAGTGTCATTAATGGCTGGACATGCAGGGCCCCCCATAAGTATTGGAACAGCGAAATCAAATTTGTTATTGTTGGTATATCTTGTACTCAAGAAATTTGAATTCAAGATCAAAATATGAATATGAGGCAAGAAAGAGTACAGAAGTTCAGCTTTTATTTCTTGGTATTTCTATGCATGTATGTTTTACCATTGTAAAACGATCGCCCTTTTTATGATAATTCCCACAAATTTAAGGAAGCATAAGTATATCTTAATATAATTCACCAAATGTCTGTCCATCACGTCTGTCTGTCCGTTCAATGGTAACGTAAAAACTGCTGAACCGATTGCAACGATATTTTGGGTGGGTAATCCTGGGATCTCCAGGAGTAAAATAGGTTATTTAGTTTTCCCAATTTCAGCTTTGGTCTCCAGCATTCTCAGGTTTGGACTCCCGCTTAACATTCGCGTTCGCATAACGTTCATTGTGATGATGTTGTTTTCCCGGGTGCCGCACAAACGGCTGCACCGATCCATCCACAACGTTTTAAAATATTGTGCTATATATCGTTTTTTGCTCCATCTTTCATGGTGAAAAAATCACTTTCATGGTGAGAATTAAAATTCTCTTATCTGGATATCAAATAGTGGATACTCAGTGACCTCAGACAAAGACCTTTTATAAGGACACGGGTTGAATCCCTGCTTGAGAGAATTCCAACCCCCTCCCCGCCATCACGGTCGTCTCTCCAACTCACAATCCCATGAGATATGCGGAAAGGATGACCCAAAACCAATTATCTTCTTTTCGATTCGTATACAAACATCATTAAAAGTAAATAATGACCTCGGCCAAAGTTCAAATGACGTTTAATCTCTACATGAGAGAATTCCACATAGCTATTTGGGCAGTGTATACGCTACCAGTTCGCTGTCTCCATCGATCTTGCCAAGGCCGTAACAGCTATCGGCTCAAAATCCTTTTAACTGTTGATTTGGTAATATCACGATTTGAAACACGATGGAATAATATTTACCGATATGAACAGTGATGTGGCTTTTATTGAAATTCTAAAGCTACCGTTTAGATTTGATTTTGTTTATAGGAAAGATAGGATGTTTATATAAATCGTTTAAAATTAAAAAAAAAACTTTAAATTTCTGATATTTTACCTTTTCATTTGGGCCTCCCAATTGAAGCCCCGCCCATAGGGCGGGTACCGTTGTTAGTTTACTATAATTCACGGACCGGTGTTTGTTTGTTTGTGTGTCGCGCTAATCTTTCTACAGTATTGGCTTGATTACATCCAGACTTGCAACATAGGATCAGCATGACCGCAATTAGTGTATTTTGAGCGTTTTAATCCCGGCCGGTGGTCTTTGGGGGGGGGGGGGCGCAGAGAAGTTGCCAATTTGCCAATTTGAAGAATTGGAGGTTGCCAAATCTCTATGTAAATATGTATCATGTAGCACCACCTCCAGGTGGGAGATGGTATAACAAGTCTCACACTTTATACATATGATCAGCATGACCTCCCTTTATACAGTATAGTACTTTATACAGTATAGTATATCCAAACAGTGTAGTATTTCTGTCCCCACGTTTTCCATTGCAGAGTGATGTTTTAAATTATAAGTAGTAAGCATGTTTTTTGCTTCATGCACATAACCAGGCTTTTTTTTTTCTTTTTTTTCCTTTTGCCTTGGGAGTCAGTAGACATAAACCAACATGAAGAACAGAACTGTCGGTTTTAGAAAAGCAAGCAATTTGGAAGCTGAAAGAACAGAATAATTCAATTAGAACAGCAGCACAAAAATTAAGCAAAGCAAATACAACAATTTGGAATATCTTGAAAAAGAAAGAAACCACTCATGTACTTAGCAATAGACAATGACCAGGTCGGCAAAGGAAAGCAACTGCAGTTAATGACAGAAAAATCAGAGCTGTGAAGAAAACCCAAAAACAACTGTCAGTGACATCAGCAACAACCTCCAGAGTGAAAGTATCCCAATCTACCGTTCAAGGAAGACTTCAACAGCAGAATTACAAAGGCTACACCGCAAGGTGCAAACTTCTCAGGCTAAGAAATAAATGAGCACAAGTTGAGGCTTTCATAATCTCCCTAATTTTGTGTGCGATCATCGATATTGTCAAATTGGCCAAAGTAAAGTTCACATTGTTATTAAATACGAGTGTGTGATTGTACCTTCTGGCAGTAATCATTCTCATTGTCATGTTGCAGTTGATGCTGTTAACTGCTCCTACTGACTGCATTTACTGCTCTTTTTGTTTGTGCAACTTGATGGCCATTTTTCTTTCAGTTCATCTGTTTACATTTTCTTAATTGTTTTTTCTTTTAGGATTATGTAAAAAACCAAAAAAAAACGTTTTTCCCCATTTGCAAACTCGACCTGTGAATCATACCAAAAAAAAAAGTCACAAACATGTATGATCATAGGCATTGGCAGACAGGACTAGTAAAGTCCACATTTTATTAGACTAGCAAAGGTACCCGCCCTATGGGCGGGGCTTCAATTGGGAAGCCAAAATGCAAAGGAAAAATATCATAAATTGAAGGCTTTTTTAATTTTAAACGATTTATATAAACATCCGTTAAATCATACCACACGCAAATCAAAATCTAAACAGTATTTGTAGACAAATCGTTTGGGCAATGGGCTCTCCAATATTCCATGTGTTCACGGTTTGAATTACGTAACGACACGTTTGTGACGATGTTTGTGTTCACGGTAGTATTTGATGTGGCAGTGTGAACGTAATTTCGTAATGTTTTTCGTTTTTATTTTCGTAATCGTATAATGAACGTTTAATGTTTAATGAACGTTTAATGAGCGTAAGAATAATGTTTAATATTCATTAAATGAATGAATGAATGAATGAAATAAATAATGCCATGGCGTCGCATTGGCAGCAGTGACAATATAAAAATGTTTGCCAAGAACTTCAAAGAGAGAAAAGGAATTTATCAGCAATATCGTCTATCCTGAAGTTATAAGCTGAAGAAGAGGTACAAAATCATTCCATTTTTTTTTTCCCTAAAGAAAAGCGTAAAGTTGATTTCACGATTTGAAACACGATGGAATAATATTTACCGATAAGAACAGTGATGTTGTTTTTTTTTAAAATTGAAATTATAAAAATACTGTTTAGATTTTGATGATTTCCGTGTGATATTTAACGGATGTTTATATAAACCCAATTGAAGCCCCGCCCTTAGAGTGGGTACCCATTGCTCGTAATATATAATGGCGATACAACAATTTTTAACGCTTTGCTTTGAAGAACGGGAATGAAGGGGGAGGAGCGTGTTAATATGTCTGGTTGAAGGCTTTGGGTGGTGAGGGGGCTTGAACCTAGATTTTAATCTTACAGCCGCCATGTTGGTGCTCGCCGTCACTGCGATGTGAGAACGAAGAGGAAAGAACGCAGAAGAAGAGTAGCAGACATTTGCAGGGAAGTTTGTCATAACCAAGTCTAGAAGAGAAGATGTTCCGTTGACTTAGATCCGGGTCGGGAAATTGACAGATTGTGTCAGTCAAAAAAAAAAAAATTGTTCAGACCAAAAAAAAATGAAGTCAAAAAAAAAAAAGTGAGATTGTGACAGTCCTTTGCCAGGATGCACCTTTCGCAATTGAGACACCAGATTTCCACATACTTTGGCATACCTGGCCAATAACCCTGGTCCTGGGTGAGCTGTAAGGTACGGTCTACACCCTGGTGTGCATGTCCATCATGCACACACTTGAGCACTTCTTCTCTGAGGTATTGCGGTAATAGGATTTGGAACACTTCTTTACCGCCCCCTGGAGGGTAGATCCGACGATAGAGCACACCTTCCCTTTCCACCAGGCGACCCTACTGGGGAAATACCTCCCTACTGTCCTGACCAAGTTGTTCACGTTCCTTTGGTCCTGGGGTTCAACCCTCCCACCAATGTTTCCACACGGGACCAATGGCTGGATCTCGATTCTGCAAAGTGGGCAAATCTAGCTGTGAATGACCAGGCAGGGCAGAAATCTCATTGTGGTGAACTTCCTGAGAAACAGAGGAGTCAGTTGATGGAGGATGAGATAAAGCAGGAGGGACAGCCATTCCTTGGGCAAACCGTTCAAGGTACTGCCTCGACAAGGCGTCTGCATTGCCATTATTACGACCTGGGTGATATTCCAACGTATAGTCAAAGGAAGCCAATTGAGAAGCCCATCGCTGCTCCAGTGCTCCTAATTTAGCAGTGTGGAGATGGCTGAGGGGATTGTTGTCAGTGTAAATTGTAACCTTATAACCTAATAAATACTCCTGGAATTTTTCTGTGACGGCCCATTTAAGAGCTAAAAACTCTAGCTTCATGGAGCTGTAATTACTCCCGCCAAGGAGTAATGCATTCGATCGTGTCCGTGTCCGTGTGTGTGTCCGTGTCCGTGTGTGTGTGTGTGTGTGTGTTCGTGAACAAGATATCTGGAAAGGTTCTGAACGGATTTGGATGAAAGTTGGTGGGATGATTTCCCTTGGGATAAGGAAGAATTGATTAGTTTTTGGTGAAGCTCAGGATATTGTTACAGACACGACTTTGATGTTAAAGTGGGCCGAGCGGAATGGCCGTCGTGTCCGCACAAATTACCCGACTATACTCGACGTTGACGAAGTCGCGCTACGCTGGCTCAATAAGAAAAAGAAGACACCCGGCTGGATTACAATCACACAATACGACACCAGGGGTTCAGTTCTCAAGACCTCCGGAGGAGGTTATATTAAGGCGGAAAAGGTTAGATTACAGGGGCTAGAGGTATATTACAGGAAGACAGGCACTTAGACACACTCTTATATTAACCCCGGACAGACGACAGACACACGGGACAAAATGCTGACTCACACGGGGATTGATGGCAAGGAAAGGCAGGTAGCGATGGCTCAAGGTGCACTCTTGGCTCAAGGCAGAATCGACTCGGTCCGGTCCAGAGATGCGGGGAGGTATCGTCGCGCTGGGGGTGGCGGTGGCTTCTCTCTCCAGTCTCCAAGCTGAGGCGCATCTCTCGTCACATCCGGCGCGGGGCCGCGTATATCCGGCGGGGAGTGACACGCCCTCGGCTCGTTAGCTCCGCCTCGTGGAATCGGCACGTTGCTTCTCATTGGGTGCGTGCGGGGGGGTTTACCAGGCTCCGCCCTTGACGAGGAGCTGACAGCCAGCCCCTTCGTGGTAACCCCGTCGGAGCGCATGGTCAATGGCGCTAATCGAGCCGGTGTGAGGACGCATCCTCCCCCGCTCCGCCGCCATCTCCTCTGTTGTTGTTGTAATTGTTGTTGTAGTTGTTGTTATTGTTGTTGTTTGGGGAAGAAGATGGGAGGAGGTATGGGAAAGGTCCTAAACTCACTACTGATGCCATATAATCACATTCTGGTGCAACGAAGAGTCATAATTAATGGAGACGAGGCCTTAACTGACATAGAATAAGAATAACTAGGAAGATGTCCGAAAGTTGTCTACGTGTGGTGCGGTGGACCTGGGCACGACATTTAATGGGGGAATAAGGGGAAGGTCGGCTCTACTGATTGTTATTTACATGCAATGGGACTAGGGAATGGGGGATTGGGGAAAGTTGGGGAGTATTGGAGAAAATAGGGGAATATTTACAAGCGGATATGGAGGCCAAATTCCATATTCGCAACATTGCACCCTTCTCTACCCTCGGGGCGTCCCGACCCGATAAATTTTTACCTACTTTAGTGTGGCACGCAATGTAGTTCCCTCTACTATTAACTCTACCCTGAGTGCGACAGTTTTACAGATATTCACAAATGAGTAAATATGTCCCCCTGCGACGTTGCACCCTTCTCCTCACAGAAACACACCCACAGGATAACCGAATCCGGAAAGAATCCTCAAACTAAACATACAGCCGGTAGGGAGCATTATTTACAAGATTACGCTGATATCTACACTACGATCCAAGACCTGTTTTTGGAGGAACACATGCAGATGTTATGCATAGAGAGAGCGCGCTTGCCAACATCGATACACCAACCCACGAGTGCTCTGTGGCCGACGGCCTTTAATAACGTGCAGAGCACCCTTCCCGAGCATCAAAAGCACCACCCCACCACCAATCGGTGCAGTCACCATTGTTCATTGGAATAAAAATAAATTCGACAACCCCTAACCCTGCAGGTGTCTCTTGCTCTTCTTGTGGTGCACTTGGTGTTAGTTAACAGTGGTTCACCTTTATGGCATAGGTGCCACGTTGACCCATAGGTCCATCCCCGGGTGGTGCTTGGCCGCAAACGAACTGCGGTCCATTGTGGGTGGCCACAAACATTGCGGTCCATATGGTGTATCGATCCCGGCAGCAAACAGCGAAAGTGCAGGCCCACAACTGCGCAGCCAGCACCTCTCTCTCTCCTCTCTCTCTACCCCAAAGCCAGATCCTCGGAGGTGGGAGACAAAAGAAGAAACAAGTGAGTAAGGTGGTAAGGGCGCAAAAGTGCACGCAATGTAAGGTGATGCACACTGGGGGCACATGGGAACCAGGTGAGACAGGTACGTTCCTATCGTACGCCCCACCCCCCCCACCAGGTAACCTACATGGCCCCTCCCTTACCCCTTACTGTATCCACACAACACAACACTACCCATAAACATCTACTTTACAAATCAACAAACATCCCTACTGTCTTCCCCGTTCCTCCCATATACCAAATTCGTCTTCTCTCCCTCCTAACCAATCAAATTTGCCATTTTCAACTCAACATCAAAATTTGCCATTACCAATTCATCATCAGTCCCTCCTAGGGAGGGAGAGATGGAATCACCCCAATGTCTCATCCACGTCGTGATGCGTCTCACAAATCCAACAGCAATTCTCATTTCTGCAACACAAACAAAGAAAACACAGGTGTGGAGTCATCATCATCACCACAGGCAAGTGGCTGCGTATGGTGCGACAGGTTCATTAATCCTAACTATTTCCTAAATGACTTTAACAACTTTACACTACCCGGGGTCTCTCTCCGGCCAAACCATTGGCCCTCTTACACTATGGGTTCTAAAAACCAATTCCCATTGGCCAAACTGTGGTGCTTTCCAATTTGGGGTCTCACTCCCCCGATTCATCTCCCGGTGCCCTCGTACAATTTCTGGGCTGCGACGTGTACCTCTCCCAGTGGGTCTACCCACCTGCACACCTCCACCACTGCAGTTGCCTCCGAGCTTACCTGCTCCTTACCCTAACCTAACTACCTGGGGAAGGCCCTCTGGCTCTCTCCCCACTCCGTGCCCTCTCTGGCACTGGGCTGCCCGATCCACACCAGGGATCCTCAGGCACCCACTCACAACTACCGGCTCCCAGAGCCCACCTGCGGCCTCACCTGGCCGACATCCTCACAGTGGTGGAGTGCCCAACCAACTACACACACTAACAGGCTACACGCCCAGCCATTTCCACAACACTAATGCACCCATCCACAACACCATTCTGCCACCGCACCACAAATGCCAATATCCAACCACAACTTACCTATACCCTCTACCTAACACTTACACTACCCGCCCCGGGTATTCGTGAAAGGGGTCCACTCTTCCCCCATCCACACCTTCGCACCATGCACACCACTCCGTACCACTTACTCCAACTCTCTCCACACACCTGTACTTGCACACCTGTGCTCACACCTGGTGCCACCTGCACCCTTCTCTCCCCAAGCGCATTCGCGCTGATCCACACACTCACTACTCATACACTGCTCCACACACCTGTCCAGTTGCACACCTGTGCAATCACACCTGTTCAATTCTCACACACACAGCATCATCTCAGCTAACTACTCCCTTCTGAAACTTGCGCTTCCCAGTCGTCCCTTTAAACTATTGCGCTCCCTCGTCATTATCATCCACACTAATCTACCTGCGTCCCCACTACAGGTATCAGTCACTAACTAACCTTAACGTCACCTAATGTCATCTTCGCTAGATCCCTACCAATATCCTAACCCACCCGGGCTAGTTTTCACTGCCATACACCCCATAAACTATAGCGCATTTGCCCCACTTGTGAGGGATGGTGGATTTGCCATCCCACCACATCGGGGGTCTCTCACTACCAATTTTGCACATCAAATTTCAACAAATCAAAAATTTGCCAATCACTACCCATCATCTGCCAATCACTACTGCCAATCCCTTGCCAATCCCTTGCCAATCATCAAATTTTGTTTTTCTCTAATTTTGGGTCCAAAACACTAACCTCATCACCCAGTCTACTCACTACTACCTCTCGGTGCGCCAATCCCTGTCCAAAGCCCGGCTTCGTAAAGCCAAGCAATGGATGCTGGTTGTTTTGTGCCAGCGGGTGGATGCGTCCGGCATTCGGGGCAGGGACGGGGGCTTACCCGGGCCGAGATCCCACGCATCACCTCGGCGTGGAGCCATCCAATGTCCCGATCTCGACCTGCCGGCACGTCTCAACAAAACGTGGTCGCCATAACGACCCTTCCTATCGGGCTGCCAGCTCCGCCTAGTGGAGCCTGGACGCGGCCGTTCAAAGCGAGGCCCGGCACGGATCGCGCACGGCGGTCCTTTCGAACCCGCCGTGGCTCGGATCCCCGCTGGTTCTCGCGGCACGCGAAACCCGGCACGCACCGAGGGCCCGCTTCGGCTAAAAGTCGACCTAACCTTTAACCCGGTCACCGTCGATGCTTCACCTGCTTGCTTACACCCCGCAGCCCGTTCCTTGCTCACACCTCCAGCCGTTTCCATGCTCCTTGTACCGTTCCTTACACACCCAGGCACACCCATTCCACTCACAGCCTTGGTCACACACCTGACCACCGAACACTTTGGCACACACTCGTTGGTAGCACACCTCACCAATACACCTCTTCGCGCCCCCTCCTCGGTCACCTCCTCTGTGACAATCACAGGTGTGCTCTCATTCGCACACCCAACCACGTGCCTCACCACCAACTCCAGCGTGCATTCCCACTCACGCTCTACCATTCCAGGTGTGCATCCTTCCATCCCAGGTGTACATCCTCGCTCACCTGTCACAACTAACTCACGCTCCATGTCACTCTCACTACTTTCACCTCCATTCCTGACAGCGCACTCACCCTTACTCTTGACAGCGCACTCTTTCCTCAGGCACCTGTCCGTTACACACCTTTCTCGCGCACACGCTCCCGTTACACCCTCTGTAACACTCACCACAGCTGTGCATTCTTCCTTGCCTTTGACAGCGCACTCTTTCCCCATGCACCTGTCCGTCACACACCTTCCTCGCGCACACTCTCCCGTCACATCCTCTGTAACACTCACCACACCGCGCTTCCACGTGCTTCCTCGCACACACGCTACGACCGACTCATTCTCGCCAACACCCTCACTCCTTGGCACGCACTTTTTCCTCACACACCCCAGAGTCGGACTTTCTCGCACACCTCCTCTTTCGCACACCAGACCTGTCGCACACTTCACCAACGGCCTCTCACGAACACCCGGGTCTATCTCGACCCCCAAGCTTATTAAATCCCCTGGCGCATCATACGCACGACCATATTGGTCACCACTTACACCGGGTCCTCTTCCTCTTCGCTTCTCCTCCATCACCTGCGAATCCCTCATCCGGTTAATGAGCACATCATCACGATCCAAACACAGACTTTGGACCAATTCTTTTATCTCCTCTTTTATCTCTTTCTTATCCCCTCTCCGTCGCTTCTTAATTTCGCTCATCCCTTCCTCCACTTCTTCTAATTTGTGCTTCACCTCTTTTATTCCCCGGTACGTCTCCTCAAGCTCATCCTCTAAGGCTACCTTGACCGTTTCCATGTGCGTCCTCACCTGCCGGTCCTTCGTCTCCATTACCTCTATCACCTCGTCCAACCTCGTTGTCAGTCCCTCACGTACCATCTGACATTCCCTCTTCGTCGCTACCAAGTCATCCTTTAGTTCCTTCTGTGTCGCTTTCAACCCTCCTAATACCGCAGTGTTCCTTTGAACCTGCTCCACTAACTCCGTCTGTCCCACCGTCAGCTGCTCCACCTCCTGCGTCAGGTCCTCTATGCCCCCTTGTAACTTTACAGTCCCCTTTCTCACCTCCTTTTCCATGTGCTCCTCACAGTGCCTCACCTCCTCGCGCACTCCTCCGACCTCCTCACTCACTCCTCTTCTGATCTGCTCTCCCATCACTTGCATCTCCTGCCCAGATGCCACCCTCATCTGCTCCATTTCCTCCCTGTGAGCATCCAGTTTGGTTTCTACCCCCATTCTGACCCCCTCTATCTGCTGCTCCATTTGTTTAACTTCCCTTTCCGCTTGGTCCCTCATGTCCCTCAATTTGCCTTCCATACTGTTTTCTAACCCTATTAACCCATTTCTCACCTCTTTTATCCCGTTGTCTAACCCCTCAAAATTATTGTCTAACTTCCCAAATTTCTTGTCTAATCCCTTAAAATTATTGTCTAACTTCCCAATTTTCTTGTCTAACTCCTCAAAATTATTGTCTAACTTCCCAATTTTCTTGTCTAACTCCTCAAAATTATTGTCTAACTTCTCACCGGTACCCCTCATTTGGCCCTCTAATCGCCCACTATCAACCCTCATTTGCTCACCCAATCGCTCAATTTGGCTCCCCATACTCATCTGTACAGCTGCCTGTAGCTGCGCAATGAGGGCCTGCATGTCAATCGGCTGCATGTTAAAGCCCGCTGATACAGCCGGCTCGGCTACCGCACGCTCGTGCGAGGCGCCTTTTTGCGCGCCCGCTACTTCGTGCGTGACGGCGCTATTTTGCGAACCTGCCGCCCTCACTGCTTCGCTCTCCTCTTGTCCCTCAATTTGGTCCTGGATCGACCCTACCTCACTCTCCTTTACCGGACCCCAGCCGTCTTGATCCGCCATAGCGCGACTTGCAAAATTCGAGTTTCGTAAAACAAAACAAATTTCGGCCGCTCCAAATTTTGACCAAATTTTTTTTTTCCTCTATTCGTTTTTTTTTTTCAAAATTTGGTCGGGCCTCGAATCCCACTCCTGACACCAATTGTTACAGACACGACTTTGATGTTAAAGTGGGCCGAGCGGAATGGCCGTCGTGTCCGCACAAATTACCCGACTATACTCGACGTTGACGAAGTCGCGCTACGCTGGCTCAATAAGAAAAAGAAGACACCCGGCTGGATTACAATCACACAATACGACACCAGGGGTTCAGTTCTCAAGACCTCCGGAGGAGGTTATATTAAGGCGGAAAAGGTTAGATTACAGGGGCTAGAGGTATATTACAGGAAGACAGGCACTTAGACACACTCTTATATTAACCCCGGACAGACGACAGACACACGGGACAAAATGCTGACTCACACGGGGATTGATGGCAAGGAAAGGCAGGTAGCGATGGCTCAAGGTGCACTCTTGGCTCAAGGCAGAATCGACTCGGTCCGGTCCAGAGATGCGGGGAGGTATCGTCGCGCTGGGGGTGGCGGTGGCTTCTCTCTCCAGTCTCCAAGCTGAGGCGCATCTCTCGTCACATCCGGCGCGGGGCCGCGTATATCCGGCGGGGAGTGACACGCCCTCGGCTCGTTAGCTCCGCCTCGTGGAATCGGCACGTTGCTTCTCATTGGGTGCGTGCGGGGGGGTTTACCAGGCTCCGCCCTTGACGAGGAGCTGACAGCCAGCCCCTTCGTGGTAACCCCGTCGGAGCGCATGGTCAATGGCGCTAATCGAGCCGGTGTGAGGACGCATCCTCCCCCGCTCCGCCGCCATCTCCTCTGTTGTTGTTGTAATTGTTGTTGTAGTTGTTGTTATTGTTGTTGTTTGGGGAAGAAGATGGGAGGAGGTATGGGAAAGGTCCTAAACTCACTACTGATGCCATATAATCACATTCTGGTGCAACGAAGAGTCATAATTAATGGAGACGAGGCCTTAACTGACATAGAATAAGAATAACTAGGAAGATGTCCGAAAGTTGTCTACGTGTGGTGCGGTGGACCTGGGCACGACATTTAATGGGGGATTAAGGGGAAGGTCGGCTCTACTGATTGTTATTTACATGCAATGGGACTAGGGAATGGGGGATTGGGGAAAGTTGGGGAGTATTGGAGAAAATAGGGGAATATTTACAAGCGGATATGGAGGCCAAATTCCATATTCGCAACAATATTATTCCGGCTCCAGGAATTTTTTGGGGGAATTTTTTTGGGAAAGATTTTTTCTGTTTTACTGCATTAAAGCTTTTATTCTTATTCTTAAATGATGTTTTTCTCCTCCAATTCCGAGATATATCAAAATTAATTCCCTGACAGTTAGGGCTTACTTTCTTTTTCATTTATTGTTTTGGGGAGAGGGGATGTTAAACAAAACGTATTATTCCAACTAAACCCACGGCGGGAGTATGCACTCTACTGAGTGGCGTTCTAGTTATCCATGTTTTTTTTCTGCCGGCTTAAGGCTTTGGCTTGCAAAGGCTATGAGCCTGCACTTACCATCATGCTCTTGGGAGAGTACTGCACCAAGCCCACCATGACTAGCATCGAACGTGAAGATGAATGGCTTCTGAAAGTCGGCTTAATCACAAACCGGTGCTGTGATCAGGGCTTCTCTACAGGCCAGAAATTCCTGGTCGCAGTGGTCATCCTAAGCAGAGGACAATGGGGTCTGGGGGGGGGGGTCTTCCCCTTCTTGTTCGACCCACTCAGCTGTGCAACCAAACGATGGAGGGGGGGCTGCTAACTTAGCAAAGCAATCTACAAACCTATGATAACAACAGGCAAAACCGAGGAAAGAACGCAGCTCAGCCAGATGAGGGGCGTTTCCATTCGCGCACCACAGCCACTTTGTCCGGGTCTGTAGCCACGCCCTGTTCAGAGACATGTCCCAAATATTTGACTTGTTTTTGGAAAAAGTGACATTTGGAAAGCTTTACCTTCAACCCTTGTTGTACAAGTCTGGAAAAAACCTCTTCCAGACGATCCAAGTGATGGTGTACTGTAGATAAAAAAAAAAAAAACGTCATCAATGTAAAACAGGAAGGATTGGAAAAGTTGGTCCCAGAACATGCGCTCCATTAAGCGCTGAAAGGTCCCAGGCACATTACATAAACCAAATGGCATTCTATTAAACTCAAACAAGCCAAATGGGGGGTACAGAACGCTGTTTTGGCCCGATCAGCTTCAGCCATCGCAACTTGGTTGTACCCATTAGCTAGATCCAACATTGAGAACCCACCTAGATCCGATTAAAGCATCAAGGGACTCTTCAATTATCGGAGTGGATATGCATCCTTCCAGGTCTTGACATTCAGCTGCCTGTAATCGACACACATACGGAGGCCTCCATATTTCTTCACCCCCAACACAATCGGGGATGAGTAAGGGCTGCTACTTTCCCTAATTATTTTACTGTCAAGCAACCGTTTGATGTGTGCCATAACTGCTTCATACTGTGAGGGGGGAATGCACCGATAAGATTGGCATGTCGTCTAAAAACGGGATATCATGTGGAATGAGACTGGTACAGCCTAAATCACCCTCACTTTTAGAAAACAGGGAATGGTATCGACATAATAGGGACTTAGCCTCGGCAGTTTCACTAGGGGTAAGACCTGGGAAGTCAAGGTGTTCAAGGTCAACAAGAACATTCAAATCTAGATCAGACTGGACAGACACATGGGCCGTACATTCGTGTGTAGACTCGTCAAGAGCTCTATGTGAGGGGAGTTACCAGCCTGAATATCTTGACCACTGACCATCTGCACTGTTCCTACCACTGCGAGGTGTTAGCCACACATCAGACTGGCCTACATTAGTAACAGGGGCATAAAGGGTACCTCTCTCAGCGTGTACCAAAGCAGGAGAGACCAATGAGCCCTCCGGGGGGCAACCGTCGAGGGGACCAAGGGGTCAAGTAAGAATTCCATAGGTGGAACCTGAAGGCAGGTAACAGGGACCATGGAAAGTGTTCCAGCTACAATCACAAACCGGTACTGTGATCAGCTGCCTGTAATCGCAGCTGCCACCAGCAGGCAGGGGCCGGTGCCAATGCGTATGGGCAGTGTACTCTGGACCCTCACCTTCAAGACAGAGGATGAACTTACTATCACTTCAGTCCTCTGACAGTGACGAAACACACATCTCCATGCCGGGGCGGCAGAATGCACAGGAGGACTCTGAAATAATCTGGAGCCATGCTGTTCAAATAGCTCATGCTAGCAGTCAGTGATAACGTTCAAGCCAAGAATACCAGGGGTGGTCTTTTTACGACTTTTGTTAACACAATTGGCTGGGTCTTTCACAATCAATATGCCCCTACTAGGCATGCACCAGTCCAGTACCTTTACATCTAACTCAACATAACCAAGGTAAGGTATGTCCAACCCATTGGCCGCTTTAAGACCCAGCCACTTGCAGTCATAAAGTTCTTGTTTAAGCAAATGTGAAAAGTGTTCAAAAAAAATAGCTTTCCGTAATGGTCGTGACCATGGAACCAGTGTCCAACAAACAAGTGACTTCCACTCCCCGCATGGACACTGCCAGCACGGAGCAAGGCCCTATTAACTAAACTTAGTGCTTCGGTCTGTTTGGAGTTAGAGTCCAAGGACACCAAGGACACCCTTCCCAGTGTGTGACTCTGACACTGGGGGGTGGGGGGGGGGTAAGGGGGGGGGGTTCTAGTTTTCCAACTGGTTAACCTGTGCAGTACCAGTATTAGTCTGGAGGGGTTCCCTTGTGTGCAGTAGCGAGCAATGTGACCTGGCTGCGTACACTTAATGCAAATTGGTCGCTCATCAGGTGCCCGTTTGAATCTATTACTGTTGTAAAAAGGCATTCCCCTACCTACCCCCACATTAGAACTTAAAGTTCGTGTAATTATATCCCATTGGGCTTGTTGCTTAAAAACTATGTTTTTTAATTCTGCTAGTTCAGATCGATTTACCCCAACCGCTTCACTACCAGCTGTGACTTGGGTTTCACATGTGTGTAGAATGGGGCGTACATACTTTTCTCTGGTGGGCTGGCCCTCCTCAACCCATCAAATCGCCTCTTTGCGAATGTCGAGCAAGGACATTGCAACAGTTTGCCTCACCATCCTCTTTAGCTCTGCGCAGCATGTGGTCCCTCACATTTTCACAAAATTGGTCTCAATAAAACCTGTGAATTTGGCATAGCCTTTGGGTTACACTGTTGCACTCGCTTCATTAATATTGTCTTGCGATTCCCCTCGGTGAAGACCGGGAAATCACGGATAGCAAATCGAGCATTATTTGAGGCGTTGTTGAAATATGGATTTTATATCTACGCACAGGAAGAAGAAAGAGGAAGAAGAAGAAAGAGGAAGAAGAAGCGGGAAGCTTTTACCTGTCGGTCCCGCATGGCAGCCTTCAATCCTACAGGAAAGTAACTCAACCGAAAACGGAATTAGAATGTTCAAAAAGAACAGGTTTATTAACGGAACCCGAGAACAATGAAACCCACCGGTTAAATAACTATGGTTCCTATTCGGAGCGCTCCCACACCAGACGTATCAAATACACAATGGAATATTTAAATGAAAAGAACCGTTGTGTGATTTATCGTGCACTCAGCTCTATCGGCGTCTTGCCAGCGATCGTCCAGTCCGATTGGAGCACTCCGGTGTTGGTGGGAAGTAGACCTCAATCCGCCTCGTTCGCGTGCTGCTAGGCCTCACCGGGCATCGCGCTCACCCCGGCCTTGTGGTGTTCCAGCAGCAAGCCGCCCTCGTCCACACACAATCGCTCGTGATGTCCGGAACCAAAGGAGAGAGTCAATGGCGGAGGAAGGCATAAGGGGCAGCAGGCAGGGCCGGTGCCAGACTATTTTGCGCCCTAGGCAAGGCCAGCTACTTGCATCCCCTCCTCCCCCCCCCCCCCCCAATTTTTTTTTGCCAACTTCGATTATTAAAAACAGATGTTTTGTAGAAACAATAAAAAGCAGAAAACTTGAAACTGCTAAATTTATTTTAAATTGCAAGAATAAGTATCATCTCACATCAGCAAACAATTATATCTCCCGTTTTCCTGACGATGATCAATCCATGTGCCCAACGACGAAATGGCGGCAGAGTTTTGAACATGCCGGATGTGACGTATGGGAGAAGGCACATGGGTGCAGGCTATGTCAGTTTCAAACAGGATGTGACATGTGCCACAAAGCATACATGCTCAAAATTAATCACTTACAGTATTATGAACAATGAACTATTATATTTTCCATTTATTATGTTTTTTCTTCAAACAATAATTTGTATAAAACTGTGACCCTTTAAGGTTCAGTAATGCACCGCTCTGATGTCTGCGCCCTAGGCGGCTGCCTAGTTGGCCTAATGGTAGCGCCGGCCCTGGCAGCAGGAGAAGAAGGGAAGAGAGTCCAAAGCGAGGAGAAGGACGTCCGGGCACGAAGGGATCCAGAACGAGACGTGAGGTCCAAACGAGAAGGGGCTAAAATGCCGGCCAGCCAGTTCTTTTATTGGCTGTCTCATTATGTCAGCTATCTCTCTGCCAATTCCTGCTGGCCGCTTCTTGCTTGCCCCTGACGTCATCAGTGGTACCTGGCCAATCAGTGCTCTGCTTCCCCCTCAGCCTTACTTCCACCAATCAGTGGCCAGCTTCTTGCCCCTGCCTTGACCAATCACCAGTCCTTCCTTACTCTAGCCTTTGGTTGGTCGACTCCTGCCCAATAGCGAGTCAGTGGTTGGGCGTGGCTCCCGGCCTGCCTGTGCTATGCGTGTTGCTAGACTAGTTGGTGATGTAGCTGGCTGCGGTTCCATCAGCAGTGCTCCGAACTGGCTTCTGGTGAGTTTTACTGTGGGGGGAATGAATTAGTATGTGTGTGTGTGCAATTGAGCCTTTCCTGCTCTACGTGTCTAGTGCGTTGCCATACAAGACAAAGGATAGATCACGAGTCTCACGAACAGGGGAATTAGTATAATCCCTACTCTAGTTAGCACAAGGATCATCCTTGTATGATCACAAAGATACACTTACGCGAACAATCCACCTAAACAAAATTACATGTGGGGTTCCCTATCACGATAATCGAAGCACACACTACCTATACAGATCTACCTGACTATATAACACTCTACCCCAAAATTCATAACAATATCATAAGGGCATGGGAAAAATCCTGCAATGATTCTCCTTCCTTCTGCTTTCTATCAAATAATTTCTGCTGCAAGGACACATAGGATTTAGAACAACCATTCACTTCCTACAATACTTCAATGATCTGTTCAGCATCTTCTTTTATAATTCTATCTCTAAACTTTATCTCAGTGCGTGTGGCTCCCTCTAGGTGATCATAAACAAACAGTGCTTTGTCCAACTCTGACATATGTCTTGCCTTTATGTAACTCTGCACTTCCTCCACCCACTCGCCTACGGTCAAGGCCCCAACAGATGAACATCCAGAAAATTTAGGACATTTCCTCTCTCTAGGGAGGTAAACAGTTTGTTCTCTCCTCGGCGGAGGTACAGACAGGTTTTTTTTTTTTTTTTTGTATACAAGATCGCGGCTCGTGAAAGAGCGAACATTAATCACACAGAAAGACAAACCGACACATAAAACAAATAACATCGGGAGCGGTAGACAAGATGGGGAGAGAGGGGGAAGGACACAAACACAACATTTGAGAGCAGGGACCGAGAGACATGGAGACATCGAGAGATCTGTGGGAGGGAGAGGGCTTAGGGGGGGGGAGGCATGGGAAGGGGGGGGGGTGGGAGAGGTATAAAACATATGGACACTGCCAGGACTTCCAGGAAAGAAGTTGGAATTTCAAACAAGATGGATCTGGGGTGAATTAGTGGGGGTAGAAAAGACCAAGGTTTTGGATGGGGGAAGATAAGAGATGGTGGTGAACAGCTGTTTTAAAGACCTGGAGGGAGGAGTGGGATTGAAGGGAGTGTGGGAGTTTGTTCCAGAGGCGGGAGAAAAGAGGAATGAAAGAGTGAAGGTGAGCAGAGAGCCGAAATTTCGGCAGTTTAACCATCAGAGGGTTGCAGGCAGATCTTGTGCGACCTGTAGGAATATTTGGGGGACAGAGCACAGAGAGAGCTGGGGGAGCAAGGCCGGAGAGGAGTCGGTAGAAGACAGAAAGACCACCTACCTGCCTGCGGTGAGTGAGTGAAAGGCCCTCAGAGATAGCTTCATCGCGGGAGATTCCAATGATTCTGAAAGCTTTGGTTTCAACAGCGTGAAGCCGAGCTAGGTGTGAGGCAGGAGCACCAGCCCATAGGGGAGAGCAGTATTCCATTGAGCTGCGGATGAAAGCCTTGTATCTGGTGAGGAGCTCAGGTGTGCCTAGGAAGGACTTCGCACGACGGAGGATGCCCAGTCGGCGACTAGCTTTGGAGGCCAGCTTAGAAATGTGGTTTTCCCAAGAAAGATCATGGCAGATAGTGAGACCCAAAAGCATATATATAGATGCCGAGTCTTGAATAGACGCCGAGCAAGTAGATGATAGAACGAAGTTTATTCGTCCCAGTGTTGGGCTTTCATGCTTGTTCGGGTCTGTCTATTCCTTCTGCAAAACGGATTTCGCTGTGGCCTGTACGGGTCACGGTGGTTTTGCAGTCGATAGGGACTCCGGGCGATCCACCTGGACGTTGGTTCTGACACACAGGCCATTGGTCCCATACCTTTCCTGGGCGAAGCGGACCCTTAGGGGTATACGTGGAGTTCAGGGGGGTTTCCCTCCTTGTGGTTACCAGCAGGTCCTGATATACGGCCTGACAGTCTCTCATTTTCAACTCGAAGCTGCTCCAGCTGGTCCCGTAGCTTCTGTAGTTCCACCTCCATGATCCTATGACACAGTATGATAACAAAAGTTCAAATGAAGGGCCACCAGGTGGCAAAGCTGCACCCGGTCGGGGCTTTCAAGTCCACTGATGGGTGCCGTCTTTGCTGCAAACCGCTGTTCTTTACAATCAATAAAATATTATGCTGCTACCATTCCCCATAATCCAATGTATGACTCTCCAACCAACTCTGAATTGTCCTGCCGACTATGCCAATGTGGCACCCAGAGGAGTCTAGGAATGCAATTACAATTTATTACATTTACAATGTTATTATTGTTTATATTACAATATTTATTACAATGGAATTTATTACAAGGATTGCTTGGAGAGCACAATACAATACTTTTTTAACATTTGAGAATATCCCAAAAGGTGAATAGCAGCCAAGTAATAAAAACTATCAAAAAAACAGCATCTGACAGCACTGTGCAAATATATGTAAAGAAAAAATAAAATTACCTTCATCATCATACTAAAATACGCCATTTGTGTCTGTCTGATGAATTTTTTACACCAATACATTCTGTCGTTACTTATCCAATCTCAACCAAACATGACAGGATGATGAAGGGTTACATAATGAAGGTTGTAGCGCATTCATTTGCTCCCCTCCCCAAGGGGGTTTTCTCCCCCGAGCGGGTTTTCCCCACCATTGCCGTCAATGGGTTGTGTGTTGAGGTGTATAGCCATATTAAGTTAGCTTTATCGTGCCGTTTTTCCAAGACCACTTTGAATAAAAAAACTAACGATAATAGTGTAATATTAATGTTATTACAAAACAATATTAATACCAATAATATCCCACCTCCCCAAGGGGTTTCTCCAGCTAGTCAACGTATATAAATAGCTTATCATGGTGTTTTTGTGGGAGCAACAGCCTCTACCAAAAGTAATGAACATTAATCAACAGTAATGAATATTATGAACCACAAACACGTAAGATTAGCTTTTTAAACAGTCGCTAAGGCTCTTTATAACACTAAATCAAGAAATTTGTTGGAATCCCGACATGCGTGCAGTAAGTTTACTTACAGAACTGAGCGAAGATAAACTGTACTCTAGGTACCCCATAAGTGTTGGGTTAACATGACACTTCCTGGCGCTGACGTGGCGTTTTTCGTAGTGAACTTTTGAAACTCGCTCCTTCCAGGTTTAAAACGAAACTGAAAGGGAGGAAGTATGGGTTGTGCTCATTTACCAAGCAGCTAGCTAGCGCTTGCCAAGCCATCCGTTCCTTAACGGTTTTGAATGGAGTGCTTGCTCGTATGCTTAAACCACTTGGCGATCTCTCCACAAGAAACTTGGTCAATGAACACACCCAATGTTCTTGAGATCCGACCATAGATCGACTGTAATCTATGTACCCCAAAGAGGAATGACCTTTGTGCCTGCCCCTCCCGTATTTAGCGGATGTACTAGTAATTAAAAGCATCCCCAAAAAGGTTTAACCTTACTAAACACCAATATAAATACACAAATCAACTATACACAAAACGCTAATTGTTTACACTCGACATAAAGCAAAATCACATACCCTTTTCACAAGAGATCAGGGGTTACCCAGATCACGGTAGATCCACTGTACGTACCTCTACCTAAACAGTAAACACATAATAATAATGCAGTTACCATTTAACAATAACAGCGTCCGTATTTCATTTATGCGTAAAACTAGCAAAATGGCGTCGCATACTCAATGTAAGCCTACCTTCATCTGCCGGTTACATGCACACACCCACTGGACAGCCAGGAATTCACTGGAGAATACAAAAATTCGGAAATACACCTCTTGAGCATATGCAACCAAGTACAGCACCCCAGCTGGGACAACCAGGAAGTACTATCACAGAGGACCCGAGAAATAGTCGTCTGACGCTATCTTCTTCTTTTTTGAGGTTTAATGGCGCTTTCAGGAGCCGCGAGGCTCTATATACGCCACGCACCCTAACATCCAAACAAACCAACCAGGAGGTTAACACGAGAAAAACTAGAGACTCACACTGCTAACCCCGTCTCTTTGATAAACTTTAAAACTGTTCTACAAAACCCAGGATGTTTCAGATCCAGCCAGCAAAACGCTTCCGGCAGACCTGACCACGTGATCCCCATTCCGCGGACAGAAAGCTCAAGACGAGATCTAGCGTTAGTTATAACGCGGACAAAAGGAAAAAACATGGTCCAGACCTTCGGTAACCTTACACCGACGCACCACCCCGAGGGATGGCACCCGATCCTGTGAAGATAAAAATTGAGAAAACAATGTCCAATTCTAAGTCGAGATAAGATAGACTGCTCCCTGCGAGGGAGCCGGGGAGACGATCCCAAGGACACGATCGATGGATGCACCTTGTGACACCACCTCCCCTTAGGGGAGGAGTCCCACTGACTTTGCCATATAACATTAATTTTCTGTTTAATTAAATTAGAGAGGTCTGCCTGGCCTTGCGGAACTGGGGTTTCGAAATCCAGATTGAGGGCGCGTTTGGCCGCCTGATCACACACTTCGTTGCCTGCAATGCCCACATGGGCCGGGACCCAGCATAGATCGACGACCGTGCCCCTCCAATGGGCCAAACTTACGAGATGAATTACCTCAAGAACCAATTCGTTCCTACTGCCAGGCTGGAACGACCTAAGCGCTATCAGAGCCGAGAGGGAGTCGGAAAATATGACCGCGCTGAGGGGATAAAAGTCTATAATCCATTCAAGAGCCAAAACAATTGCATAAAGTTCTGCCGAAAATACCGACAGGTGGTCTGAAAGCCTGAAAGCCTTGGTCACCTTCACATCAGGGACGCAGAAGGCAGCCGCAGTACGGCCAAGACCCGGATCTTTGGAGCCATCTGTATAAGCATGGAGAGATTGACTCCAGAACTTGTGAATGAATTCCACAGCCATGTTACTTGTCGCGACGGGATTGCCCTGTCTGTCATACTCTGTAAATCCAAGTGAATTCTTGGAACCACGAGGGTCCAAGGCGGCCATAGGGACACTTTATTGGCTGTGTTAACCGGGGGGAGGTCCAACCCCAACCCTTGAACCGCCCTAACACACTTGAGACCAAAACGGGGAAGCCGACGGAGATTACCGCGAGCATGATACTCCCAGCAATCCAGGAACAGAGAACTGCCAGGATGCTTTACCCCGAAGGAAATGCATTTGGACCAGTATTTGAGAATAGACACTTCCCATCGAAGTGACAAAGGCAGCTCACCCGCTTCAACCAGGAGAGCGCTCACTGGAGAGCTTTTAAAGGCACCAAGACATATGCGGAGAGCTTTGGACTGAACTCCTTCCAACCTCCTCCGGATGGACAGGGACATGTCCCAAAAGGCTTGACACCCGTAATCACAGTGCGAACGTATTAGAGCTCTATACAGGATAAGGAGACTATCCTGGTGGGCACCCCAAGAAGTACCCGACATACAACGGAGAAGGTTGAGACCCTTCGAGCACTTAGCTACAAGTTTGGCACAATGGGCATTCCAGGTTAAGCCCTTATCAAAGATCACCCCCAAAAAGGGGACCACCGGAGAGACTTTTAGGGCCGTGCCATTGACTGTTACTCTGACGTCCTCAACCTTTCTCTTGAGAGTAAAGATTCCAAGCTTAGACTTAGGCCCAGAGATGGCAAAACCCCATTTTGCAGCCCACTGCTCAATACTGACAACATCAGCCTGAAGGCACTTGGAGATGAACGCACAGTTCCTGCCCCGAACCTAGATAGCTATATCATTGGCAAACAAAGACAAGTTGCCCCGCACCCCTGGAAGAGAGGCAACATCATTTATCATTATGTTGAAAAGGGTGGGACTAATACAACTACCCTGAGGAATACCCTTTTTAGTGAGAAACACGGAGGACAGAGCAGCACCAACACGCACTTGAAAAGATCTGCCAGACAGGAAATCACGGACCCACCAGAAAAGTCTGCCCCTGATGCCTAACTGGTGAATCTTAAACAGAAGACCGTCCCTCCAGACAGAATCAGAGGCCTTCTGAATATCAAGGAAAACCCCCAGCACTGACTCGCGGCCGATGAAAGCCTTCCTAATGTCATTCGCCAGAGAGACTATTTGATCTGAAGAGGACCGACCCCTCCTGAATCCACTCTGACATCTATTAAGCAGATTATTCTTTTCTAAGTAAAATATCAGGCATTCATTAAGCATCTTCTCCATAAGTTTGCTAACAACAGAAATAAGAGCTATAGGGCAGTAAGAGGAAGGACTGTAGGATCCTTACCAGTCTTTAGAACAGGAATGATTATGGAATGCTTCCACGCACCAGGGAGCCTACCTGAAGCCCAAACCTTATTGATCAACACCTGAAACACTTCCAAGACACTATCATCCATGTGCTTGAACATGGAGTGAGTGAGCGAATCAGAGCCAGGAGCACTATTCTTGGACTTGGAAATGACCTGCTTTAATTCACCCAGAGAGAAATCCATGTTAAGCGGGGAGTTATCCGGGCTCACATCACAGAGAATGTCTTTGTGCTGGGAGACAAACTGACGCTTGGCCTCACCTGACTCCGAATCGACAGGATCATCACCTGACTGATCTGAAAAGAAGGACGCTGAAACAGAGGCCTTCTCCTGGCTTGAATAAACAGGGGCGTTATTGCTGACCAACCAAGCTATCGACCACCCTCCACCATTCCTACCATACATACTTCTAACCCTACACCAAACAGAACTAATGGAGGTGTCCGGATTAATAGACGCACAAAATGCTCGCCAAGACTCTGACTTGGCGCGTTTAATTACCCGCTGAGCTTGAGCTCTTCTTCTCTTGAACTCGATGGCATCTTGAAGCAGCAAGGATTTCCTGACTTTTTTAAAGGAAGACTTTCTGGCCTTAATGGCCCTCGCGCAATCCTCATTCCACCAGGGAACTTTAATTCTCTGACCGATCTGACCTTTACAAGTGGGGATAGACTCGAGAGCACTGCGATAAACTCCTGTGACTAAACTATTACTGAAGACACAGGATTCTCGTTAAATAATTCAGGCTTGACCACCTCGGAACAACATCTGGAAAACTTACCCCAATTAGCCATGGAGAGACTCCAAGAGGGAGGCCTATCCAACCCCTCCAGATCTCTCTCCAATTTGAGGTGAGTGGACACCGGAAGGTGGTCACTACCCAGACTGTCTGGAAGAACCCTCCATTCACACCTTGCTGCAAGCGAGGCAGAGACTATCGTGAGGTCAAGAGGGGAAGACCGACCAGAGCCAGGATTTATGAAAGTTCCACTACCACCATTCAGTATTACTAAGTCAAGGTCGTCCATCACCTTCTCCACACAAGAACCATTACTGTCCGTGAGCTTAGAGCCCCATAGAGTGTTGTGGCCGTTGAAGTCACCGCACCAAAGATTGACCCTTCGCACTTGCATAAAACCTCTTTAAGCGCAAGAACATTCAAAGAGAGACATGGATTATAAAAGTTAACCACTGAGAAGGTCTCACTAGGGCTAGGAAATAAAACCACATTACACTCCAACTCCACATGACAATCAATAACCCTATGAGGAACTCCTGACCTCACAAAAACCCCACATCCCCCCCACTGCCCCTAGCTCTATCCCTGCGAATTAACAAATAATTTGGAATCCTATATGAAATGTGGCTCTTTAACCAAGTTTCTTGGATACATATTATATCTGGTTTTACTATGAGATCACTTCAAAATTTAATAAACTCTGAACCGTGAGCAGGTAAACTTTTCGCATTTCATTGAAGGAGCCTCAGTCCTCAAAAAAGGGGGGGACTTTCTGAGGCCTGGACTTCGACCCGCTCCTCTTGTGCCCCAACAGAGCATGGATCTGACCAATGGAAAATTCCTCCCAACCCAGATGCTTAGCCGCGGCAACCGACACAGCACGGATTTTGTCCGTTCGACTAGACGCTACTGCAGAGCAGTTGATAGATTCGGAAATAAACGCAATAAACGCGTCTTTAGAAATATTTAAATCTGAATTAGATTTGGCTCTCTCTGATCGACACTCGACTCGCTCAGTTTCAGTCTGCACTCCTACTGTTTTAGTAGCGACCTTCACCCAGCCAATGGGATTAGAGTTACGCAAACCTGCAAACGAGGCAGGTTTAGTCCCAGAAATTTTTGAAGCGGCTTCAGCGTAAGTTAATTTTTCCTTTACCTTTACCTGCTGAATTAGCGCTGCTTTTTGAAAAACCGGGCAGCCTCGGAAAGCAGAGCTGTGCGCCCCACCACAATTCCCACAATGCATTTGCTCACTCGGGCAAACACTACGCTCATGATCGCCATTGCATCTGCTGCAGTGAACCTTGCCCCGACAAGCTGGGGCCGTATGCCCAAACCTCTGACACTTGTAGCATCTAAGAGGAGCCGGTATGTAATCTCTTACCGTGAAGGCCAAATAGCCGAGCACTACCTTTGATGGAAGGCTAGGACCACTGAAGGACAACAAGACAGATAAAGTGTTCACCTTCTCTCCCTCCCTGAATGTGGTAAGACGGCGAGCATCAGTCACTCCACTGGAGGCCAAGTAACTCTTAATCTCTTCAATTTCTATGGATGAATCCACCCCATAGATGACACCACGACATTCTCTCATGTACTTCGGGATTTGACACGAAACACAGACCTCACCAAAATGGGTTGCTTTCAACACCTTGTCCCTTTGCCCGGCTGACTTGCATTCAAGGAGCAGGTCGCCCGACCGAAGCACTTTCGCAGACACTACTTACCCAAACTCTTTCTTTATGAGCTCTGCTAACTTTATAGGGTTGGACGGACCCACACGATTAGGCCTCTCAACGGCCGCCACAATGACCACAAACTTATCGAGCGAATCAACGGGGTTGCCAGAGGCCTGGGAGAGGGAAGCCCTACGCTTGGGCTTCCCAACTGAGGACACGTCATCAGAGGACACCTGGCCTCCCCTCTCTCTCTTCCGAGGTTTACTAACAGATTTAAAAGACCCCTCCCCATCCTCTCCCGAGAGACTCTCCATTTATTCCGGCTAGCGGGAATTTAATCTGGACCGGGAATCAAGCCCGGAAGTGCGAGCGACGAGACCGCAACGAGACCGCAACAAAAACGAAACGAGGATCACGCAGCCCGATCGCCACACCGTCTTACGCTATTCCTGCACAGGTAGCTTATAAAGCAAAAAGGGGCGGAACCAATGTAATTATCTCTGACGGTGACTAATGATTGGTTCCACAGGCTACACAATGTTGTAGTTTTTTTTTGTCCAAAGGCAAGCTTCATGACTGGCAGCCAAACATGATAACCACTCACAAGGAAATAGGTTTGGCATTAAAGAATACTCTCGAGATACCGAACAGGAACAACTGCCCGTTTGAGCGCAATATAAATATGGCTTGAAGAGAAGTGGTAAGGTCCCCGATCAGAGCTCTTGCATCATGCAAATGGATATGCAGGAGTGCCACTGATGCAGTGCCTCATGTAGGTAGGCCAATAGGTATGATCTTGGCCACTGGAGTTTGCTCGTGAACGGAAAATACATTATGGGATCTTATAAAATGCATATCAACAAGAAATGATACCAAATGGGTCGACAGATGGTGCACCCAATAGAGCAAAGCCATGCCAGTAAAGGACCAGGCAGGCATATTACTGCTAGTCAGGTTGAGAATTGATCCCAAACTAGCCATCTGATGGTCAAGTGTGCACCATCCTGTCATAGTGTTCTGAAACATTGTGTGAAAGAAATAATTTTCGAAAAAAGCCACTTTTGTCATAACTGACGTCCACTTTGTTTGATGAAAGGAATATAATTGGGGAGGATGAGGGAGATATTCAGATGTAAAAGAGTTAGAGAAGTTGGAGGGAGACAAAAAGTTCTGCTATATCTGTGCTGTCTAACTAGTTCTCCACTCATCAGACTCTGCAGAAATGTATTCTAAATATGCCAATGTTGTCTCTATGGCTTTCGTGGCAGTTTCCTTCAAACACGCTAGATGGCAGACAAGCATAATGAGCTCGTCTTATCAACATTGCAAAATGTACCAAAACATTTGGCAGCAACGTCTGCATTGCACCTAAAATTCTTAAGAGATAAAGACATAATTGATCATGTTCAGCTTTCATCACATCAAAAACAACAAAAAAAACATTTCATGGTCTTTCATATTGGGTGTGGTTGTGCACACTGGGTGAGTGGAATTGTCTTTCCTGACTGATTCTGGAATGTACAGTATTGTATACTGTAAATCCATATTTAGAAATAGGATTTACAACCCAAAATGTTTTAAATTCACATCTTAGATATTCTCTAAAGCTTTTAATTAGCTCACGTGAATGTTTTCCCTGATTTCTTAAGGGTGATCTTGAATGAGAATAACAAAATTGAAATTTTCTTGCGCCACAAAAGACAGTTTCTGTAAAATATAACATTTCCTTTAATCATCATCAACATCATCATCATCTTAATCATCATCATCGTTCCTGGTCAGACAAACTAGGCCTTGTAATTTGTTCAAGGTGCCAGAATTTTTTAGTGAATTTATCGAGGCAAGAACTGAATATGTACCTAAAAGCAGTGGGGATGGAGGATTTTTTTATTTTTTTTTTGTATACAAGATCTAGGCTCGTGAAAGAGCTAACATTAATCACACAGAAAGACAAACCGACACATAAAACATATAACATGGGGAGCGGTAGACAAGATGGGGAGAGAGGGGGAAGGACACAAACACAACATTTGAGAGCAGGGACCGAGAGATCTGTGGGAGGGAGAGGGCTTTGGGGGGGGGGGGGGAGGCATGGGAAGGGTGGGGGGTGGGAGAGGTATAAAACATATGGACACTGCTGCCAGGACTTCCAAGAAAGAAGTTGGAATTTCAAACAAGGTGGATCTGGGGTGAATTAGTGGGGGTAGAAAAGCTCAAGGTTTTGGATGGGGAAAGATAAGAGATGGTGGTGAACAGCTGTTTTAAAGACCTGGAGGGAGGAGTGTGATTGAAGTGAGTGTGGGAGTTTGTTCCAGAGGCGGGAGAAAAGAGGCATGAAAGAGTGAAGGTGAGCAGAGAGCCGAGATTTCGGCAGTTTAACCATCAGAGGGTGGCTGGCAGATCTTGTGCGACCTGTAGGAATATTTGGGGGACAGAGCACAGAGAGAGCTGGGGGAGCAAGGCCGGAGAGGAGTCGGTAGAAGACAGAAAGACCACCGACCTGCCTGCGGTGAGTGAGTGAAAGGCCCTCAGAGATAGCTTCATCGCGGGAGATTCCAATGATTCTGAAAGCTTTGGATTCAACAGCGTGAAGCCGAGCCAGGTGTGAGGCAGGAGCACCAGCCCATAGGGGAGAACAGTATTCCATTGAGCTGCGGATGAAAGCCTTGTATGTGGTGAGGAGCTCAGGTGTGCCTAGGAAGGACTTCGCATGACGGAGGATGCCCAGTCGGCGACTGGCTTTGGAGGCCAGCTTGGAAATGTGGTTTTCCCAAGAAAGATCATGGCAGATAGTGAGACCCAAAAGCTTGAGCGACAGAACTTCTTGGAGAGGATTGTTGAGAAAGTAGATGGGAGGGTTGTCCAGTCGATCTTTTCGGAGAGACATAGTAAGAGTGTGAGATTTGTCAGGATTGAAAGACATGTTCCACTTGTTTGACCAGTCTGTGATTTTGTCCAGGTCTTTAGAGAGTGAGGAGGCTGCAGACTGCCGATCTGCAGGAAGAGGAATGGAGCGGCAGAGAGTGGAGTCATCAGCAAAGAGATAGAGAGGATTTTCCAGAGAGTCGGAGAGATCATTGATAAAGACCAGAAAAAGCACAGGGCCCAGCACACTGCCTTGGGGAACTCCAGCCTGAACAGGAAGGGGAGATGAGAGAAATCCATTCAGGGCCACACGTTGACGACGACCAGAGAGGAAGTCCGCAAGCCATGCATGGAGATTTTCATGGATACCATAGGAGGAGAGTTTGGTGAGCAGAGCTGGGTGCCAGACCGTATCGAAGGCACGTGATATGTCAAGGGAGACAGCTCTGATTTCCTGTTTGGCATTGAGGACCTCCATCCATTGTTGAGACAGCAGAAGCAGCATGTCCAGAGTAGAGTGACCTGGTCTGAAACCAAATTGATGATCAGAGATCAAGCCATTGGAGAAGAGGAAAGATTTCATATCCGAAGCAATGATGGATTCCATGACTTTGCTGATAATTGGGAGCAGGCTGATTGGTCTGTAGTTGCAAGGATCTGTTTTTGCACCTTTTTTGTGTGAAGCGGTAATGTTTGCTGATTTCCAGGATGCCGGCAGATGACCTTGAGCAAAAGATAGGGTGAAAAGAACAGAGAGAGGGTGAGATAGAGCGGCAGAGCAGGATTTTAGGACCCGTGGGCTGATCTGGTCCTGATCTGATCTGTGGACCCGTGGACCCGTGGGACCCGTGGGCTGATCTGATCTGGTCCAGTTGCAGAATCAGAGTCGAGGTTTGACAAAAACTCCTCCACCTTGTCAGGAGAGAAGGACACAGAGTCCAGGAGCAGTTGGGTTCGACTGGGAAAGGTGGGAACAGAGAGAGATGGGTTTGGGACTAAGGATTTTGAGGCAAACACAGAGTTGAGGCATTCGGCTTTGTCACGTGCGATGTCAACTGTGTGGCATTTTGAGGTAAGGGAGGGGATGGAGGGGGAACAAACACCAGAAACGGATTTGACCAGACGCCACCAGGATTTGGAGGAAGGAGACAGGTTTGAGAGTTCATTCTTGAGTGAGGAGAGATAGTGCTTCCTGGCACTCCTGAGGGTAGACACACACTTGTTCCGAGCTTGGTGGAAGGAACTGAGATTGCCTTCAGTTGGATTAGCCTTCCAAGAGGCAAAGGCAAGTTGTTTCAGGCCAACTGCCTCACCACAAGATTCAGTGTACCATGGACGGGAGGAAGGGTAAGACAACTGAAGGCGAGATGGGATAAATCTGTGCATGAGAGAGATCAGTTTGCTTTGGAAGAATTCCCAGGAAGAATTGATGTCAGAGGCAGTGGAGATGGGAGACCAATCCAGACGATTGATGGCTGCTTGAAAACCGTCCCAGTCGGCCTGAGTGAAATGCCAGACTCGTCGACGCTGAGGAGGCTCTCTGAGAATGGCCAGAGAGATGTCCACTTTGACAAGAACATGATCAGAAGAACCGATTGGAGCAGAAGAAGAGCAGCAGACATTAGCAGGGAAGTTTGTCATAATCAAGTCTAGAAGAGAAGATACTCCATTGGCTGAGATCCGGGTCAGGAAATTGACAGATTGGGTCAATCCCAGTGAGTCACAGAAGTCCTTTGCTGAGGTGCCATGACTGGTGAGAGAGGAACCCACACCCAACCAGGTGGCATGATGACAGTTGAAGTCACCACATATGAGGAAGAGAGAGTTGGGATGAGTGGATAGAAGTTGGTCCATGGTGTCAGACAGTGAAATGTAGATGGAGTCATCACTGTTTGGGGGACGGTACAGAACACATATGAACAAAAGGTGGGAGCGGAGAGGAAGCTGTAGCCAGAGGTACTCCTGGGGGTGAGGAGGAGAGAGGGCAGTGCAAGGAGAGTGAGGAAGAGAGTTTTTGATAAAGATAGCCACCCCACCACCAGGCCGAGGCTCAGGTCTATCATACCGGAGGAGGGAGTAACCAGGAAGAGATATTAAGGAATCAGAGACATCTTGAAGGAGGAAAGTCTCTGTTAAGCAGATCAAGTCTGGATTGTCAGAAGCAACCTGTATGGAGAGATCAGTCAGGTTTGAGCAAAGGCCGCGGATGTTTGAGGTCCATACCGTTAATGAAGAGAGAGGGGGAGCATCGGGTACAGGACAGGGGAGGGGAGGAGTAGGGTAAGATGAAGGATGAGAGGGGGAGGTAGGGAGAGCAGTTGATAGTGTGACAGAGATTGCAGAAAAGTTCCAAGAAAGGGAAGGATGAGGAGGATGAAAGGTTTGATGGTGAAGGGATGAGGCACAGTGAGGGGTTGTTTGAGGGGGGGCAGAGGAAAGTAAAAGGTTGGGGGGGTGGAGGTATGAGATAGAAGGGAGACGAAGTGGGGAGGAGGCAGCTTTGAGGAGGAGGGGGGAGGAGGGAGAATTGGAAAGGAATGGTATGGGGGGAGATTTGAATGGGAGGGGTTGGGGGGGAGTTTTGAAGTGGAGGAGTGAGGGGGGAGTTTAGGAGGGGAGGGGCAAGGGGGGAGTTTAGGAGGGAAGGGGCAAGGGGGAAGTTTAGAAGTGGAGGGGCAAGGGGGGAGTTTAGGAGTGTAGGGGCGAGGGGGGGGATTTGGAGGGGAGGGGAAAGGGGGGAGTTTAGGAGGGGAAGGGCAAGGGGGGAGTTCAGGAGTGGAGGGGCAAGGGGGGGATTTGGAGGGGAGGGGCAAGGGGGGAGTTTAGGAGGGGAAGGGCAAGGGGGGAGTTCAGGAGTGGAGGGGCAAGGGGGAAGTTTAGGAGTGTAGTTGCAAGGGGGGGGATTTGGATGGTAGGGGCAAGAGGGGAGTTTAGAAAGTGGATGATTAATGAAAGACGAACATTGAAAACAAATTGGGTTTGTTGTGATTTTCAAGTTAGCAATCCGATTCAGAACGATAGAGGAGGGATGGAATGAATGTGAATTTAGACCATGTAGTGAGGGAGACGTATAAGATATTGAATTTCTTTTTTTTGAAGTGGAATGAGTTGGAGAGGAAATTGAGAAAAGCCTTTTAAATAGGAAGAAAAACAGCGTGTTGTAAAACACCACTGAGTAAAACACTGAAGGGGAAAGGTTAAACATATTTAAATAATATTTAAACAGAACCGTGAACAATCTTATATGCACAAAATACCAACGGGGGGAGAGCCGAGAGAGACCACCACGAGTCACGTGAACAGGGCAAACTGTGGATGGCAAGGAGATAATGGGGGCGGGGCGAACAGCACACCTAGACAAAAAATACATGATGAGACAACAGTACACGTGGAGAAAGGGGAAAAAAAGTTTTTTTTTTGTTTTTTTTTTGGGGGGGGGGGTGGGGGTGGGGATTTAGAACGTGAGAAAGAGTATTATGTTCGGGGTAGAAGGGAAAAAACTAAGAGCCAAGCAGAACACGCTTAAGTTAACAAACACCGACGGGTGTACAACTACAAGGCCGCACACGAGGAGCAGAACACGATTAATTAATTACGAGTTACAGGAAATTCAAACCAAAACTAACTATAATTAAACAATAATGCATGGACGATAAAATAACGAGTTGAAATTTGACAATCTATCTGGGGAAATGGGGGAGAAACACGTGGTCGAAGAATGAACGAACGAATAAGAATGAATAAATGAATGAGAACAGAGAAGGAAATGTTTTTTTTTGTTTTTTTTTGAGTTGAGATTTACATAAGGAAGTACGCTATGGGGTGAAAAGACTGGGAAAACAGAGAACGAAAGTTATTGGATCACAAACGACGGACTGCTGAGAGAAAAACAAGGCCTCAAGGTTGTACAGTGTACACTGTACAAGGCCTCAAGACACGACACGAATTAACACGATTTTCAATACAGGTATGAAAGATTTGCACCGAAAATCTTCGTCGGGAGACAATATATACACCATAAAATAAATACAGTTATAACGAAAATACAAATGGGAACAATTACTTAACTTCGATTTCGATGGATAGCATGGAGAGCTGAGAATAAACGAACCCTCGCCAGCAAGACCGGAAACGGAAGTCAAAGTTGGTCCATTTTGTCACAGAAAGAGATGTAAATGGAGTCATCACTGTTTGCTGGACGGTACAGAACGCATATAAACAAAAGGTGGGAGCGGAGGGGAAGCCATAGCCAGAGGTGGTCAAGGGGTTTGTGATGTGTAAAAGCACTACACAGAGAGTGAGAAATAGAGTTTTTATGTACAGTGCAAGTCTGTCAACAGGACGAGGCTCAGGTCTATCATACCGAAGGAGGGAGTAACCAGGGAGAGATACTTCGGAGTCTGGGAGTCTTGAAGAAGGAAAGTTTCTGTTAAGCAGATTAAATCTGGTTTGTGAGAAGCAACCTGCATGGAGAGATCAGTCAGGTTTGAGCAAAGGCCCCATATATTTGAGGTCCATAGCATCAAGGAAGAAGGAGGGGTGGCAGGCACCAGTTACAAGTAAGGGGAGCGGTGAGGGAGGGTAAAGTAAGGGATGGTGAGATGAGGGAGGAGAGGGGGGATAGGGAGAGAAGTTGACAGTGTGTCAGAGACTGCAGAAGAGCAAGGAAAGAAGGCAGGTTGAGGAGGAGGACAAAAGGCTAGGTGGTGATGGGATGAGGCACAGTGAGGAGTAATATGAAGGGAAGGGGGCAGAAGGAAGTAGAACATTGGAGGAGGTGGAGGAATGAGTTGGAATAGAGAGGAAGGAGGGAGGATTGGGGATCCATTATCCTGGACAAGCCCATACCAGGTAAGCTCAACCGGAGCTAGCTGAGCCTGGGGGTCGCGTAGGGCAGGGACATCACTCCCTCATGTAGCTGAAAAACAACTACCCTGCGAGTGATCAGATGCCTAGGAATATAATTTCTTTGGAAATGAGGTGTGGCCTCGGCAAATACCCTATGTTTGATATAAAGGTGGTACCAAACCCTAAACCCTTCAAAACAGCAAATAAATATTTGTGATCTACACTATCAAATGCGTGTTCCTGGTCTATAAAGACTAGGCCCATGCCTTTGTGCAAAATATCACACACATCAGAATGTCAACAACAGTGCCGAGATTGTCATACATCGATCGTCCAGGACACAATAAGTTTGATCAGGGTGGACCAGCAAGTGGACAACGGATTTTAAGTGAGAGGCAAGGACTTTGGAGAATAATTTGTGGTCGTAGATAGTAGGGAGACTGGACGCCATTTACGAAGTAGTTGGGTGTCCCCTTTCTACAGTGGCAAGGACACAACCGCTCATCTGCAACTTAGGGGAAGCTCCCCAACTTGTAAGCTTTCTTCCACTACTTACAAAAGCTTGGTTCCAATAATGTCCCAAAAAGTTTCATAAAATTCACGAGGGATGCCGTCCAGTCCGGGAGCTTTACCAGACGCCATACTCGAAAGCGCAAGCTTCAACTTCCCCAGAGTAAGTGCCCCCCAACGAGACTCACTGCGACTCAGACAATTTGGGCAAAGTTTCAACAAAAGTATGCACAACATCCAAATCAACTTCTTCAGCACACAAAAGAGAGGGGAAAAAACACTTACTAACTTCCTGATAATCTTAGGTTCACTACAATCCAACCATCTGGTAATGATGATAATAGCATTTGCTGTTGTGCTTTATTCTTATTTTCCAAGGAGAAGAAATACTTAGAAGGACAGTCAAGAAGATTTAAGTTTTTTTTATTCCAAGCGTCCGAATCATTAATTCTAAGTGTCGTCCGAATCGCACGAGTCATGCTCAATAACGACGTATTTTACCTGTACGGGTGTAGTGGACAACTACTTGTTGTTCACGAATAAATCATAGGTCACATGGTCTGCAAGTCATGTTGGTTCAAAGGAAAAAAAAGAATTCTCTGAACTAAATAAACCTATCAAAGCGAAACTTTCCAAATGTCATCTAACACTATGCTGCATATAGTGTGAAAACGATGATGTCATGGGTCACATGGTTTGGCAGCCATCTTGGATAGACGAATGAACCTTATCTGATCAACATGAAACCTCACCCACCTTATCCTATACCCAATTGGAGCCAGAGTGCAAATTTATGATGCCATAGGTCACGTGGTTGGGCAGCCATATTGGATCTAAGCGAACATATTTGAAACTCTTCTTCTCTGAAACTGCTTAACTGATCAATGCAAAACTTTGTCTAATTGATCAACTACCCATGGGAAATTTATTTTGATAAAAGTGACATCATCAATCACTTGTCAATCATATCATATCAATCACGACCATATTGTATCAAAGAAAAAAACCCTAAAAAAAACCAGAAGAGTTGGCTCACACAAAGTCCTTCTCAAGACTGTGCAGGGTAAGTATGCAATGAATACCATTTAGTTCTTAATGAGATGCAGTTCATTAAATATTTTCCTCTGAAAATGCACACACAACCTACCGGTATGTGTTTTATAAAGATTCGAATTAAGGAATAACATCGCCACTCCCACCACCCTCTACCCATCCCTCCCCCACCTACGCAACAAACATTGGTTTCTGTTGTTATATATATTGTCAAATGACTCCCCCTTGGTTAATACTGGGGAAATCATGGATAGCCAAAGCCATCTTTAACTCCAAATGCGTTCAGTTCAAATAGCGGATTTCACTATATATGAGCGGGAGGAAGAAAGAAGAAGATTACCTGTTGCGATCGCCGGCAGTCCCAACCTGCGGGAAATAAACTCACACAAAAAACGTATTTAGAATGTACAGAAAAATAATGAAAGGATTTATTTGAAAGAAATGCCGATAACAAGAAAAACGCGACGGTAACTAAATGTCCTAAATGGAGCACTCCCAGAACAGATTTATAACACAGACAAAGGGAAGATAAATAAAAATAACCGTGTGTGTGTGTGTGTGTGTGCACTTAGCTCAACCAGCTCGGGGGCTCGTCAGGGTTCGTCAAATTTGTCCGGTGCATTGGCGGGAACCGCCCGGTCTTTGGCGGGAAACAGGCCTTGAGCGCGCAGGGCCAAGCGTCCGTCCATGCGTCACCTCTCCCATCAGCTGCTTCTCTCAATCCCAGATGTCAAGTGAACAGGGGAACGAGGAGACGAGGCCGGCACACAACCACTTGCGCCGAGGTCCAGAATGCCAAGAGGAGAAGAGAATCGTCAGCACACACTCGCAGGCAGGCACCAGAGCAAGAGCAAAAATGTCGGTCTCACCATGGTTTTTATAATCCCGGCTCTGATGTCAATGTGCTCCTCCTCCACTCAGCGCAGGCCAACAGCACCGGCCCAGCACTCCATCAATGGCCGTGTCGCTTCTCCTTCATGCCATCGGTCCGTGGCCAATCAGCGCGTCGCTTCTCCTCGCTCCTACCTCTACCAATCGGCGGGCTTCGTCCTGCCTCGTGTCTTCCTAATGGTGATGTCTCGTCCAATCGCTGCCCCTCTGGGCGTGTCTTTTGCCTGCTTGCTCGATGTTGCCATACATGATGGTGATGTAGCGGGTGATGTCGAACTGACTTGTTGGGTGGTTTTATTGTGGGGGGGGATATTTAATTAGTGTACTAGGGCCATTCTCACTCGTGTTTATGTGCACTGTGCAGTGCCATAAGGGACAATGGGATGATCACAAGGTTTTACGAACCGGGGAATTAACATAATCCCTACGATAATTAGCAAAAGGGTCATCCTTGTATGATCACGGAGATACACTTACCCGACATTTGGCTAAACAGGTCCCTGATTTATGTACATCAAAGTGATTATTTCTACCCACGATCATCAGAGCACCTACCTATGCAGATCTACCTGAATCTATATATCACTACCCCAAAATTCATAACAATATTAACCCCATATCGGTGTACCCCTGGGTATACCCATTCTGTACGGATGGGTATACGCAGGGGTACATCTATCTCAGGTTAAACACGTCTTCATAGATCACTCAATGATCAGACAGGCCTTCCTCACTGGAATCTTCTGAACCAACACGTTATTTTTTATATTCTTGCACTCGATAGTCGCACAATTTTTGGGTTCTATTTTACCTTCATTGCCCATTTTAGACACTTTTACCACAAATATGCCACCAGAAGGAATATTTAGTTATTACAGTGCATAGGCTGTAGAATATAGAAGATGCATTGATATAGATAAAGTAAAATCACCATTATTGACTGTGACACTATCCTTGGAAATATAATTGCAAACAATTCAACTCTGCCATAATACCACCCCCACCTCCTTACGAACGTTTTCTTCATCATCTCACTGTTTGCAATATTTGAAAAATCGGTGTCCCAAGTAAAAAAATTAAAAATAGAACATATTGGCAGAAAGGCTTTTTTCACTTTTGATATAAACTATAACTATATGCTGCATTTTAAAACTTTTGTATAAAAAGGGGGAAACATACACTGACTTAGTTTCACATTTTGGATCAAATTGAGTTATCCTTCTATTATAACTGTCTCAATAAACTCGAGTAACCCGATTATGCTGAGAGCATTTTGAGACATACCTTTTGTTGAAGTGTTTGAAAGTTTGATAGGAATTATATAAATAAAACTAATCTCATCATTGGCTCTTAAGATATTTATTTGCAGTTGTATTTTACAAGGCAGATATTAAAGGAGATCAAGTTAGCACTTATTCTGGCACAATTCTTTCAAATTGACGTTTTTCCAGGACCACAGATTGTTGTTAGTGACAATAACAGATGGACTCTATCAGATTATTGTCCATGATCAGGTTACAGATAATTTCGTGCAGTCGGCTTACTGTGGATAAAATGACAGAAGAAAAGAAAAATTAGACATAGAAAATGGCAATTCACCAAGCTACTGCCATAACCCCATCTTACAATTTCAGTTCTATATTAGGTGCCGATGGTGCTTTCTGTATATTTTGAAGCTAAAAGTTTATATTTTATTTCCCATTTGAGATTGAGGCATCCACTGTGTTTTCACCTGTAACTGCCTTATACATTCCCTAAAATAGTCAAGGTGTAAGCTGAAATTTTCCTTCTGGAAGCAAAGATGTGGTCTTCATAATTTGTTTGCCATACATATTGACAACATTGGTAAAAGCTATTGTCTTGAAATTCTGGTCCTGGTATGTCTTTTGTATCATGTATGATAAAAGCTATCTGAATGCTACATTGGAATGCTAAAAAAAATTAGAACAATGTGACTGTGTCGCCAATATGCCTCTGCATAGTCCCACAACGGGTAGATGCCATCGTTCACTGTCCTAAAAACAAACAAGTTTGGTTTAAATCCCTTCAGCTGTTCTCAAGTATCACATTTTTCCCAGACATGACAGGTTTCACATCGACTGGTGAGGCAGTTTCAGAGAAGGGAATTATTTTAAATATCGGTTTTCAAGCTAATATGGCTGCTATACCACATGACATATACATTTAAAAAAATGAACACTCTGCATATGTATGGGCAGGGGATCACGTTTGTGAAGTTTCGTGTTTATTGGATAAGGTTCGTTTTTCTACCCAAGATGGCTGCCAAACCACCTGACCTATGACATCATCATTTTCAAACTATATGCAACAATGCTGTTACATGATTTTTGTAAAATTTCGCATCGATAGGGTGAGCGGTTTCAGAGATATAATTATTTAATATTTTCCTTCAATACAATATGGCTGCCAAACCATGTGACCTATGATGTCATAAATTTAATATTTCAATACAAATTGGTCATAGATCATGTGCATGCAATTTCCAATTTTTAGGATAAGGAATTTGATTAAAATATTTTTGGCTGGTATACCACTTCACCTATGATATCATCATGCTTTTGTTCCCCATTTGGAGTACTTGACAATGTGCCAAGTTTCAAATATTTTCATTCAGCGGTTTCTGAGAAATATTTTTAAAATAATTTGCTTTTAATCCAAGATGGCTGCCATAACACGTGACCTATGACATCATAATTATCATAAAAACATTCTGCATGGGTGCCACTCCTACCCTGAAAGTTTAGTCTCAATCGGACATATGGTTGCCGAGAAAAACGAGGTTTAGCCCGTATGGACGGACGGACAACCCGAAAACATAATGCCTCAGGCGACTTCGTCGGCAGTGGCATAAAAAAAATTCCCTTTTTAAGGCCATTTTCCCTGCTAGAGTGGGGGTTTGCCTAAGAGGGCCCCATAAAAATCATCATGGTTCCCTTTTTGAGGCACTGTTTTTAAGGCCGGATGCCCTTCCTTATGCCAACCCTTTAGTCAGAATGAATCTTAAAATTTGTTTGGATCTGCAGAATTTGTTTTTCCAAACGAACTTTTGTTATAGAAAAGGGTAGAAAAGATCAAGGTTTTGGGTGGGGGAAGATATTAGATGGTGATGAACAGCTGTTTTGAAGACCTGGATGGAGGAGTGGAATTGAAGAGAGTGTGGGAGGTTGTCCCAGAGTCAGGGAAAAAAAGGAGGAATGAAAGAGTGAAGGTGAGCAGTGGGTCTTGATTTTAGAAGGAGGAGGGTATGACAACTGAAGACAAGATGGGATAAATCGGGGCATGAGAGAGAGAGCAAATTTCTTTGGAAGAATTCCCAGGATGAGTTGATGTCAGAGGCAGTAGAGATGGGAGACCAGTTTAGATGTTTAATGGCTGCTTGAAGACCATGCCAGCCAGCCTGAGTGAAATGCCAGCCTTGTCAACACTGAGGTGGCTCTCTGAGAATGGTCAGAGTTATGTCCACTTTAACAAGCGAATGATCAGAAGAACCGATTAGAGCAGAAGAGGAACAGCACACATTTGCAGGGAAGTTAGTCATAACCAAATCCAGAAGCAATGATGTTCTGTTGACTGAGATCCAGGTTGCGAAATTGACAGATTGTGTCAGCCCCAGTGAGTCGCAGAAGTCCTTTGTTGAGGTGCCATAGCAGGTGCAAAAGATATATATACAGACTTGGCATTTAATATGGAATATATTTTTTTGTGGGGGTGAACTTACTTTTCAAGATGTCTTAGAACCAAAAGTTCATTGGAATTATGTTGAAATTATTCTAGATTTTGTTTATGTGACCTTTAAAAGAAACAAAAACCACATTTGAGATTTCGAAACAATTAAATTGATCCTTGAAAGTGATGTAAACTGATATCGAACTCAATTCATAGACAGTACTGTGTTAAACTTCTGTACGTTTTCCAGAAGTATCTCTTTATTTTGCACATTAGCCCAATTTTTTTTTAACAAAAACAAAAGTTAAATTACGACTGGGATTACGGACAGTAAAATTACAGTTCAGTACTCCGTGTAACCCCCACGAGCATTCAGGAGAACACGTACACGTTGAGGCATGCTGTTCACGAGATTTGCCAAGGTTTGGACAGGAATCGCTTGCCATGCAGTGACAATAGCCTGCTGCAATTCACGCACAGAGGTCGGCTGCTGGTCCAAGTGGTCGATTTGATGCGTTAATTCTGCCCAAATGTTCTCTATCGGATTCATATCCGGGGACATGGCAGGCCACTCCATATGCTCTACACCACGGTCAGCAAGAAAGTGTTGGATCATGCGAGCACGAAGAGGCCGTGCATTGTCATCTTGGAAGACAAAGTTTCCTCGAAAGGCTGCACGAGCAAATGGAAGCAATGTTTCTTCCAGAATGGCCCTGTACTTGAACTGGTTCAGGTTTCCATTCAGAACAACCAGGTCAGTTTTGCCCACTGCATGAAAAGCAGCCCAAACGGTCACCCCACCACCTCCAGCTTGGACTCTTGGCACTATACAATCTTTGTTGTAGGCTTCATGCACTTGTCTGTGCACTCGGACGCGGCCATCTTGACGATAGACCAGAAATCTAGACTCGTCACTGAAGATCACGTGGTTCCAGTGTCCTGGCTGCCATTGACTGGCCCACTGCAATCGGCTCTCTGGCCCACTGCTCTCTGGCCCACTGCAATCGGCGCTGGCGGTGTTCTCTGGTCAGGCATTGCTTTCTCATGGGACGCCTGGCACGATAGCCTGCTTGAACCAGTCGTTGGTTGACTAGCCTTCTGGATACAGGCACATTTGTCAGTTGCTGCCACTCAGCCCTAAGCCGATTAGCTGACTTGGTACGGCCATTGCGGACTAACCGGTGCAGCTGGCGATCATCCCTCCTTATGGTTCTGCGGGGACGTCCTGGCCTCGGTATTGGAGTAGGGACACCCCTCTGAGCATTTCGTTTCAGGATCTTTGACACCTGACCTTGAGTGATGCCATACTTCCGAGCAATAGCACGGTGTTTCATGCCGTAATTTCGTAAAGCCACCACTCCATGACAAACAGCATTGTCGAGTTGACCGACCATCTCCAGAGGAAGCGGCAATAACTTTTGGAGATGTGCAGCAGTTGTTTTCCACTAATACAGAACGCAACAACCCTTGTATACCCGACTGTGAAGCCAATCATCAAATGTACCTGTCCGTACATTTTTCCACGCCACCTGTGATATAATCCTGTTGTTGACTTCTTGCTGCGACAGACAATCAGTGACATGGTTCTTTCAACAAATAAATCGCCAAAGTGTAAAAGAAACTCACCAGATTGATATACTGAGTTAAGAAAGTAAACCCAAGTCAAGAAAAAAAAAATATTCGATATTAAATGCCAAGTCTGTATATATATATATATATATATATATATACAGTGCATTCAGAAAGTATTCAGACCCCTTCACTTTTTTCACATTTTGTTATGTTGCAGCCTTATGCTCAAATCGTTTAAATTCATTTTTTCCCTCATCAATTTACACTCAATACCCCATAATGACAAAGAGAAAACAGGATTTTAGAAAGTTTTGCAAATTTATTAAAAATAAAAAACTGAAATATCACATTGACATAAGTATTCATACCCTTTGCTATGACACTTGAAATTTAGCTCAGGTGCCTCCCATTTCTCTTGATCATCTTTGAGATGTTTCTGCACCTTGATTGATGTCCACCTGTGGTAAATTCAATTGATTTGACATGATTTCGAAAGGCACACACCTGTCTGTATAAGGTCTCACAGCTGACAATGCATATCAGGACAAAAACCAAGCCATGAGGTCGAAGGAACTGCCTGCAGAGCTCAGAGACAGGATTGTGTCGAGGCACAGATCTGGGGAAGCCTACAAAAAAATTTCTGCTGCATTGAAGGTTCCCAAGAGCACAGTGGCCTCCATAATTCTTGAATGGAAGAAGTTTGGAACAACCAGGACTCTTCCTAGAGCTGGCCGCCCGGCCAAACTGAGCAATTGGGGGAGAAGGGTCTTGGTAAGAGAGGTGACCAAGAACCCGATGGTCACTCTGGCTGAGCTCCAGAGATCCTGTGTGGAGATGGGAGAAACTTCCAGAAGGACAACCATCACTGCAACACTCCACCGATTTGGGCTTTATGGCAGAGTGGCCAGACGGAAGCCTCTCCTCAGTAAAAGACACATGAAAGCCCGCTTGGAATTTGCAAAAAAGCACCTAGAGGACTCTCAGACTGCGAGAAACAAGATTCTGTGGTCTGATGAAACCAAAATTGAACTGTTTGGCTATATATAATATATTATAGCGGTTACCGGTAGCATGACAAAATTACCCTGCACCGGCCGATGAAGCAACCGGCGAGCGGTCACGTGTCCGGACTCGTCCGGGCGTGTTGAGACTTGCCTTTACCAGGCGAACGCTTGCCTTGCATACCACGGCCCTTTGAGAGGCATGGCTTATCTATTTGCATACCACGCCCTGCCTGAGAGGCGTGGCTTTTGTGTGTTGAGTTTCTGATATATATTGCCGCCCGTTCGATGGGCTGATTCAGTGCTTTGGAGTTCGTTTGAGTGAGCTGGGAATAAAGAGCTCAGAGAAACCTAATTCCTGGCGTTGTCCATTTTGTCCGATTTTATCGTGCGAGCACAGCTCCCACAATTGGTGACCCCGTTCTACGAACACGGCGATGCTGTCAGCTGTAGCTTTGAAGCTCCCGGGCTTTTGGGAATCTCACACGGCCGTTTTGTTTGCTCAAGCGGGTTCTCTCTTCGCCCTGCGGAACATCACGGAGGACACGACGCGCTACCACCACGTGGTCTCCGCGCTCAACACCTCCTCCGCTTCCCAGGTTCTGAGCTTCCTACAGCACCCGCCGGACACCGACAAATACGGCGCGCTCAAAGACCTACTCCTCGGTGCGTTTGGACTCACGGAGACCGAACGCGCACGACAACTACTCGACCTCCCGGAGCTGGGCGAGGCCCATCCATCCGAAAGCATGGACCACATGCTTGCTCTTCTTGGTGACCACAGCCCGGACTTCCTCTTCCACGAGCTGTTCCTCCGCCAGCTACCTGGGCAGGTACGATTAGCTTTGGCTAATTCGCTCATCACGGACCCTCGCGCCCTGGCCAAGGAGGCCGATAAATTTTGCTCGGCCAGGCGACACGTCAGAGCGGTCACCTGGGACCCTGGGCCGACCAAGGCAATGCCCGCGCCATGACCGGCGCCTCCACTGGCCGAGTCCGTGCCACTGGCGGCAGCGCCCGCCGCGACGCCCCGTCGACCGAACCCGACGCGACCGCCGGAGCCTCCACCAGAGCGGACCATGTGCTATTACCACGCCAGGTTCGGCCAGAAGGCCAGAACGTGCCGCCTACCGTGCACATTCGGCAGGTCGGGAAATGACCAGGCCGGCGCTCGCTGCCTGCCATGAGCGTCGGCCATTCAGGCAGCCTTCTGTTTATCACGGACACGGAGTCCGGGCGGCGTTTTTTGTGTGACACCGGCGCTCAGCTGAGCGTGATACCCGCCTCGGTGAAGGACAAACAGGCCGCGCTTTGCGGCCCCGCTTTGGTCGCCGCAAACGGTTCCTCCATCCACACCTTCGGTTCGCGCAGCGTCGCATTCTGCTTCGGGGGCCAGCGCTTCAGGTGGGACTTCATCACGGCGAACGTGCCCATGGCCTTGCTGGGTGCAGATTTTCTTTGCGGGCATGGGCTTTTGGTCGACGTCAAATGGCGTCGGCTCATCAACGCAGAGACCTTCAGCTCGCTCGCTTGCTCATTGAGCGGCTCCGCTCCGACCAAGCTAGACTGCGCGCTCCCGGCCGTGGACGAGTTCACCCGCCTACGCGCCGAGTTTCCCGCCCTCACGCAGCCGACGTTTTCGGCCGTCGCCGTCAAGCACGACATCGAACACCACATCCCGACCACAGGTCCACCGGTCTACGCCAGGGCTCGCCGCCTCGACCCGGCCAAACTCGCCATAGCGAAGGCGGAATTCGACGCGCTGGAGCGATTGGGATTGTGCGGCACTCGAATAGCACGTGGGCCTCGCCCCTGCACATCGTGCCCAAAGCGGGTGGCGGATGGCGACCATGCGGCGATTACCACCACCTCAATGACGCCACCACCCCCGACCGGTACCCGATACCACACATACAGGACTTTTCCACCCGTTTGGCGGGGTGGGTGATCTTCTCCAAGGTCGACCTCATTCGGGGCTACCACCAGGTACCTGTCCGGCCGGCCGACGTTCCGAAGACGGCTGTAATTACACCTTTTGGCCTCTTCGAGTTCCTCCGAATGCCGTTCGGCCTTAAGAACGCGGCCCAGGCCTTCCAACGGCTGATGGACAGTGTGCTGCGCGACCTCACCTTTCTGTTCGTCTACCTGGATGACATTCTCATCGCCAGCACTTCCCGGGCGGAGCACCTCGTCCACCTGCGCACGCTTTTTGAGCGCCTCGGCCAACACGGCCTCATCATCAACCCGGCGAAATGCCAGTTTGGCGTAACTGCCGTCGACTTCCTGGGGCACCGCATCACAAAGCGCGGGGCCGTCCCGCTGCCTACCAAGGAGGAGACAGTCACATGTTTCCCACGCCCTCGCTCCATCAAGGCCCTACAGGAATTTTTGGGGATGGTAAATTTCTACCACCGGTTCGTGACTCGCGCCGCCCAACTCATGCGCCCCCTGTACGAAGCCCTCCGGGGCAAGCCGGCCAAGCACGTCATCGCCTGGACCACAGAGATGGATGCGGCATTCACGGGCGCTAAGCTGGCCCTCGCCAACGCGACCATGCTGGCGCACCCGGCGCTCGACGCACCCATCGCCCTCACCACGGACGCTTCTGACTACGCGGTGGGCGCCGTGCATGAACAGTGGGTGAATGGAGCTTTGCAACCGCTGACCTTCTTCAGCCGGCAGCTTCGCCCTAACGAGCGCAAGTATAGCACTTTCGCCCGCGAGCTCCTCGGCCTTTACCTGGCTGTTCGCCACTTCCGCCATCTTTTGTAGGGCCGCCCGTTCACGGCGTTTGTGGACCACAAACCCCTGGTCTTCGCCATGGCCAAGGTTACAGAGCCGTGGTCGGCACGCCAGCAGCGCCACCTCTCCGCCGTGTCCGAATTTAAGACGGACATCCGGCAGGTCGCGGGCAAGGACAACGCTGTGCCGATTGCCTCTCCCGGTCCGGCACGAATGCCGTCCACCTGGGTGTGGACTTCGCCCGCATGGCGGCCGACCAGACCGCCGACCCCACGGTGCAAGATCTCTGGACGGCGGACACAGGCCTGCGGTTGGCCGACGTCCCCTTCGAGGACACAGGCACAGTTCTCCTGTGCGACGTCTCCCTGGGCCAACCTCGCCCCATCGTGCCCACTGGATGGCGGCGGCACATTTTTGATGCCCTCCACGGCCTTTCCCACCCGGGCCAGAAAGCACGTCATCGCCTGTCCGATAGAGGCCCGTAATTCACCTCCGAGCTTTGGGGCGCGTTAGCCCAGGCCTTGGGGGTCAAGCTTCACCGCACCACGGCCTACCACCCCCAAGCCAACGGCTTGTGCGAGCGGTTCCACCGCTCGATGAAGGCCGCTCTCAGGGCCAGCCTCCAGGACGACGGTTGGGCCGACAGGCTCCCGTGGGTCCTATTGGGCCTCTGAACGGCCCCTAAAGAGGACCTCCAGGCTTCCACCGCCGAGCTGGTCTACAGCCAGCCACTGCGCGTGCTGGGCGAATTCATCCCTGACGCCACCGGCCCCTGGTCCGCGGCTCGCCAACGCTCGGTCCTCCAGGAGGCCGCCAGGAGATTTGCCCCCATGCCGACGTCCCACCACGGCTGCCCCCAACCCCACGTCCCCCAGCACTTCGCCCTGCGGAGTACGTTTTTATCTGGCACGACGCACACCGGGGACCGCTCCGGCCGCCGTACGATGGACCTTTCCGGGTCCTGAAGAGGGACGACAAGTCGTTCACCATCGACATCGGCGGCAAGGCGGACCGTATCTCCGTGGTCCGCCTCAAGCCGGCCCATTTGGACCTCAACCAACCTCCACGGTTGGCCCTTCCTCCACGTCGGGACCGTCCCCCGTCAACCAGGCCCCCCGCCCGACCATCCACCGCCCCGCCACCTAGCACCCCCACACGAATCGTCAGGGGTTGTTTATGGCTGGGTCATCAAGACCCCCCTCAAACTGACTCTCCCGGTGCATGTTAATTCTGGGGGGGTGCGTGTAGGGGTTACCGGTAGCATGACACAATTACCCTGCACCGGCCGATGACGCAACCGGCAAGCGGTCACGTGTCCGGACTCGCCCAGGCGTGTTGAGACTTGCCTTTACCGGGCGAACGCTTGCCTTGCATACCATGCCCCGTTGAGAGGCGTGGCTTACCTATTTGCATACCACGCCCTGCCTGAGAGGCGTGGCTTTTGTGTGTTGAGTTTCTGATATATATATTGCCGCCCGTTCGATGGGCTGATTCAGTGCTTTGGAGTTCGTTTGAGTGAGCTGGGAATAAATAGTTCAGAGAAACCTAATTCCTGGCGACGTCCATTTTGTCAGATTTTATCGTGCGAGCACAACTGCCACAATATATCATATGAATCATATGAACCCCGTCACGCCGGGGTCTCTCCATACCGCGGGGCGCCCAAAACAGACCCCACCACCGACGGGTTGGGACACCTGTAGGAATTGTTTGCATCAACTTTCAAGGCTTAATTTACTTGCATTGCTGCAGAACAGCTGTAAGTTGTTAACCCATTACTTGTTCCCTGAAGAAGGCCTTTTTTTACAATATAACTGTACAATTTACATTATTTTCCCGTTTTTGCTAACCTAAACTTTTCTTTAACCTCGAGCAGTTTACTGCTTACCTTTGTACCATTTCAGGTTATTCACTGGACATTAAACTGCGTAAATGTCAATAAAAACTGGAAAAATTGAGGTGTTCTTAAACTTTTGACCGGTAGTGTATATATATTTCTCAAATGAACAAGACCCGTTTATGGCCACACGTAACATTTAATCCGAACACCCGGAGCTGACACATCAAGATGGCTGCATGACATTGGGAGCACATTCATCCTGTACTAAAGTAATCACTGCCTTCCCCCTACAAATGTAACACAACCCCCCCCCCCCCCCACCCCGGAACCGTAGCTCCCGCAAGGTTCATTGCAGGCGCTACCATCCCAGTCTTAACACTTACCGACTCACACTTAATTAGCCTATGAAATAAATCAGGAGGGCTGTGGGAAGCGAGCTGTAGCTACTTACCTATTCTCTTTAACGTTCTACCCCCTTAAGCAAAAATTCACATTTGAAATATTTACAATCATCGAAGTCCGTGCTCATAACTCCTGGGGCAGGAAGAAAAAAAGTCAACGACACGCAAACCTATATTAACCATAAAACTTAACCAAATTGCAAAAATTCAGTTAAACATCTATACAACCCCTTCCTACAGACCACTTCCCCCGGTGGATGCCACAATACCAAACGTTACCTGCGGGGCTATCCCAATGTACCTCAAATTTCCGCAGGCCCTGTCCTGGTGTTACAGGTGAATAACATGGCTCGGGGGATTTCACCCTCATTCACTCACACAAATCCCATAACCATTCACACACATTTCAAAACTCATCAAAGCTCTATTTCACCCCCCTGCAAGACCATGACATTGATGTCATTACAGATGTGTGTGCGTTTCTTCTCGGCAGCGGGGAGTTACCGTACAAGCAAGATGGTGGGGGCGCTTCAGGCTGTGGTGCCCGCAGTCCAAAAACAAGTCGCCTGACTTACGACTCCTTCGCCACCCTACCCCCTTTAACTCTTGGCCCCCTGACAGCCAAACAGCTCCTTACGCTGTCGTCACGCTGGGGAGGTATCCACACTAGGCTTCCATGCCTCAGGCATTCACACAGCCTCATGGGTCGCCAAGGGTCTCCCCATACCGGAAGGGCACCCAAAACAGACCCCACCACCGACGGGCTCCCAATTTCCAGACACCACTGGCTGCCAGGGGAAATTACTGCAGGGGGGGGGGGGGGGCTGCAGTCACCGCTCCTCCAGAGCTTTATCCATACCTGTGGACACACACACCTTCCCCACCCACAAAATCCACAAAAATATTTCCTCCCCCGCAGCCATTCAATTTTCAACCACATATTTCCATAGATGTCACCAAAACGATGCTGCCATGGCCTGCTTACATGTGAAATCCCCATTCACATTGCAATCACATTTCCAAACACAATAATCAATCATAATTCATCTCCAACCTTTCGACCATACAAAAACACAAAAAACCTCTACCCATAAACAAACGCCACCTACAAGACACTTTGTGGCACACATTCCAATCCCGCCATCACTCTAACCCACCCCTATTCCAAATTCTCATGTCCCAATTTGTAAAAGCAAGTACTGAACACTGGGACAGCACTCATCAAGGCACCTTACCTTACTTTGATGTGCAGGTATTTGCAGGTTGGTCAGGTCCAAGAGTGCCATCCACCCTACTGAATCCCAAAATTTATACCATCGAGCCAATACAATTTTTCCAAATTTCCTTTTTGTCCCACTGTACTGGCAAGTATGTGGATCCGCCTCCTCCGGTGACTTTTACTGAACTACTACCCTTGGCCAGTGCCGTGTATATTGAGAGTCTGGCCAACTGAAATACTGGTGCCATGTTGCATACCTAACTTAGCGCGCTGGCACTGCGATATGTATGTCAGCTGTGGCAATCCTGTAGTTCTGTGACGAGGGAATCGATGTTATTACTGTTTGGTCGCAGATTTAATGAGGAACAACTAATTCAAGTTAAAGTGACGTGTTGTTTGTTATTGGAATAATAAAATCTGCAAGCAGCGTCATTTATTCACACGAATTGTTTGCCTGTCGCGGCACACAATTTGTTGTCAGCTGCATACAGCATACTGATAAATTTTATTTCTCTTGGCATGAAATTGTAATTTGATAAAATGGAGCTTGTATACTCGTTTTCATCTATTATCTGGAAACGTAACATACAATATTCCCATAATGCTACGGAAGTACAGTCTATTATTTTATTCATTAGCTTGGGTCCACAAATGTTGTTATACTTTCGTTTTCAAAGTTGTTATACTTTCGTTTTACGTTTTCAAAGAACACTTTACTCAGGAAACGGACACAAACAGTGACAAATATTGCGTCATAAACAAGTATTTCCTGATTTTTAAGCAATATAAACAGTGCATGTTACAGGGTATATGTATAATAAGGGATTATGTATAATACCTGATTTTCAGTTATTATACATAATCCCTTATATACATATATATACCCTATACACTGCATATGTACACGAAAAATGTTACAGGGAATATGTATAATATATATATATATGGTTGACTAAATAAATGTTAAGCTCACCAGAGACCTAATGCACACATGTCATGTCACTTTTGATTTGAAACCAATATATATTAAGCGATTTCACTTACCGAACATAAATATGAGTAAGGTGATGGATTCCGTCCCACTCGGCGTATTTTAACCGCCCAAATGGCACTTCATTCCTTGTCTCGAGGAAATCTGTGCATTATACGACCTTCTCCTGTTCTAACAGAACATCCCCAAGCGGCACAACACACCATATTGGTTGATTTTATTGAAATATTACTCAAATGAAATATGCAACGATTCGAAGCAATGGCACGGAATGGGTGCAGCGGGAAAGCTGCTCGGCTGAGGTGGTATGCAAAATGGCGCCTGTAAACCACGTGACGCGGGCTCGACCAATCAAGGCGGTAGTTGGGCAGATCAAAGGCTGGCCACACTCTGTTAATATACGGCACTGGCACAAGCAAATGCATGCATACAACTTCTTGAGGAGTGGAATGTCAAACAGTTGGTGAAAGGCATCGTGTTTGACACCACTGCATCCAACACAGGGCTGAGAAACGGAACATGTACCCGCATTGAAGCAGCTTTGGATGCTAAACTTGTTTGGATTGCATGTCATCATCATGTGTTTGAAGTAATGCTCTCTGATGTTACAACTAAAGTCATAGGACCCACTAGCGGACCTGAGATCAGACTGTTCAAGAGGTTTCAGAAACAGTGGCCTTTAATTGACAAGAAGAGGTTCCAAGTAGGAGAAGATGAAATATTTTCCGATAACCTTGTTGACCGTCAGAATATGATACATTTTTATGCAGATGCACTCGAAGAACAACACCCACGTGATGACGATGAAGAACTTCTGAGACTATGCCATACATTTCTGGGTGGACGTGAGGCCAGAGAGGTGAAATTCCATGCCCCAGGAGCTATGCACAATGCCCGCTGGATGATGAAAGCCATATATGCTCTCAAAATGGTTCTCTTCAAAGACCAAATAAAGCTAACATCACGTGAATTGAAGGGAATCACACAGATTGCTCTTTTTGTTGCACTTGTGTATGCGAGGTTCTGGCATGAGGCGCTGCTACCCACAAAGGCACCTCTCAATGATTTGCTTCTTCTTTCAACCCTTGATTCTTACCCAGATATGGTTGTCCGTGAAACTGCTGTCAAAGCATTCACTAGACACCTCTGGTATTTGTCAGAACACCTTGCTGCATTAGCTCTTTTTGATAGCCGGGTGGATGATGAGACAAAGGCAAAGATGGTGAAGAACTTCAAGCGGGCTCCAAAGCCAAACAATCGTCATGGGATAGATGCTAAAGCCTTCAGGCTTTCTGACTCAGTGGACACCTACATCACAAGTCGATCTCTTTAATTATTTGGTGTTGTCATCTCAGAGTCTGCCAAAGAAGTATCACTGACTTTTCTGGAAAAGGAGCCACACCTCTGGAACACAGACAACTCATACCAAGAGCTTGAGAAGAAGATACGCAGCATGAAGGTTATCAATGACTGTGCTGAGCGAGGTGTTGCTCTCATCCAAACTTTCCATGACACTCTGACCAAGAATGAAGAGCAGAAGCAATTTGTGTTGAGAGTTGTGAAACTTCATCGTGAAAACTTTCCAGTGTCAACCAAAGCCATCTTGTCAAAGAAGTAGGCAATGTTTTGAAACACAAGTTTCTTAAAACAATGTTACGTAAAATCATTCAAATTATGTGTATTCTGATGTTTACTTAGTTTTAATTGTTCTGATAGATTTGTTTTATCGTCTCTGATAGATATTTTATATTTTCTGATGGATGATTTGTTTTTTCCGATAAATGATTTATTGTCAAATTAATACATGAATGTTTAATCTACTGTTTTGTTTTTAATCTTAATTTGACTATATGAATGAACATTGAACAATGAACAATTGAACATACATGTACATTGTACAATGGTACATTGTACATAATTTTTTATAAGTTTACAAACAAACAATAACAATAATAAATAATTTGAGTAATTGAAAATAGATAATTATCTATGAATTGATAATCCAATTTGCTAAAAAAAATTTGCCACCGGAGGGGACTATAGGTTTGCACGCCGTTCCTCTGTCTGTCCGTCTGTCCATCTGTCAGTCTGTCTGTCAGTCCGTCAGTCCGTCAGTCCGTCAGTCCATCAGTCCAACAGTCTGTCAGTCTGTCAGTCTGTCAGTCCATCACGCAAAGAACAGTTTTCCGGACTTTTTTTCTAAACGCTTAATGCTAATGATTTCAAACTTGGTACATGGTTTCCTCATGATAAGTTACAGATCAAGTTCGAACTTCACGACGTTTCGATCATTTTAAACAAAGTTATGGCACTTTGAACTTTGGTAATTCTGATAATTCTGATGATCCTTAACTCAGTGCCATTTTAAGTTTTAATTTCCTTTAAAAACCATTTTCTCTGCAATAATAGGACCGATTGAGATCAAATTTCCACCGTAGAGGGGACTCGGCCTGTAGAATATTTTAATGGTAATTATGACGTCACAGGTCACGTGGTTCGGCCGCCATATTGTTTTCCGTGAAAACATGAAAACCCCTTTTTCTCTGCAACGGCCTCGACAGATCGAGGCCAAACTTTGCAGGAAGAATCGCATACCCACGACGAACAAATAAAGACAGGAAGCATGACGTCATGCATCACATGGTTTCAGAGTTATGACGTTTTTAAGCATGAACTTTAAAAACCAAGCCCCTCCCTCATTTTTGATCCAATCGAGGGGAAACCTCACAGATCTGTTCAGCATGTCAGTCTACTAAAATGTGCTTTTGGAATTTGCGGTGGTCACGTGGTTTGGCAGATATTGTTAATTAAACGAAAATATTTGAAAAAATGGATATCTCTTGAATCGCTCGTACCTCAGACCGTGAGTTGGTATTATATAATTCACACAGTGCAATAATTGCATGCCACTCCACGGAGCGACCTTGCGGGCTTATCAACGAGGCGAGGCGTGACACATGTGTCTCAGCATACCTCAGATCAAGTTTGAAAACCAGCATCAACCATGCATAAATTTGTATATTCGATCATTTTTGACAAAGTTATGGCACTTTGAACTTTGGTAGGGGACATGTATTGCAGCGCAATACTCAGAATGCTTGTTATTCATTAAAATAGTCAACATTTTGAGCAACCTCGAAATATTGTCCAATCAAGCTCAAATTTTCACCACAAACTAGTTTCTTCAATAGGAATAGGGGCAGGCTTGTGGAGAAATGAAAATCCAATCTTCAAATTTTTGGACCACCCTAATATATATATATTTATATATACAAGTACATGCAGAAATGATGAGACTCCTGAGTCAAATTGAATTATACACTCCTTGTGTAAAGGAGTATAATAGCTGAGAGAAACTTTAAGTGAATGTTTTTTACAGAAAATAAACGAGACAACGGGTTATTATTTATACCAGCAATAAACGAATGTCAAAGGTGAGAGCAAATTAAAAGGGATACTTTTAGCGTAAATAAATGAGACAACTGGATATGTATTGATGTCGGGTTTATAGTCCCTGCTAAACAGGACGATGAGATGGTGAAAGGTGGCCTGTATTATAGTTGAATGTGAAAGGGAGAGGGAAAGTTTGGAATGTGGGATGAGGAATGTGTTGGGGGTAGGGGAGGTGATAATGGTGCTAGTTGAATGTGTTCCCTGGTTTTTACCACCTCTTGTCTCAGCATGTCAACTTGTGTTGTTCAGCTTGCTGCATAGCCTGGAATGAACGTTTCGAGAAGTGGATATAAGAAAGTAAAGTTTTCAAAACAAACCAATTTTTTTGTTGAAGCGTAGCTTTTTAAGGGAAGTTAAATGTAAAGTTTGAAAACAATATGCGAATATTTCAGATATATTAAGATCGAAATTTTGACAGAATCATTCACATTGTCATAAAAGCACCAAACTTAGGAGACATGTCCTTATTTAAACTTTTATATCAAGATGGCTGCCACAAAATTTAAGGGTGGAAGGGTGAAATTTTTAAAGGTGGAACAATCAAGTCAAGGGAAAGATCAAGGGAAAGATGTGATCTTAAACAGGTAAAAACTGAATAAACTAGAACCGCACTCGGTATAGCGCATACCTCCACCAAGATGAACCGTTTATGTTTTGTATCCACTGACAGGCCGCATCTGGATTCGGACCTAAACCAAAATCTAATCGGCTTGTTCTTGTCACCAAACCAACTCGTCCACTGGGTTTAGTAATAACTCGTCTAAACTTTTTGAGATATCCCGCTATGTGTCACGTTTCGCCCAATCTCTCAATGGTGAAGAATCACTTAAAAGTTCAATCATTCTCGTAATTTAATCAATATTCAGATCTTCACCAAAATTGAATCGATTCTTCCTTGTCACACACCCAACCTGTCCACCAAGTTTCGTCCAAATCCGCCCATAACTTTTTGAGATATCCTGCTGTGTATCGTTTTTGGCTCTATCTCCCAATGGTGAAGAATGACTTTAAAAATTATAATAGCCGGATCCGGATCTTCACCAAAATCTAATCAGTTCGTCCTTGTCACATAACCAACCTCTCGACCAAATTTCGTCCGAATCCATCCATAACTTCTTCACAAAGAGATATCCTCTTCACAAACAGACAGACAAATATGTGTGCAAACATAACCTCCATCCACCTTCGGTTACGGAGGTAACAAAAGGTGAAAAGGGTTGAAAATCAGCCGAAATTAACTTTTTTCATGCCACAAGCGGCAGAATCAGAAAAGGGTCTTCAGTCTGTCAAGCTCATCTAGGTGTGTTCAGTTACCAATCAGCTTGCTATTGCTTGCAAAGGCAACCGTTCCTGACCAACGGTTTTGTTGAAGTGCTTGCTTGAGTGCTTAGGTCACTTGGCGAGCACTCTACAATAAAGTTTTTGTTCTTCCACGAGTCTCGTCTATGTATACAAAAATAAATAAATAAAAACAAGAAAGACGTGGTGTAGAGCACGTTACTTGAAAAATCCACAATCCACCCTCCTCCCCACCACAAAAAGTTGCCATGGAGACATCAAATTGTCCATTGCAATATAATTAAAATTGACAATCTTAATCATAACTCATTGATTTTCATATGATAATTGATGATTTTTATGTTTGACCCTGAGATGACCGATAACCTTTTGACCTTAAAATAGTTGGTTTCCCAATTTAGTGAGGCACTATGCAATTGCTCTTTAATGCTCAGGTTAATCGGATGAAAATTGACGATTTTTCAAATGAAAATGATGATTTTAGAAGCTTGACCTTGTGTTGACATTTGACCTTTTGACATCAAAAATAGTTGATTCCCCAATTCAGTGACTCAATATGCAAATGCTGTTCAACTTTCACGGCAATCAGATGAAATATGTCGATTTCAGAAATTTGACCTCAAGGTGACCTTTGGCCTAAAAATCAACAGGCTTCTCAGTTGTGACTACCTCTACAACTTCGTAAAGTTTCATGACGATTGGTTTGAAATTGTACAGATTCTGTGAGTGCGGGTATTGCTTTTTTTGTCAGTTCACGTTTGGCTGTCTCCCCCCCCCCCCCCCCCCCCCTATCTTTAAGGAAATCGTACCAGGCTATCTAGCCTCTGTAGAGTTTGAATACAATCAGCAACGATTTATGTTTGTTAACGTCTATGCTCCAAGCGATAGTACAGATAGAGGAACTTTTATTAATCAGTCCTTTAATTTCCTGAGACACCTCTCTTCTGATACGTTGTTGTGCTTAGGGGGTGACTTTAACTGTACTTTAAACCCAACTTTAGATAGGAACAGTGCAGAGCCACATCCAGCTTCAAGTAGGCCTCTTTCCAGTATAATTTCACGGCATGACCTCAACGATGTATGGCGGCAACAACACCCAAACCTGCAGCAATTTAGCTGGTGTCGGGTTTTACTAAATCATCTTTCACTTGCTCGTCTTGATAAATTTTATATTCCTAACCCTGCTGTCAATCTTGTGACATATACGGCTATTGTCCCTCTGGTTTCTCTGATCATTCTTTGGTAAAACTGTGCTTTTCTTTTCCTCGTTTCAAATGCCGCACCTTGTATTGGTCTTTTAACACCTCACTTCTGAGCGATCCTTTCTTTAAATCATCCTTTGTGTTTTTTTGGGACAAGGTTGTGGATTTCCAACATCGTTTCCTAAATCTCTGTCAGTGGTGGGACTTTGCTGAAGCGCAGATCCGTGTTTTCTGTCAGCAATACAAAACCAATTGCTCTCAAAGTAAACAATTATGTATTGATGCCTTGAAACAAGAAATTCTACGATTGCAGGAAGGTGCTGAGGTCCTCAGTGATGAAAGACGGTGTCAACTCCTCTTTGAAAAACAAACTCTGCTTAAGGAATTAATTCAAGAAAATGGTATTGGTGCCTTAGTCAGGCTGAGAGTGAATGGTTTACTGTCGTCAGACACATGTTGTAAAGATTTCTTTAAGTTTGAGAAGACGACAAAGGCGAGCCAGCAAATGCTTAGTCTTCGGGCTAGTGATGGGCATATTCTTAGTGATAATACGGAGATTGTTCATTTTGTTCGGTCTCATTTTGAGAATGTGTTTTCCTTTAAGCCTAATGATGTGCCTGCAATGCAGAATATTACGACCAATTTACCGCAGATAGATGAGCATCAGCGGCATGTCTTGGATGAGAACATTACTCTCGGTGAACTTAAAACTGCGCTAGATGACCTTGCTGATCATAAGGCTCCTGGTTTTGATGGGTTACCAGCTGAATTTTATAAAACCTTTTGGGACATGCTTGGTCCTGCTTTGCACTCAGTGTTTTTATACAGTCTGCGTGAGGGATTGTTACCCCTTAGTTGTCGACGTGCAGTTGTTTGCCTCATCCCTAAGAAAAACGACCTGCAATTGATACAGAACTGGTGTCCAATTTCTCTTCTCTGCACAGATTACAAGATTTTTGCCAAAACGCTAGCTAACCGTGTAAAGACTGTTCTAAGCACAGTTATACATCAGGATCAATCGTACTGTGTTATGCACAGATCTATGCACGATAACATTTTTTTGGTACGAGACCTGTGGGATGTGTGTGCATTTCAACAACAACATACCGGTCTCTTTTTTATTGACCAAGAAAAGGCTTTTGACTCTGTTAATCATGAGTATTTGTTTCACATTTTAAAGCAATTTGGTTTTGGGGCATCCTTTATTTCATATGTATCCTTATTGTATCATCACATTTTTAGCTTGATCAAAATCAATGATGGTCTCTGTTCACCTTTGCGGATTGGGAGGGGAATTCGGCAAGGTTGTCCCTTATCTGGAATATTGTACTCTCTTTGCATTGAGCCCCTTTGTATTCGTTTACGATCTTCTCTTATGGGATTTTCAGTGACTCCATCAGAAAATCCCGTTATCATTTCGGCCTATGCTGATGATGTATGTGTTGCTGTTCGCAGCAGTAATGACATTGCTCTGCTATTTCAGTGTCTACGGGTCTACTCTCAAGCATGTACAACGCAAATTAATTGGTCGAAATGCAAAGCAGTTTGGGTCGGCAGGACGCCACCTTCTGCCCTTCCAATTCACCCTATGAATTTGACATGGGAAAAAGAAGGTGTGAAATACCTCGGTGTTTATCTTGGAACCCCAGGTTTTGTCAAAAGGAATTGGGATGGTTTGCTCCACAAATTTAGCAATAAATTAAACAGATGGAGAGGAATTTTGTCGACCTTGTCTTTCCGAGATCGTGTCCTGGTCATTAACAACCTGGTGGCCCCTCTCTTATGGCATAAAATTATTGCCTTGCAGCCACCTGCAACGTTGGTGTCGTCAATCCAAAAATGCTTACTTGACTTCTTTTGGGATGGCAAACACTGGCTAAAGCCAGAGGCTATTTGCCTTCCACTAGCAGAAGGGGGTCATAGGCTTGTGGACATTCTTTGTCCGGTGATGGCCTTCCGAGTCTCTACAGCTCGTCGTTTTATATTTCTGTAAGCCTTGCCCTGGAAATCGACTGCAAACTGTATATTAAAACAAGCCGGCATGCTTGGGTACAATTGTGAACTCTTCTTCATGGAGCTGCAACATGTCGATGCTTCGCTGCTCCCTGACTTTTACCAAGATGTCTTGAACGTCTGGCGGTCCATTTCAGTAACTCGGCAAATGGGGACATACAACAGTGAAAGGTTCCGCCGGGAACCCCTTTTCTACAATGCCCTCTTTCCTGCTATTCCTCACTCACGTGCTTTTGTGCAACGTTTTTTGAGTGCTGGCATGAAAACGACTCGGGACCTTCGTGACTGTAACAGGAATAGTTGGTTCTCCACAGGACATCTTCAAGTAAGAACTGGCATCAGATCTTTGAGGAGCGTAGCCAAGGTCCTACAGGAAATCCTGTGTGTTTTTAGGCACTTGGACCTGAGCTCAACCGCCAACATTGGTGACCACCATACACCACCACAGATCTGTGCTAGCTCTAGCCTGCCGGCTGATAGCGCCACAAAATTTATCTTGTTATCCTCATCGCCACTTTCCAGCAAGGATAAAAAGAGACTGTATCGTTTGTGTATTTCAGTCCGGTTTCCCTCGTTACAGCCGGTTTCTTTTGGGGCCCGATGGAAAGAGAAACTGCCTTCTGGGTCTCCCTCCCATCCGCAATGGTCTGCAATGTATGTTTCACCGATTGTTAAAAGGACTGGTGATATTGCTTGGAGACTCGCCCATATGGTGTTGCCCTCCAATGTTTTATTACATCGTTTTAATGAGGATAATTCAGTGGAATGCCCTTTTTGTATGATTTCTGAAGACCTTTTCCATGCCTACGTAGATTGTGCAAGACTCTCTCCCTTCTTTGGTTTTTTTATCAACTTTTTTTAATCGTATGAACTTTTCTTTTTCTACACGTGTTTTTATCTTTGGAATACCACTTAGTTATGAAAAACGCTCTGAGACTGCTCTTGCTAATTTCTATTGGAAAACTAGCAATCTACAAAACAAGAAAAGCAAAGCTCCTGGCAAATGCTGATATTTTATGTGATGTGGTAATTGTGTTTAAGGCTCTGGTCATGGCAAGGTTACGCTTGGAATTTTCCTTTTGCCAAATGAAAGATGATTTAGAATCCTTTGTGGAAAAATGGTGTGCAAAGGGTGGGTTTTGTAAACGTGATAATGGTTTGTTAAGTTTTTTATTTTAGTGTTTGGTGTTTTTATTTTTGTTGTTTGGCTGCACATGTTTGGAATTGTGGTGACTTTATTATTTGCATGACTTGTATGGTTTTCTTACCTTTATAATAAAAGAGCTTCAAAAGTCAAAGTCTCTCTCTCTCTCTCCCCCCCCCCCCTTCCGCCCCCTGCAGGCCGTTTGTGTTGGGAGTGGCGTCATGGCGGCTGTGAGCAACTGCTCTGTGTTTTGGTGAGTCCGTTGTGAGTTTTTCCCCCTCTCCTGCCCTCCCTGCCCCCCCCCTCCCTCTCCTTTTCCATCCTGTGTGCTTCGGCATTGTGTTTTCATCCGTTCTGCACCCTTGTCTTCGAGAGAGAGAGGTTTGAGAGCGGGCCCATAGTGGGTGCGGCCGACTGGCTTTGACGGCGCTTTGTAAGCCATTTTGTGCTTATAATGCACGTTTATTATTTACTTTAGTTCGATTATTTAGGTTTGATACCTTCCTGTCCGGTTCGAAAAAGTGGGGGGAGGTAAATTCGCCGGTATGACGAATGCACGCTCTCGTCGCGATGACTTTGAAAGCTTAACCAGGAAGCATGCGTTTGTGTGCGTGCCTCCAGGTAGAGTCCCTGTCGAGGACATCATCCTCGCTGTAGGGAGCATTGTTGGGGATGAAAATATACGTGCAGCTTCGCGTATGAACCAGAAAGTGGTGGTGTTCGTTTCAGACGAGGAACTCGTCCATGACGTGGTAAGTGCGGGAATAACCACGGAAAGCGGTCACTTTATGATGGCATCGCCGCTATTAACTCCCGCGATGAGAGTGGTTATTTCTAACGTACCACCATTTATCCCAAACTAGGGCATTGCCCGTACTATATCTATATCTAAAATTATATCCCCCCCCCTCTATTTACATGAAATGGTTTGGTCCAAAGCGAACGGCTTGCGAGTACGGTGACAATCCCCCCCCTCTATTTACATGCAATGGTTTGGTCCAAAGCGAACGGCTTCCGGAGTTTGGTAAAGAAATCGCCATCGCGTGCACAAACGCGCAGGAAAGCGAATGAATCGCAAATTCGGTTTTATTAGTTTTAAAACATAGTTTAACGCCAACATAGTTTGCAAACGTGAAATAAATGAATACGCTCTCAAATGTGCCATCCGAGGCAGAGTGTGTCCTCCACGTTCGGCACACGCGATCGTTCGCTGCTCTCTGATTGGTTGAATCGTTTTTTGGACATAGCTCGGTAAGTAATTGTCCGATTAATATGAAACCTTGAAAAGGCACATCCTCGGGTCCCCAGCAATATACCTGGCAAGTTAAAAGTATATCGGACCCGTGGTTGTCGAGAAACAGCGGTCACAGACAAACAGACGTACAGACGTACAGACGTACAAACGTACAAACAGAGATTACTGGAATTATAGATAGATGACAAGTTAATGACCGTGCTATCACGGTACGGTAAAATGGTATCGAGGATTTCAACAATCCCTCTTGGGTGTCGGAATGAACGTGTTAAGCACGTAATGAGCTTCCGCAGACAGGTGTATATGGTCCTTCCAGACCGTGGGGACGACACAGGCCTCAACATCACTTTCAAAATTAATTTTGAAGAGGCAAATTTCCAGCTATACGCATCGTCCACCACCTTAGCATGCTTTCAGTGTGGAGCGTATGGACATTTAAAACGTTCTTGTCCCAAAGCCTCGTGTGGCAAGACGGGTCATACCGTCATAGGTTGTAATGAGGAGGTTACTCCGCCAATTAATATTCCCAGTGGGGGGGAGGTTAACGTTGCTCCACTAATTGATATTCCCAGTGGGGGGGGGGGGGGGAGGTCAACGCTATTCCACCGCATAAAATTCCTAATGAGGCTGAATCCAGTGTTCCAAGCACGAACGTAGTTATTCCTCCTCAGAAAAAATGTTGAAATGGACACTGATAGTAAATTGTGGACGAGTAAACGAAGGGCTCCGGATGATAGTGACTCATCTGGAGCAGGTAAAAAGGTCGTGCTCGATTTGCAGACTGTTGGTGGAAAAACTCTTCAGGATGCACCTGGAATCTCTCTACAAAGCGCGGACCAAATAAATATAGAGGAAAACCCAGAAAAGAGTATCAGGGTTCAGCCGCTAAAACAACGCGCTTCCATTACTCACACAGATGACGTTAATGATGTAAATAAATCAGGCCACGATTCCGTGAATGGTGCATCATTGATCCAAACGAATGTTGCCGAACAGGCTGACGTCCATAATAAATTTGCCAATATTAGTTAGGTCAAAATATGAAATAAATGGGCAAAGCCCAAAAAAATTCCTAGAAAACGTTTTATGGTGTTTTCCTGTAGTATTTGGTCCAGAGAACAACATACCAAAAGTAGGCTGAAATAGGACTATCGCAACGGGTCTAAATGTGACGTCAAAAAAAGATGACCTCCTCTATCAAAAAGTGCCTTATATCTGCTCATATCCTATCGATATCCTATCGATGTAGCTGTTTTTACCCATTTACGTGTGAAAATAAACTCTTCAAACCAGTATATCAGTGAATTCATCATTATGTAGTATTGCCCAATGTACCCAAGTGATGTAATGACGTCATCAATGATGTCATGACGTCATCAATGATGTCATGATGTAGCTTTTCATTATTTCAAGTTTTTGTGGCAAATTAAAGATGGAAGATGGTACTGACATTTTAGCTATTAAATTTTGTGCAGGAAACTCCAGTCATGCCAGAAAAACAGTAAGCAGATGAGTTCATTAGCATATTTTGCCCTGGTGAGGCAGTCCATAAGTGTAGTGCTGCCATCTATAAACATTTCTTCTCCAGAATAAGACAAAAGATTCCAATCAGATTCACATTTCTCCAAATTTTACCTAATCAAAGTGTTTCATTATGATATAGAAAAGGACACAATGTATTTAAGCTAATAAAGATCATACAGGTAAGAGAAAACAACTTTTCAATGGCCATTGTTTTTTACTTTCTGACTTGATAAACACTTGGTGAACATTGCATGCTAAGGCCATGGACTTGACTTGACTTGACTTGACTGTATGAACCAACCCTCCTCTTCAAGGAGCCTCCAGGTTATACTGGCATAACATAAAAAGTTAACTTGTTGATAAAACATTATCGTGTGCTACATGGATGTTGTAGCCGTATGTGCTACAGGTTACTTGCAACTTCTCAAGTTACTTGCTGTGCACTCTGTCATGTTTACCCCTGGTGGACCCTCCCCCCCTGGACCCGAATCAAAGTGTGCTTTTCTTGAGACATGTGTATACAACATAGAGTATAGACTACTGTATGTATTAAGAGGCCATTGCCAGATGAAGGATGACTAATATCAGGATTGGTCTTGTTTAGGTCAATAGACAATAGTGTAAGTGACTTTCTATGTGCACTTGTTGTTCTGTGTCAGATCAGGTACCTGTTTAACTTTTTCATGGGTGATTGATTGTACTCTACAATCTACATATATTGAGAACTCTAGTCAAAACAAAGCTTATTCTGTGTTTCAGACCATGCAAATGAACGCAAGTGAAGAAACCTGTGCCTTGTGCAAAAAGGAAATTGCTTCAGAAAGTGAGGACAGCATTGTTATTACTCAAAAAGGAGCTGACGGCATCAACAGTGCAAGTGTCGAGAGAGGTGACAGCATCATCGTAGCTGCTGCAACGAAGGTTCACAAGACCTGCCGCTTGAATTACACAAACAAAAAAAAACATTGAGAGAGCCATAAGAAAGGTAAACTAGATTCTGCTCAAGCTGCCAAAAGAAGGACACGTACAGTCGTACACGTGTCTCTACTGGCCCTTATGATAGCAAAACAGACTGCTTATTCTGTGGGAATAAAGTAGTGACGAGCAAGAGGAGTCATGATTATGATGATTATAGCTTTGTTAGAACAGACAACTTTGCGGACAAGATACTTTTAATGTCTAAATCACGAAATGATGATTGGGCATTTACAGTCCGGGGACGTGTCGAGTACTTTGGTGGAGACCTACATGCAGCAGAATGTATGTACCATCATTCTTGTGACTCACATTTTCGCACATTATGTGATATTCCAACACAGCATAGGTCAGGACCAGGGAGCAATAAGAGAAGGAAAGTTGGGCGGCCAACCGACGATGACCAGGACCAAGCTTTTCAGAAGGTGCTTGCCTATTTTGAGGACAATGATGAAGAACAGTTGACTATTACAGACCTTTCCAATAAGATGAAAGAGTACTTGCATGATAGTGATTCTAGTGCATATGGCAATCAGTATTTGAAGTCTAAATTATTAACACACTATGGGGATTCTATATTGTACCATGGGAAAATAGACAGTAAAGAACTCTACTTTCGTTCAGACAAAGGGAAACCAAATGTGTACAATATCAAAGTTTTGAAGAAGTTACTTGGGGATAATGTCTGCACAGATTTGTTGTTTGTCCATGCATTCACTGGGTGTGACACTACATCTAGAGTCTTTGGTGTTGGGAAAAACTCAGTGTTTCAAAAAGTCATCAAGGGTGATTCTGTCTTGCGTACCTGTTCAAAGATTTTTTGTGCTCCAAACACAGATCAAGTTTCTGTAGAAAGTGCTGGGTGTAAGGCAATGGTGTCTTTGTTTAACAGGAGACAGTCTGAATCTCTAGCATCAATGCGGTACAGTTACCTCTGCAGAAAGGTGGCGACAGCAAAGACATTCGCAACACCAGAGCGATTGCCCCCCACAACCTCAGCAACAAAATATCATGCACAGCGAAGTTACCTTCAAGTCATGCAATGGATGGGCCACAGTGACAACATGGACCCTGCAAAATGGGGCTGGGATATTCAAGAGGACAAACTCACACCAGTAATGATGGACAATAACCATGCTCCTGACATCCTGCTAAAAATGATTTACTGCAACTGCTCATCTGGATGCAACACGCTTAGATGTAGTTGTAAGAAGTACGGACTTGAGTGCACCGGGGCTTGTGGACCTTGCCAGGATGGCAACTGTGAAAATATGAACCATGCACCCATTTTAGATGAAAATGAGGACTGATAATATTGTGACTAGTGTGTAGTTGGTGGTGGTAAGTAGTAGAGTAGTGGCCATGGTGGTAGTGAGTAGTAGAGTAGTGGCCATGGTGGCGGTTGTAAAGTAGAAATGCTTCCCCACCTGGAATGACATCCTGGGTACCAACTAATTAAGAAAATGTGGACATTGGTTTTATTTGTGTATGAGACTTAGCGGGGTGGCTTGGGGTCAATTTTCAAGATTACCGTTACCGGGCGGACAAAAGCGCCATTTTTGGTGTGAGGCTTCCTTAGGGTATATCAGTTGATTTTAGCCGAGGAGCCCTCTCGAAATATGTACGTAACCATGGTAACACAAACAAATCCAAGATGGCTGCCGTTCATGATAAAATACCAATTTTCTTGGGTTGTAGTTGTTAGAGGAAAGCCAAATTGTATCAAAATATTACTTAAATATCAGAACCATGTCCTCAACATGTTCGGTCACCCTCCTGAAATATTAAAGTAAAACATAAAAATCCAAAATGGCCGCCATTTATGCTGAAATAGCAATTTCCTTGGTTTTTAGCGGTCATACGATGGCTAAATTGTACCAAAGTATGATTATATTATACCAGAATATTTTTATTGAAGCCCTATTTTTAAAAAAGATACACAAATAACCTACCACATATGGACAACATGGTTGTTTATTTCCCGTAGGTCTAAAGATCAAAGAAATCAAAGTACATAATATTGACTGCAACATCCAAACTAATTGAATTTAAAAGTGATCTAAACTATTTTTTCTCAAGATAGTGCGTTCTTGAGACAAGGGTTTGAACATGGAAATAATGTGAATGTTTTAATTATGCTTTTATCCTAACCTTAATGTGACCCTTGTGGGTATCCGTAGTTATATACCTAATTTAGAGGGCGACATTGTGACTACAGGCTGTCTTTACTATACTGCTAAGCACATGTATTGGTGGAAAGTTTTCTGGCCTCCTTTGTTAACAATCTACATATTTTATGGTAAGTAAGCAACTTTTCAAGTTATTATCTTTAATTACAGAACTTCAGTGATCAAGTCAGGTTTTTTTAGCTAAACAGAAGTATGTGTTTATGTACATTTGGTAACAATCAGCATAATTAGACAAGCTTAAACACTCCTATAAATAATGGCCTATGCAAAATAATCAACACAATGTGCACTATATCAGGAATTTAGAAAATTCTGGCTAATTAGATATTTTTATACTGCATTATATAGCACTTATTAACTTTACCCATGATAATGATTAATACGTATAAATCAAATATAATAAAAAGCAACTGTTAAACAATGCTGTTGCCCAGGCCATTTTTAAAACTACGGAAGACATTATAGGACATCATTAGTGAAAACAAAAAATCAGATGTCCTATCTTGACTTGAAAATAAATGTGATTGATTAATGTGTTTTTTTTCTCTTTGTTATCACAATAAATTTTCCATATGGAAAGTATTATAGGACATCCATTGTGAATGCTAAATTAAAGCTGGATTAATATTACTTGTGAGTAAAATTTATATTTTTGCCAAACTCAACTTAAGTTATTTATATTGATATTATTTTAATGTGAATAATATATACTTTTTGCTCAATTTCAGAGCACCGATTGAAAGCCAAGGAAACTGCTGGTACGGATTGGATTCAGACAACGTGCCAAGAGAGACGAGCCCGTATACAAGATGGATCTAGATTGGAATTGTTGTATCATTTGTCAGCAACACACATCTGAACCTTTGAAATGCCCTTTGCAGAATCCTATAGCAAGTCGTGACATGACAGATGCTTATACATCATTTTTGACAAATGTAGAACAGTTCAGAGACATTGATGCACTTCCAACTAACATCTACTTTGGCAGTGATGTTACTGCTGCAGATTTTGTAACCCACCATGCATCTTGGCATAAATCTTGCCATTTGAAATATAACAATTCCAAGTTGACAAGGACGCAAGCAAAGAAAAGGGGTGTCCCCAACACTGTCGAGTCTCAAAGGAGATCAAGTAAGCGCCAAACGATAAACACAGCAAAGTGCATCTTCTGTGACAAAGGACATGAGGACGGTGAGCTCTCTCAAGTTTTAACATATGATGCTGATACCAATATACGATGTATGATCACAGAGCTACATGACACACAGCTTCTTGCTCGAATTGTTGGAGGAGATTTGATTGCGATGGAAGCAAAGTATCATTTAAAATGCCTGACCCATCTGCGAAATCGTTACCGCAGTCTCGTCAGAAAGTTGAGTCGGGAATCACCAAATGTAAATGAAAAAGTGAATGAGTCTAGAGTGTTTGTAGAGCTGACAAGCTACATTGAGATAGCTGTAGACTCTGGGACTTTCCTCTTTAAGCTTTCAGAGATTCATTCACTCTATGTGAATCGTCTTCAGGACATGGGTATCCACAAAGAAGTCAACAAGACTAGGCTGAAGCGTCAACTGCTGGAACACTTCCCAGAGGCACAGGAACAGAACGATGGTAGAAACACGGTTATTGTTTTCAAAGAAGGAATGCGAAATATGTTGAAGGAAGCTTTGAAAAAACGGGATTTCTCAGAAGACGCTGAGATTCTAGCAAAAGCTGCAACGATAATCCGCAAAGACATTTTCAACCATCAATGCTTCAAATTCACTGGCTGTTTCCCAACACAATGTCAAGAAAATTCAATGCCCCCAAGCCTCAAATCACTTGTCTCCTTTATACTTAATGGCCTTAACTTGAAAGATCAAGACAGATGTGAATCACAGGCTTGCCTCACTATAGGACAGACCATTCTCTACAACACAAAGAAGAAAACTCCATCTGAATCAGCTGTTGAAACAAGACATACTCTGGAGCGTGAGCCACCTCTCCCCATTTACATTGGTCCTCTCCCCACCCACACAGGATGCTCTTCTTCAACATGCCCGGCGGGCATTGTACCAAGCCGGAATCTGGACAACCAGCACACAGACACAGCAAGTGGTTCCTTCTCCACAGACATTTGCATGGACCAAGGTGTCAGATGTATGGGTACCAGTTTGGATATCAATGCCAGAGGTTTCCAGAGCATGCAGAGAACTAATCAAATGTGGTTGCAAAGGAGACTGTACCACATGCAAATGTGGCAATGCCAATCTTGTCTGCTCAAAACGTTGTGTTTGCCCATGTATTAAATAGACAAGTAAATAAGAACATTGCAGATGTCTAGATTACTGAGAAAGTAAGGATTTGCACATTGCACACTGAACATTATAATATACTTTTGTTCAACAGAAATCCCCCATGCTCACTACTGAATGACCAAAGTACTTGTACACTCAATTTTTTAAAATTATTTTCTTTAAAAGTTGATGACTGAGGTCAATTATATCATGTAGTGGTTATAAGTTTCATGATTGTGTGGCTACAAATTCCCCTCATCCCAAGTGGGACTGGGAGGTTTTTTTTAGACCAGGAGTATTGTAATATATAAAGCTATATCAATATGCAGTACCAGAGACTTAATCTTAATTAAGTCTTAATCTAAACCTCTCATTGGTTTATAGTGGATACTGATTGTAATGGTAGGCGTGACATCCAATAAGCGACACGCCCAATTCTTGGGCTCGATATTTTGCACTCCTAATGATAATGTTGTATTTCCAGGGTACAATGTTCGCAGCTTATCATTCGCAATAATTGATGACCTGGAGTTATAAGCAATGTATTCAAGCCAAAAGCTTTCCCCCCCCCTAACATTGAGGGCGCCCTTCACATGAAATCACTGAATGTCCCTTTAAATTTACTGGTGATATTGTAATATCAAAATACACATTCAGTGTCCTAAAAATTTATATTTTGATACCAATTTTTGCTATCCATGACTTATATAACCCGGGAAATGTGTTTTTAATTACTGGATGGCGGCCATTTTGGATTTTTTGGTTTTACACGAATACGCGTAAAAATTCGCGAGGGCTCCTCGGCTAATATTGATTAATAGGTCATTAGGAGTGTTCATGCCAAATTTGGTGATTTTGTCCACCGTGTAACGGTAATTTTGCTAAGCCACCCTACTAACTGTGTTAAAAGAGTGTGGAGCATTTTGGCATCATCAGTGACTTGATGATGCCATCTCACACAGATATACAGGACAAAAACTAGTTCAATTTAATTTCATGTGAATCTCAGTTTCATAAATTGGAATTTACCATCAGATTAAAAAATTAGGTCATGACGTTATTTCATGACGTCAAAATCACAGATTAAAAAATTAGGTCATGACGTTATTTCATGACGTCATGACATAACTTAGAGACACTTCTGTTGACTGCAAGACTTCTAAGGTCATAAGCTTTATGAATAATTTTCACTTTTAAAGTGGTCTCGTGCTGCTTGTTTCAAAAGAAATGTGAAGATATTAGGATTTTTGGTCAAATGGCGGCCATTTTGTTTGACGTCATATTTAAACCCTTTGCGGTTCTCATATTTAGGCCTACTTTTGTGATGCTGTTCTCTGGCCACAATATTACTGAAAAACACCATAAAATGTTTTCTAGGAATTTTTTGGGGGTTAGTCTGCATAATGATCCTACTATATAGCAGATAAGGGTGGGAACATAAATCCACAGGAATGTGGGAATAATGATTTCATGCCACTTGAGGAAATCAGTAATCAATGTGCTGATGTTTCCCAAACCCAACACTGTGCGGACCCCCCAGACAAGGGAAGGCTAGTTTGCACAGCAGGAGAAGAAAACGGTATTGACCCAGACCCCATTGGACCACTTTCTGATTTATCAGAATCGGAAGAGGAGGTGGAGGTAACAGCGTTATCACAATTAATGGCAGATCACCCCCCCCCCCCCCAATCCCTCCCCATATTGTTCTCTCTTTCCTCAATGAAACGTATAGACAGCGAAATGTCATCATTGGGGTTTCATTTCCCTGATTTGGCTCCCTTTATTCAGGCTGCAAAACTAGTCATAAAAAAATCAGAGGAACTAAACCTAACAAAATCGCAGTTTCATCGACTAAAGAAAATCATAACAAAGGCAAAGAGTGAGTACTCACAGCGTCAGACAAAATTTACTCATGAGTGAAGAAGACACTTAATCTTGCAACACTCAATATAAATGGTGGTGGGGCTAGTCACGTCCGCCAGATCCAAGTGAATAGTTTATTTAAACGGAAACAAGTTGATGTAATATTACTGCAAGAAACTCATATTATTGAGAAGGTTGAACACGACTGGTGCAGCATGTTCAAAGGTAAATGTTTCTTCAGTAATATGTCATCTGTATCTGCTGGAGTCCGGTTTTTGTTAAAACCAGGGCTTGTACCTGAATCTTGCCTCTTTCAGGAGGTGATTCGGGGACGTTTTGCTTCCCTAGAATTGGTGATCAATGGCCTGAAGCTTATTATTTTTAATGTATATGCACCAAGTGAGCGTACTGACCGTAAAGTCTTCTTTACTGAAGTCATAAACCATTTAAATTTGTTTGACCCCAATCAGTGCATATGCATGGGGGGAGATTTCAATTGTACGCTAGAGCCCAAAATGGACAGAAATTCACCCGAACCACATCCCGAGGCCCATGGTGACCTCTCCCAGTTTCTTTCAGGTGGGGCTTTTTTTGATGAATGGCGATTGATGCACCCAAATGACCAGCAGTTCACATGGTGTCGATGCTCAAATGGCCAAGTATCCTTAGCGAGGCTTGACCAATGGTACATCACCCCACGATTAAGGAATATTGTAACCTCCTCAACTATTACCCCCTCCATCTTCTCTGACCACCACATGGTCACGATGAGCCTAACTTTCCCTCAATTCAAACGGAGGAGCGCCTATTGGAAATTCAACACAAGTCTTTTGGATGATACCCTGTTTAAGGAAGCCTTTCGCATTCTATGGATAGCTATAGTTGGAAAAAAGCCCCTTTTTGCTTCCACTAACCTTTGGTGGGATAATATGAAAACTCATATACGACTGTTTTGCCAACAGTTTAATTCCCACATCACTCATGAAAGTCAAATCACATTGGCTCGGTTGGAAACCGAAATTCTAAAACTGCAAAACAAAATGGCAGAACAAGAAAATGAGACAAATTATAAATTGCTCCTTGAAAAAAGGACCAAACTCCGGGAACTATTACAGGAGAAGGCTGCAGGACTATTAGTTAGACTGAGAGTAAAAAGCATTGAAGTATCAGATAGTCCTAGCAAATCCTTCTTTCACTTAGAAGCTGAAACGAAGCCTCCTCGGCTTATTTTATCAGTTAAGGACCCCAGTGGGAATGAAATTACAAATTCTGATGGGGTAAAAATCACTATTAGAAAGTATTATTCTGAACTATTTGCAAAAAAAGATATATATGAGGATAAATAAAATGTTTTACCTCCCATCTCCCAACCCTAACTGAGACTCAACGCCTGGAGCTGGATGTGCCTTTAAGCCTTGATGAATTACAGCGTGCCCTGGTTGGAATGGAATCTGGAAAGGCTCCGGGAATTGATGGCCTGCCAGCTGAGTTTTACTTGGAATTTTGGGCCCGGAACTTTTGAATGTATTCCAAGAATCCTTGCGAAAAGGTGTAATGCCACTAAGTCTAAGGAGAGCAGTGGTGAGTCTTCTCCCAAAGTCAGGAGATCTCCGGCGGATGGAGAATTGGAGACCGGTTTGAATAATGTGCACTGACTATAAATTGTTTTCGAAAGCAATGGCAAATCGTTTGAAAAAAGTCATTGGTGATCTGGTTTTACCTGATCAGACTTTCTGCATCCCCAGTCATTCGATTTACGACAACATTTTTTTCGTGCAGGATTTAATGTATGCTCACCATGACCAAAATGATTTTGGAATATTTTTTCTAGACTTTGAAAAAGCCTTTGACAGCATTGACCATGTTTTCTTGTGCCATGTTCTTGAAGCATGCGGGTTTGGGGTAAATTTCAGGGCCTTTATAATTCTATTGTACACTGACATCTCCAGTGTAATTAAGGTGAACAATGAACTGGTTCCCCCCATAAAGGTTCAGAGGGGGGGGGGGGGGGTACGGCAGGTTGCCCAGTCTCAGGTTTGCTTTTTGCGTTAGCAATGGAGCCATTACTTTGTACACTGAGAAGGAATATCTCTGGCCTGACCTGTTTTCCTGGAAGCCCACCATTGACTATATCGGCCTATGCAGATGATGTTTGCATCATTATAAAAAACCACCAAGACATTGTTGCTCTTGTAAAGTCCTTAAGAACCTTTTTCATGGCTTCATCTCTGAAGGTTAATTGGACGAAAAGCAAAGCTCTTTGGGTGCCATACCTTAATAGTTGCCTACCTGTCTCAACACATCTGCCTGCTCTTCCAGAAAATTTAGAGTGGAAAGCAGATGGTGTTGATTACCTTGGTGTGTCCCTGGGCTCTACACAATTTGAGAAAAGGAATTGGGAAGGTGTGACTGGAGAAATAGACAGGAGGCTGAACCTGTGGAAAAGAACCCTACCGCACCTCTCATTTAAGGGCCGAGTCTTAGTGGCAAACAACTTGGTGGCTACAACGTTGTGGCATCGCTTCATTTGCCTGCAACCACCAGAAGTGCTGCTGGACAGGATATAGGCCAAAGTTGTGGACTTTTTTTGGGGACGCCATCATTGGCTGCGGCCAAACGTAATATGCCATACTTCATCTGAAGGTGGTCGGAGCCTTGTTCATGTGAAATCCCGTCTCATGGCCTTTCGCCTGTGCTCCATTCAACGTCTCCTATTTGGTGAAAACCTGCCAAACCATGCCTTGGCTTGTCATATTCTACAGCAGGTGGGTAGACTTGCCTATGGTCTCAAAGTATTCCTGATTCACCTTAAGTATGTGAATACATCAACGCTCCCCATATTTTACCAGAGCCTTCTCAGTGCCTGGGAAAGACTTTCCGTGAGCCGTAAAGCGGACACTTACTCCCCAGGGATGTTCGAGGTTGAACCTCTGTTCTTCAATCCTCTCTTCCCTGATGTTCTCAAGAGTCGTCATTTGTGCCAACGCTTTATTGAGGCAGGCATAAACAAAGTATGGCACCTTCGGCCAAACTCCGGTGTCGGGTGGAGGAATGTGCAGGAAATTTCAACCATGATGGCGATTCGATCCAAGAGCACAATTGGATTGATTTTGAGGAAAGTTGTTCAAAAACGTCATCAGTTACAGAAATTTTGGACTCGGAATACTTTTGCACACCCCAACGAGTCCCCCTTCCCGAAACTGATTTTTGACTGCTTTCCCAAGGAACTTCCACCTGTTAGCACAGGGACAAGTGAATTGCACACTGAGAGCAGCAAGAGCCTGTATAGGTGGTGTTTATCTCAAGTTCTTGGTATTTCTCCGCTAAATGGAGTAGCACGTTGGAAGAGGCTACTCCCTGCCGGGCCCCCCAATGAACCTGTATGGGAATCAATGTATTGTAAGCTGCTTAACAAAAGAACAGATGATCTTCAGTGGCGCCTTGCCCACTGGATCATCTCATGCAATACATATGTATGGAATTTTGCCCCAATATCTGCATGTTGCCCCTTTTGTTCTGTAAATGAGGATGTTTTTCATTTTTTTATTGGTTGTGAAAGACTTTTTCCTTTATTTGAATGGTTAGACTTTGTGTCGTTCAAAATGAATTTCAGATTTACTTTTCGAACCTTTATTTTTGGGCTCAAAAAGAGACGGCAACACAACAAAGAATATGAACTGTTGTGCTTTTTTGTAGCTACAGCAAAGCTTGCTACTTACCTGTCCAGAAAGGAGAAGCGTAATGGTAAGCCCATTCATCAATGCAATGTCATGACGTTTTTCAATGCACTTTGTGCTGCAAGGTTAAAACATGAGTTTGAGTTTTCCAAGATCATGGGTGAAATTGATGGATTTGTAGAAAAATGGTGTTTGGAAAGTGTCTGTGAAGTCCGCCAAAATGAGTTGGTACTATTTTTTTCTTAATTGATCATAATTTCTACACTTCGTAGTATTGCTGCAGAAGAATGCATTTGTTTTTGGTAAAATTTGAACTGATTAATGCTTGTATCTGTATTGTTTCCTCGCTTTCATCGTTTTCTCTTGTTTTTGGCTTTTTTTGATTTATACACTGTACATCCATGCACTTTATATTTTTGGAATAATAGGACATAAAAGTCTCTCTCTCTCTCTCTCTCTCTCTCTCTCTGTCTTTCTCTCTCCTCCACCCATCCCTCTCTCTCTCCTCCACCCATCCCTCTCTCTCTCCTCCACCCATCCCTCTCTCCTCCACCCATCCCTCTCTCCTCCACCCATCCCTCTCTCCTCCACTGCTCACTCTCTCCTCCACCGCTCCCTCTCTACACCACCGCTCCCTCCCTACTCCACCGCTCCCTCTCTACTCCACCGCTCCCTCTCTACTCCACCGCTCCCTCTCTACTCCGCGCTCCCTCTCTACTCCACCGCTCCCTCTCTACTCCACCGCTCCCTCTCTCCTCCACCGTTCCCTCTCTCCTCCACCGCTCCCTCTCTCCTCCACCGCTCCATCTCGCCTCCACCCCTCCCTCTCTCCTCCAACCCTCCTTCTCTCCACCCCCCCTCCCTCCTTCTCTCCTTCTCTCCTCCACTCACACACTCACACACTCTCTCTCTCTCTCTCTCTCTCTCCTCCACCCATCTCTCTCTCTCTCTCCTCCACCAATCTCTCTCTCTCTCTCTCTCTCTCCTCCACCCATATCTCTCTCTCTCTCCCTCTCTCTCTCTCTCTCTCTCTCTCCTCCACCCATCTCTCTCTCTCTCCTCCACCCATCTCTCTCTCTCTCCTCCACCCATCTCTCTCTCTCTCCTCCACCCATCTCTCTCTCTCTCTCTCTCTCTCCTCCACCCATCTCTCTCTCTCTCTCTCTCTCTCTCTCTCTCTCTCTCTCTCTCTCTCTCTCTCTCTCTCTCTCTCTCTCCTCCACCCATTTCTCTCTCTCTCTCTCTCTCTCCTCCACCCATCTCTCTCTCTCTCTCCTCCACCCATCTCTCTCTCTCTCTCCTCCACCCATCTCTCTCTCTCTCTCTCCTTCACCCATCTCTCTCTCCTCCACCCATCACTCTCTCCTCCACCCATCCCTCTCTCCTCCACCCATCCCTCTCTCCTCCACCACTCCCTCTCTCCTCCACCCCTCCCTCTCTCCTCCACCCCTCCTTCTCTCCTCGACCGCTCTCTCTCTCTCCTCCAATCATCTCTCTCTCTCCTCCATCCCTACCCCCTTGTCCTCACCTCCCTTCACCCCTCCCATCTCCCCTCCTTCTTCCTTTGCCCTCCCCTCTCCCTCCTTCCCCTTTGCTAGTCCCCAATAAATTTCCACTCGACATAATTGTGAAAATTATTTATTGGGCAGCTATTAATTGTCAACTTGGGAATGCCATCCTTTGCATGCACATTTGAAGAATATGCAGAGACAGACTTCATCTGCTTCATCAAGTCAATGCTTGAAGATTTTTTATGGGCATTAAAGATCAATAAGTTGGATGCAGTTTGGGACCTGGATCAAGCCAATGGTCTTGAAGACAAGATAAAGGAAAATCAGGGTTGAGGCTATCAAAGGCGTGCTCGGACAAAACAACCATTCCCAAGGACTTGGGAATTCACAACAATGAGAGCAAAAAAGAACTGTTTAGTTCCCTCTCCTAAAAAAATCTCAGAGTTAGATGTTGGCCCAAAGGAAATGTACATACTCCATTCACATTGACCAAGTTCTTGCAGCAGAGAATGACATTGAGACACAAACTGATATTGGGCCATGCAGCCATGAAGAGGCAAAGCCAAGAATATTACTGTATGTTGCCCATACTGCCAGACAGGATCACAACACGCTTCTCTTCAGGACAATCGAAACAGATGTGTTTGTACTTGCAGTGACCGAAGTGCAAAATCCACCAACAGCATAACTATGTGTGGCATTTCGTGGTGGTATGCACGACCAATATATCTCTACACATCCCATCACCCAAAGCCTGAAGGAGCATGAACCTTTGCGAGAAAAGGGATGAAAGACTGCATGTAGCATGTGGTATGTATTCTCTGCTGTGACATCTGCATTCACATCGTTAATTGACTTCATGTCATGAAGACGTCACTGAAGAGCTGTTTCAAATATTGTACACCGCACCTTCCCTATGCCAACTCCAGGCGCTGCATATCGTCATTGCGGGCACCGAAGGGGGCTCGGCAATGACGCACGCTGAAAGGGAGGACTCAGTTTTCACTCTGGTTGTTTGTTTGTTTGTTTTCTTGTTTTATTGTTGTACACTGCTCCTTTCCTATACCATCTCCAGGCGCTGCATATGGTCATTGCCGGACACCGATGGGGGCTCGGCAATGACGCACGCTGAAAGGGAGTACTCAGTTTTCACTCTGGTTGTTTGTTTGTTTGTTTGTTTTCTTGTTTTCTTGTTGTACACTGCTCCTTTCCTATACCATCTCCAGGCGCTGCAAATCGTCATTGCCGGGCACCAAAGGGGGCTCGGCAATGACGTACGCTGAAAGGGAGTACTCAGTTTTCACTCTGGTTGTTTGTTTGTTTGTTTGTTTTCTTGTTTTCGTGTTGTTCACTGCTCCTTTCCTATGCCATCTCCAGGCGCTGCAAATCGTCATTGCCGGGCACCAAAGGGGGCTCGGCAATGACGTATGCTGAAAGGGAGTACTCAGTTTTCACTCTGGTTGTTTGTTTGTTTGTTTGTTTTCTTGTTTTCGTGTTGTTCACTGCTCCTTTCCTATGCCATCTCCAGGCGCTGCATATCGTCATGGCCGGGCACCGAAGGGGGCTCGGCAGTGACGCACGCTGAAAGGGAGTACTCAGTTTTCACTCTAGTTGTTTTCTTTCTTTCTTTCTTTCTTTCTTGTTTGTCCGGGCGATATCTTAGCGATCTTTTGAGCTAGGAAGCTGAAATTTCGGCACAATAGTGAGCAAGTCCTTTCTCAAAAACAGTATTTTTTGTTTTTTGATTAATCAATTAATTGAGGAGTTATTTAATTATTAGCGATTAATTAAGTACTTATTTAATTAATTAAATTTCCTTTCTCTTCTGACCATTAACTCAGGCACCTTTTGAGTTAGGAAGCTGATATTTGGACATGCCAATGACCAGGTGATTTGGCTGCAAAAGCTATTTTTGATTTATTAATTAATCAATTAATTATTTAATTATTTGATTAATGACTAATTTTATTTTTTTTAAGTTACAGATTCTGATGAAATCGTGGTGGTTTATGTGTTCTATGACCGAATTGATTAATAATTTAATTTTTTGATGACTATTATTTATTTATTTTCATTATTAATCATTTATTTATTTTCTTTCTCATTTGGCCAATGTCTCAGGCACCTTTTGAGCTGGGAAGATAACATTTGGACATGACAGTGACCAAGTGATGTGGCCATCAAGGATATTTTTGATTTATTAATTAATCATTTAATCGATTAATTATTTATTGATTAATCAATTAATTATTTAATTTTTTATTAATGACTTCTTTAATTACATTTCTAAAAGATACATCTTCAGATGAAGCACTAGTGGTTTAGTTATGCTATTAGCCAATTGATTAAGAAAATATTTTGTGATAATCTTTTATTGATTTTAATTATACAATCAATCAATCAATTATTGAACACCTCTCCCTCCCAATGCAGCCTCTATGAGCTGCACTGCGGGATTGCCGGGCGCCAGAGGCGCCCCGGCAATGCCGCGCTGTAGGATATTTAATTATTTGGCATGGGGGCGGTGTACTTTGAATGTATCTGTACTTGTTTGAATTCTTAGTTTTTCTGCTGTACTAATGGACATCTGCATCTAGTTGGGTCAATGAAGCATGCAAGTCATTGTTTTGTAAGGGAACAATTCCCTTGGAGAATGTCCCTCCAATGGAAAGTGCTCTCTGTCTCTCTCAGCCAACACTGAAGCAACATATGCAAGGACAGCTCCTTTACAAGCTGGTCATATCTGGGGTCAAACCTTAAGTCCTTGGTGGCAACTTATTTCTCCCACTGAATATGGTTAGGAATAGACTGGGCATGGCAGGACTACAAAATGGACACACATAACTGAACCACGCTAAGCATGCTATGATCTCGTACACTGTTGGTGGAAGTGAACATGCCAAGTACTGTGCCTATGCTGGACAATGAAGCAGACTGAACTAGAACGACACTCGGTAGAGAGCATAACTTCGCCAGGCTGAACAGTTTACGTTTTGTATCTCACTGATAGGTCTGATCTGAATTCGGACCTGAACCAAAATCTAATCAGCTTGTTCTTGTCACATACCAAACCTGTCCACCAAGTTTCGTCCAAATCCGCCCGTACCTTTTTGAGATATCGTGCTATATATATATATATATATACAGTATATATATATATATATATATATATATATATATATATATGTATATATATATATAGTTTTGGCATTTTGGCATAAATTGGCATATATATATATATAGATACAGACTTGGCATTTAATATGGAATATTTTTTTTGTGGGGGTGAACTTACTTTTCAAGATGACCTAGAACCAAAAGTTCATTTGAATAATGTTGAAATTATTCTAGATTTTGTTAATGTGACCTTTAAAAGAAACAAAAACCACATTTGACATTTCGAAACAAATAAATTGATCCTTGAAAGTGATGTCAACTGATATCGAACTCAATTCATGGACAGTACTGTGTTAAACTTCTGTACGTTTTCCAGAAGTATCTCTTGATTTTGCACATTGGACTAATTTTTTTTTTTTAACAAAAACAAAAGTTAAATTACGACTAGGATTACGGACAGTAAAATTACAGTTCAGTACTTCGTGTAACCCCCACGAGCATTCAGGAGAGCACGTACACGTTGAGGCATGCTGTTCACGAGATTTGCCAAGATTTGGACAGGAATCGCTTGCCATGCAGTGACAATAGCCTGCTGCAATTCACGCAAAGAGGTCGGCTGCTGGTCCAAGTGGTCGATTTGACGCGTTAATTCTGCCCACAAGTTATCTATCGGATTCATATCCGGGGACATGACAGGCCACTCCATATACTCTACACCACGGGCAGCAAGAAAGTGTTGGATCATGCGAGCACGATGAGGCCGTGCATTGTCATCTTGCAAGACAGTTTCCTCGAAAGGCTGCACGAGCAAATGGAAGCAATGATTCTTCCAGAATGGCCCTGTACTTGAACTGGTTCAGGTTTCCATTCAGAACAACCACGTCAGTTTTGCCCCCTGCATGAAAAGCAGCCCAAACGGTCACCCCACCACCTCCAGCTTGGACTCTTGGCACTATACAATCTTTGTTGTAGGCTTTATGCACTTGTCTGCGCACTCAGACACGGCCATCTTGACGATAGACCAGAAATCTAGACTCGTCACTGAAGATCACGTGATTCCAGTATCCTGGCTGCCATTGACGGTGCTCTCTGGCCCACTGCAATCGGCGCTGGCGGTGTTATCTGGTCAGGCGTGGCTTTCTCAGGGGACGCCTGGCACGATAGCCTGCTTGAACCAGTCGTTGGTTGACTAGCCTTCTGGATACAGGCACATTTCTCAGTTGCTGCCACTCAGCCCGAAGCCGATTAGCTGACTTGGTACGGCCATTGCGGACTAACCGGTGCAGCTGGCGATCATCCCTCCTTGTGGTTCTGCGGGGACGTCCTGGCCTCGGTATTGGAGTAGGGACACCCCTCTGAGCATTTCGTTTCAGGATCTTTGACACCTGACCTTGAGTGATGCCATACTGCCGAGAAACAGCACGCTGTTTCATGCCGTAATTTCGTAAAGACACCACTCCATGACAAACAGCATTGTCGAGTTGACGGACCATCTCCAGAGGAAGCGGCAATAACTTTTGGAGACGTGCAGTAGTTGTTTTCCACTAATACAGAACGCAACAACCCTTGTATACCCGACTGTGAAGCCAATCATCAAATGCACCTGTCCGTACATTTTGCCACGCCACCTGTGATATAATCCTGTTGTTGACTTCTTGCTGCGACAGACAATCAGTGACATGGTTCTTTTAACAAATAAATCACCAAAGTGTAAAAGAAACTCACCAGATTGATATATTGAGTTAAGAAAGTAAACCCAAGTCAAGAAAAAAAAAATATTCCATTTTAAATGCCAAGTCTGTGTGTGTATATATATATATATATATACAGACTTGGCATTTAATATGGAATATTTTTTTTGTGGGGGTGAACTTACTTTTCAAGATGACTTAGAACCAAAAGTTCATTGGAATTATGTTGAAATTATTCTAGATTTTGTTAATGTGACCTTTAAAAGAAAGAAAAACCACATTTGACATTTCAAAGCAAATAAATTGATCCTTGAAAGTGATGTAAACTGATATCGAACTCAATTCACGGACAGTACTGTGTTAAACTTCTGTGCGTTTTCCAGAAGTATCTCTTTATTTTGCACATTAGCCAAAAATGTTTTTAAACAAAAACAAAATTTAAATTACGACTGGGATTACGGACAGTAAAATTACAGTTCAGTACTTCGTGTAACCCCCACGAGCATTCAGGAGAGCACGTACACATTGAGGCATGCTGTTCACGAGATTTGCCAAGGTTTGGACAGGAATCGCTTGCCATGCAGTGACAATAGCCTGCTGCAATTCATGCACAGAGGCAGGCTGCTGGTCCAAGTTGTCGATTTGACGCGTTCATTCTGCCCACAAGTTCTCTATCGGATTCATATCCAGGGACATGGCAGGCCACTCCATATGCTCTACACTACGGTCAGCAAGAAAGTGTTGGATCATGCGAGCACGATGAGGCCGTGCATTGTCATCTTGGAAGACAAAGTTTCCTCAAAAGGCTGCACGAACAAATGGAAGCAATGTTTCTTCCAGAATGGCCCTGTGCTTGAACTGGTTCAGGTTTCCATTCAGAACAACCAGGTCAGTTTTGCCCCCTGCATGAAAAGCAGCCCAAATGGTCACCCCAGCACCTCCAGCTTGGACTCTTGGCACTATACAATCTTCGTTGTCGGCTTCATGCACTTTTTCTGCGCACTTGGACACGGCCATATTGACGATAGACCACAAATCTAAACTCGTCACTGAAGATCACGTGATTCCAGTGTCCTGGCTTCCATTGACGGTGCTCTCTGGCCTACTGCAATCGGCGCTGGCGGTGTTGTCTGGTCAGACGTGGCTTTCTCAGGGGACGCCTGGCACGATAGCCTGCTTGAACCAGTCGTTGGTTGACTAGCCTTCTGGATACAGGCACATTTGTCAGTTGCTGCCACTCAGCCCTAAGCCGATTAGCTGACTTTTTTTTTTTTTTTTTTTTTGTATACAAGATCGAGGCTCGTGAAAGAGCTAACATTAATCACACAAAAAGACAAACCGACACACAAAACACAAAAAACAAGGGGAGCGGCAGACAAGATGAGGAGAGAGGGGGAAGGACACAAAAGAGAGGGGGAAGAGGGGGAAGGACACAAACACAACATTTGAGAGCAGGGACATCGGGAGGACTTGGGGGAAGGTGGGAGAGGATTAAAACATATGAACACTGCAAGGACTCTGGGGTGAATTACCGGGGGTAGAAAAGATCAAGGTTTTCGATGGGGGACGATAAGAGATGGTGGTGAACAGCTGTTTTAAAGACCTGGAGGGAGGAGTGGGATTGAAGGGAGTGGGGGAGTTTGTTCCAGAGGCGGGAGAAAAGGGGAATGAAAGAGTGAAGGTGAGCAGAGAGCCTAGACTTTGGCAGTTTAACCATAAGAGGGTTGCAGGCAGATCTTGTGCGACCTGAAGGAATATTGGGGGGACAGAGCACAGAGAGAGCTGGGGGAGCAAGGCCGGAGAGGAGTCGGTAGAAGACAGAAAGACCACCAACCTGCCTGCGGTGAGTGAGTGAAAGGCCCTCGGCGTTGACTACATCGCAGGAGATTCCAATGATTCTGAAAGCTTTGGCCTCAACAGCGTGAAGCCGAGCAAGGTGTGAGGCAGGAGCACCAGCCCAGAGGGGGGAACAGTATTCCATTGAGCTGTGGATGAAAGCCTTGTATGTGGTGAGGAGCTCAGGTGTGCCAAGGAAGGACTTCGCACGACGGAGGATGCCCAGTCGGCGACTGGCTTTGGAGGCCAGCTTGGAAATGTGGTTTTCCCAAGAAAGATCATGGCAGATAGTGAGACCCAAAAGCTTGAGCGACAGAACTTCTTGGAAAGGATTGTTGAGAAAGTAGATGGGAGGGTTGTCCAGTCGGTCCTTTCAGAGAGACATTGTAAGAGTGTGAGATTTGTCAGGATTGAAAGACATGTTCCACTTGTTTGACCAGTCTGTGATTTTGTCCAGGTCTGCAGAGAGTGAGGAGGCTGCAGACTGCCGATCTGAGGGATGAGGAATGGAGCGACAGAGAGTAGAGTCGTCAGCAAAGAGATAGAGAGGATTTTCAAGACAGTCAGAGAGATCATTGATGAAGACCAGAAAAAGCACAGGGCCCAGAACACTACCTTGGGGAACTCCAGCCTGAACAGGCAGAGGAGATGAGAGAAACCCATTCAGGGCCACACGTTGACTACGACCAGAGAGGAAGTCCGCCAGCCATGCGTGGAGATTTCCATGGATACCAAAGGAGGAGAGTTTGGAGAGCAGAGCAGGGTGCCAGACCGTATCGAAGGCACGTGAAATGTCAAGGGAGACAGCTCTAATTTCCTGTTTGGCGTTGAGGACCTCCATCCATTGTTGAGAAAGCAGAAGCAGCATGTCCAGAGTCGAGTGACCAGGTCTGAAACCAAATTGATGATCAGAGATCAAGCCATTGGAGAAGAGGAAAGATTTAATATCTGAAGCAATGATGGATTCCATGACTTTGCTGATAATTGGGAGAAGGCTGAATGGTCTGTAGTTGCTGGGATCTGTTTTTGCACCTTTTTTGTGCAAAGCGGTGATGTTGGCTGATTTCCAAGCAGATGGCAGATGACCTTGAGCAAAAGAGAGGGTGAAGAGAACAGAAAGAGGGAGTGAAAGGGCAGAAGAACATGATTTTAGGACCCGTGGGCTGATGCCGTCAGGATCAGTTGCAGAATCAGAGTCGAGGGTTGACAGAAACTTTTCCACCTTGTCAGGAGGAAAGGACACAGAGTCCAGGAGCAGCTGGGTACGACTGGGTACGACTGGGTACGGTGGGTACAGAGAGGGATGGGTTTGGGACACAAGATTTAGAGGCAAACACAGAGTTGAGACATTCAGCTTTTTCACGTGCGGAGTCAGCCGTTAAGCCATTTGAGGTGAGGGAGGGGATGGAGGGGGAACAAACACCAGAAACAGATTTGACCAGACGCCACCAGGATTTGGAAGAGGGAGACAGATAAGAGAGTTCGGTCTTGAGAATGGTGAGATATTGTTTCCTGGCTCTCCTGAGGGTGGACACACACTTGTTTCGGGCTTTGTGAAAGGAAATGAGATTTCCTTCCGTTGGATTTGCTTTCCAGGAGACGAAAGCAAGTTGTTTCAGGGCAACAGCCTCACCACAAGATTCCGTGTACCATGGACGGGAGGAAGGGTATGACAACTGAAGACGAGATGGTATAAATCTGTGCATGAGAGAGAGCAATTTACTTTTAAAGAATTCCCAGGATGAGTTGATGTCAGAGGCGGTAGAGATGGGAGACCAGTCCAGATGATTGATGGCTGCTTGAAGACAGTGCCAGTTGGCCTGAGTGAAATGCCAGACTCGTCGACGCTGAGGAGGCTCTCTGAGAATGGTCAGAGAGATGTCCACTTTGACAAGCACATGATCAGATGAGCCGATTGGAGCAGAAGAAGAGCAGCAGACATTTTCAGGGAAGTTTGTCATAACCAAATCCAGAAGAGAAGATGCTCCGTTGACTGAGATCCGGGTCGGGAAATTGACAGATTGTGTCAGTCCCAGTGAGTCGCAGAAGTCCTTTGCTGAAGAGCCATGGCTGGTGAGAGAGGTACCCACACCCAGCCAACTGGCATGGTGACAATTGAAATCACCACATATGAGGAAGAGAGAGTTGGGATGGGTAGATAGAAGTTGGTCCATATTATCAGACAGTGAGATGTAGATGGAGTCATCGCTGATTGGTGGACGGTACAACACACATATGAACAAAAGGTGGGAGCGAAGGGGAAGCCGTAGCCAAAGGTATTCCTGGGGGTGAGGTGGAGAGAGGGCAGTGGAGGGCGAGTGAGGAAGAGAGTTTTTTATAAAGATAGCAACCCCACCTCCAAGACGAGGCTCAGGTCTATCATACCGGAGGAGGGAGTAACCTGGGAGAGATACCAAGGCATCAGAGACATCATGAAGGAGGAAAGTTTCTGTTAAGCAGATCACATCTGGTTTGTCAGAAGCAACCTGTATGGAGAGGTCAGTCAAGTTTGAGCGAAGGCCCCGGATGTTTGAGGTCCATACCGTTAATGAAGAGGAAGGGGGAGCATCGGGTCCAGAACAGGGGGAGGAGGCGTAGGGTAAGATGTGGAAGAGGAGGAAGAGGTAGGGAGAGCTGTTGAAGGTGTGTCAGAGATTTCAGAATAGCTTGGAGAAAGGGAAGAATGGGGCGGACAAAAGGTTCGATGGAGATTGGGTGAGGCACAGTGAGGTGTTATTTGAGGAGGGGGAAGAGCAAGGCAGAAGGTTTGGGGAGATGAAGGTGAAAGTTGGAAGGAGGAAGAAGCAGGGAGGATGCTTTGAGGAGGAGGGGTGAGAGGGGAGTCTAGGAGGGGAGGAGCGAGGGAGAGTCTCGGAGGGGAGGGGTGTGGGAGGAGTTTAGGAGGGAGGGGAGGGAAGGGGCAAGGGGGGAAATTTGAAAGGGATGGGTGATGGGGAGGATTTAGAGGGGAGGGGTGAGATTGGATTTTGAAAAGTGTACGATTCATGGGAAACGAACATTTTTTGCAAAATGAGTTTGAGACCTTCGAGTCAAAAATACGTTTGAGGACACTGGAGGAGGGATGGAGTTCTGGATAGTTTAGGGAATGTAGAAAGGAGGAACTGTAAGAGATGGTATTATATATATTTTTTGCAATGAATAGATTTGGTGAGCAAGACGAAAGCATCCTTTTGTAGGAAAAGAAGAAAAGGGTGTTATAATATATGAGAGAAAATAGTTGTTCAGGGGAGAGATTATACATTTCTTACTGCGTGATCGCGAACGAAGAACGAACGAACAAAAAGAACAACAAATAAACGAATAAGACCTGGGAAGGAAATATTTTTTTTGGGGTTTTTTTTTTGTTTTTTTTGTGAGTACAGATATTAAAGAAGGAGGTACGGGGTGAACGACTGGTACGAAACAGAGAACGAAAATAATTTCAGCGCATTCGACGAATCGCTGAGAGAAAAACAAACCACAAGGTCGGCGACGGTACGGTAGTCCAAGCCTACGAGTACTAGGCCGCAGAATACTCGATACCATTAACCGACGATTGTGTATACATGTACGAAAAATTAGCACCGAAAATTTTCCAAAAGATACGCTTTAGGTATATACACCGAAAGATAGATACAGTCTCGACAAAAACACAATTGAGAAATATAACTTAGCTTCGAAAGCGTGAGCGCATGGAGCAGCTTTGAAAAGATGTGACCTCGCCGTGACTTGGTATGGCCATTGTGGACTAACCGGTGCAGCTGGCGATCATCCCTCCTTGTGGTTCTGCGGGGATGTCCTGACCTCGGTATTGGAGTAGGGACACCCCTCTGAGCATTTCGTTTCAGGATCTTTGACACCTGCCCTTGAGTGATGCCATACTGCCGAGCAATAGCACGCTGTTTCATGCCGGAATTTCGGTAAGCCACCACTCCATGACAAACAGCATTGTCGAGTTGACGGACCATCTCCAGGGGAAGCGGCAATAACTTTTGTAGACGTGCAGCAGTTGTTTTCCACTAATACAGAACGCAACAACCCTTATATACCCGATTGTGAAGCCAATCATCAAATGTACCTGTCCGTACATTTTGTCACGCCACCTGTGATATAATCCTGTTATTGACTTCTTGCTGCGACAGACAATCAGTGACATGGTTCTTTTAACAATGAAATCACCGAAGCGTAAAAGAAACTCACCAGATTGACATATCGAGTTCAGAAAGTAAACCCAAGTCAAGAAAAAAAAATTATTCCATATTAAATGCCAAGTCTGTATATATATATATTAGGGTGGTCCAGAAATTTGAAGATTGGATTTGCATTTCTCCACAACCCTGCCCCTATTCCTAGCGAAGACAGTAGTTTGTGTTGAACATTTGAGCTTGATTGGACAATATCTAGAGGTTGCTCAAAATGTTGACAAATTTTAATGAATAATAAGATACAGAATTTTTAGCATCATACATAAATTCATAGATAATTATCTATTTTCAATTACTCAAATTTTTTATTATTGTTATTGGTGTTGTTTGTTTGTAATGTTCAATTGTTCATTGTTCAATGTACATTCATTTCGTCAAATTAAGATTAAAAACAAAACAGTAGATTAAACATTCATGTATTAATTTGACAATAAATCATTTATCGGAAAAAACAAATCACCCATCAGAAAATATAAAATATCCATCAGAGACGATAAAACAAATCTATCAGAACAATTAAAACAAAGTAAACATCAGAATACACATAATTTGAATGATTTTACGTAACATTGTTTTCAGAAACTTGTGTTTCAAAACATTGCCTACTTCTTTGACAAGATGGCTTTGGTTGACACTGGAAAGTTTTCACGTTGAAGTTTCACAACTCTCAACACAAATTGCTTCTGCTCTTCATTCTTGGTCAGAGTGTCATGGAAAGTTTGGATGAGAGCAACACCTCGCTCAGCACAGTCATTGATAACCTTCATGCTGCGTATCTTCTTCTCAAGCTCTTGGTTTGAGTTGTCTGTGTTCCAGGGGTGTGGCTCCTTTTCCAGAAAACTCAGTGATACTTCTTTGTCAGACTCTGAGATGACAACCCCAAATAATTCAAGAGATCGACTTGTGATGTAGGTGTCCACTGAGTCAGCAAGCCTGAAGGCTTTAGCATCTATCCTATGAAGATTGTTTGGCTTTGGAGCCCGCTTGAAGTTCTTCACCATCTTTGCCTTTGTCTCATTATCCACCCGGCTATCAAAAAGAGCTAATGCAGCAAGGTGTGCTGACAAATACCAGAGGTGTCTAGTTAATGTTTTGCCAGCAGTTTCACGGACAACCATATCTGGGTAAGAATCAAGGGTTGAAAGAAGAAGCAAATCATTGAGAGGTGCCTTTGTGGGTAGCAGCGCCTCATGCCAGAACCTCGCATACACAAGTGCAACAAAAAGAGCAATCTGTGTGATTCCCTTCAATTCACGTGATGTTAGCTTTATTTGGTCTTTGAAGAGAACCATCTTGAGAGCATATATGGCTTTCATCATCCAGCGGGCATTGTGCATAGCTCGTGGTGCATGGAATTTCACCTCTGGCCTCACATCCACCCAGAAATGTATGGCATAGTCTCAGAAGTTCTTCATAGTCATCACGTGGGTGTTGTTCTTCGAGTGCAGCTGCATAAAAATGTATCATATTCTGACGTTCAACAAGGTTATCAGAAAATATTTTATCTTCTCCTACTTGGAACCTCTTCTTGTCAATTAAAGGCCACTGTTTCTGAAATCTCTTGAACAGTCTGATCTCAGGTCAACTAATGGGTCCGATGACTTTAGTTGTAACATCAGAGAGCATTACTTCAAACACATGATGACGACATGCAATCCAGACAAGCTTAGCATCCAAAGCTGCTTCAATGAGGGTACATGCTCCGTTTCTCAGCCCTGTTTATGCATTTGCTTGTGCTACACCAGTGCCTTGGGGAATTTTTGGGACTCCAGGCAACTTCTCGGTATTCATACCAGTTACAAGTATCGCTACCCGATCAACAGATTCTTTGTGATTGCCAGTATAATCAGGGAGCAGTTTCCTATCCCAGTGTAGTAGGAGTGGGCTATTACATGAGAAATTTGCCTTTTCTTCAGTGGCCATTATTTCCCTTCCAAAATTCGAGCACGACGAATTCTACTGTGTGACAGAGAAATGTCTTCAATGGTATGACCAAGAGATTGTGCAAAAGCACTGGCCACAAATATAGCATGCCGATCTGAGAGATTTACTCTGTCCAGAGTTGCTACTATTGCTGGAGTGATCACCTTGATGGGAGCCTTTTTCGCCTGTTTGGCAGAAGATGGACTTTGGAGTTTGAATTCATTGTCCCCTGAATCGTAGCTTTCAATCTCAGACTCATCATCATCATCAACCATAGCTGATGTTGATGGAACAGATTGCATTGCTGTTAGAGTCTCAGCAGCATGTTTCCTCTTTCTTTTATCTTCATTCTCAAGCCTGATACGATTTCTGTTCTCCTTCACTGCCAGAGTGTTGTCCACAGATCCCATACGTGAACTTGAGGGATCCTCACGCTGCATGATAAGGAATGCTTTGTCTTCTTCATTCGTCATTTTCTCAAGCGCATCATTTGGTGAGATATCGAAGAGGGATTGAAGATCATCGTTGAACATCTGCTCCTTTACTCTATAGTTTTCGAATGTCTTGGTTCTATTTTCCTTACCAGTTTGGAGGCATCATACAACTTCAAAAGTTGGCGCTCACAGGAATCTACTCTCTGCACTGGAATTCGTGCGATCTCCCAGTATGCACCCACAGCTTGTACACTAAGTTTGGCACTTTCACGAACTGTATGGTGTTCTTGTATGTGATGGTACACCATTGTCTGCAATGTGTGTCCTTTGGTTGGTAGTCCCACATATTATTTCCTTTTCAGAATTGCCCAGCAACCAAACTGTGGAAGAGCTGCGAGTTTCTGCCATCTGAAAAAAAACAGGATAAATTAAAAATGTTATTTTTTGAGCAACCTCTAAATAAGTTCCAATTGACCTCATATTTGGTTCATATGATCCTCATAAACACAGGAACAAGGGCAGCCTTGTGGAGCATGGATTTGTAATAATATTAAATTATTACATATATCTGTGGACCACCCTAATATATATATATATATATATATATATATATGTACTAGCTTGGCTCGGTGCCTTCAGAATGGAACATATTGTTACGGACCGCGGATAAGATGTTGTTTTGCCGAGCGGATGGCACCGCGGCCGAACAGTTACCCCGACTAACCCGATTCCTAGATGTTGGCCAAAATCGTGCCACAGGTATTCAATTTGGAAACCTCTAAAGTGACCGAATGTAAAGAGGAAGAAGAAGAAGAAGAAGAAGACGTACAGAAGAGTAACAGGATTTATTATTTACACACACTAAGCAAAAGGAGCAGTCAAGGTTATATACAGGGAAAATGGAAAAAGCAGGTGACACAGTGCAAATATTAACTTATACAAGCTTAATTAATACCCAGGGACAAGACACACAGAACAACCTCACGTACACAAAAGGATGGAAAGGCAGGGATGGTTTGGGACGGCAGAGGAGGGTCCAGGCAGATGGTAGGTGTCGAGGTCCGGCTCCAAGCGCGCGCTCCGATCCACGCGTTGGGGTTGAGGCGAAAACCCGGCAAACACAGCCTCGCGTCTCACCGACCGGCGATAGGGCCTAGAGGGTGTCGGCCTATTGCCGCAATACAGGCACCCCCTCACGTCTCTCTCTCTCAGTCTTGCTAGATCACGCCTCTCGTTCATGCCTTCTCACCGACCTTGTACCTACTTTGTTAAACTCTCAGGAACCTTCAAGCAAATCCCTTCACAGAACTCTCACTTCAGAACTCCCTCTGTAGAACTGCTCGTGGGGCTCCCTCACTCATCTCCCTCTCGCGCGATCTTCGCACGCATATATCATCCTCAAGCGCGGGTGTGACACCCCCTCGTCGGTTTCGGTACCGCCCTCCCCCCGTGCTCTGTGACCTTATATGGCAATGCCACGGGCTTGCCTCCTTATTTGGACATGGCGCCGAACAGCCCCGCCCCTCGTGGCACGCCCTGGGCTTGCCTCTTCCCGGCGACCCCGCCCCTCGTGGCGCGCCCTGGGCTTGCCTCTTCCCGGCGACCCCGCCCCTCCTGTTCAAACAGAGCACGGAGCACGTATTCACTATTTGCAGCGAAATGAGAGGGCGCGCACCCCACGCTTGTGAAGCTGCTTTACCCAGAGAGGGAGTTTGGGCTGGGAAATGTAATTATTGAAGCGGAGCTATTCTTATTTGATTCGATGCAATGGAGTGTCAATTAATGGCCAACAGAGCCTTAAACTCACATAGAATAAAGAGATAACTACTTAGAAGGGCTTAAGATTGGCTAGGTGTATGCGATGAATTAATTAAGGGGACGACCTCTGACCTTTACAATTATGGAGGTATTTACAACGATCATGACATTTACAAAGGGTGATCTTTACAACAATTACAAATCCACAACAATATATATGCATATGTATACAGTGCCTTCAGAAAGTATGGCTGGCTGGGGGTGGGGGTATGTTCGCATCCAGGTGTAGTTGCTGCATGTGGATGTGTATGTGCCCCTGCTGGCCCACCTTAGCTGACCGTATCGAGGTTGAAGGGCCGAAACGGGATGATGCCGAGGACCTCGACTGAGGACCCTGTCAGTGCGGCACACTTGTGACCAGGTGTGTTTTGAACTTATATATTGGTTTAGCCCTATCAGTCAATGGTGAAGAATCTGAACCGAATCTGGATTCGCATCTTCACCAAAATTGAGTCAATTCTTCCTTGTCACACACCCAACCTCTCCACCAAGTTTTTATCCAAATCCATCGTCAACTTTTTCAGCTATCTCGCTAAATATTGTATTTTGATCTATCTCTTAACGGTGAAACATCATTTAAAATTATCGGATCCAGATGTGGATCCACATCTTCACCAAAATCTAATAATTTCTTCCTTGTCACATACCCAATGTCTCCACCGAATTTTGTCCGAATCTGTCCACAACATTTTGCGATATACTGTTCACAAACAGAAAGACAGAGGTGAAAACGTAACCTCCATCTTCCTTTGGTGGTGGAGGTAATAATTACCGTTATTTGTGCAAACATACACTACTCACAATAAGTTAGGGATATTGGCAGGTTCTTTGGTGTGGTTGATTTTGTGTATTAATTATGTTGAAAAAAGTTGTTGGTCCTAATTCTATGGTTATTAATGAATGTGACAAAACAGCATTCTTGATTTCAATACCCTAACCCTAACCCCTAGAAAAAAAAATAAACACACTCCCACAATATCCCTAACTTATTGTGAGTAGTGTAATAAGTGCTGTTTTCAAGAAATGGAGTCGCTATATCTTTAACAGGAGCTACAAAAGTATGAACATCTCTAGCATTCAATCTTTGCATGTGGGGAACTTGCTGAAGATGTCTTATAGAGCTCTCTTCATCACTCAATTTGAGCCCCTACGCTTACCATCTCTGGCCTAGTTAGCATCCATCTCCTAAGAGAAAATGACGAAGTTTCACAGCCCAACCTTCTCCTTTCAAATAGTTATTGCATTGGCAATGCAATCGGTCAAATTTAATGAGGGATAAGGTATGACTTCACTGCCGGACAACAAAGTTTACATTCTGAAACTCGTCATTAAACTTCAAGGTGTTTTGACCTGAGAGCTACCATATCTCTGATGCGCACAGATAACCAGTGTGCATAGCGCAAATGGTCCAAAGCAAAGAGTCAGGGGATGAGCTGCTCGAGTGTTTCCACATAGAAGCTGAAGTTGCCTCCTCTGAGTCACCTTGCCTCATGATTCAGGAGCAGCTCCAGCTTCATGACAATGCTCCAATAGTGAAAAAGGATGCTGTTTATATGCACTGGACTCAGACCACCTTTCACAGCTTAGTATGTCGCCAGGCTCTTGTAAATTTTTGTAGCTGTTGTATGCTGCTTGCTGAAGCACATGTATTGCAATGCTGCTACTGTCACTTACTGTGTACATAAAGTGATCCCTTCATATAAAGTGTGAGTGGTGTTTCAAAAATGATATTTAAGATACAGAGATGTCATAAGCCATCAACTTAACAAGTCAAATGCATGGGCACAAGTAGTGTGTACACTTTATAAATTGGGAGTTGAACACTCTCGGCCTACTGATGCCCTTACAATGAAACTATTCGTTACCTCCACCACCAAAGGTCATATGGATGCAGGTTATGTTTTCACCCCTGTCTGTTTGTTACTTGCCAGAAAAGATTCCCGCAAGTATGTTGGTTGGTTGGTTGGTTTGTCTGTCTGTCTGTGCGTAGTACGACGTCTACATCGTTGCACATAGCATCACCATACTTTACACACATATTTGTCTTGCCCTGGAATAGACTGTGCCCAATTTTTAACTCTCAAGCCCAAGGGCTCCATTATGACATCATAATTCGATAATTCGACAAGTACAAAACTTCATCCAATCAAGATGAAATTTCTTGAGCATAATCTAGGAATAAATTTGTTTAGAAAACAAATAATGATGACGTCACCGGTCACGTGGTTCGGCCACTATCTTGGAAAAACCGAAAAACTTTGCACCTCTATATCTCTGAAAGTGCTGAATAGAAAGAATTGAGACATGGCTCATTGTAAAGAACTCTCCATTGGGGAATAAAATATGTTAATGATGATGTCATAGATGCCTCCATTATGACGTCATAATTCGACAAGTACAAAACGTCATCTGATCAAGATGAAATTTCTTGAGCATAATCTAGGAATAAATTAGTTTAGAAACCAAATAATGATGACGTCATCAGTCACATGGTTCGGTTGGTTTGTCTGGTGCTCGCCGTCACTGCAATGTGAAGCGAAACACGCCTCAGTGCTGTCACATTCACAATCGCTATGTCGTATGTACTCCCGATACGTGTTTCCTTCATTGTAAAAAACTACCAAGTCGACAGTTAAAATGATTTTGAGCCGATAGGCGTTACAGCCTTGGCAAGATCGATGGAGACAGTGATCTGTTAGCTTATGCACCGCCCAAATAGCTATATGGAATTCTCTCATGTAGTTATTAAACCCACGTCGTTTGAATTCTGTTAGAGGTCATTATTTACATTTAATGATGTTTATATACGAATCAAAAAGAAGATAATTGGTCTTGGGTCGTCCTTTCCCCATATCTCGTGGGATTGTGCGTTGGAGAGACGACCGTGATGGCGGGGAGTGGTTGGCAAATCCCCCCAAAAAAGTACATTCCGGCAAGTCCTTGGTCTCTGACCGATTTTTCATTTGTTTGTTTGTTTGTGAACAAAATATCTTTAAAAGTTGTGGACGGATTCGGACTAAATTTTGCAGGGGTGTAGCGTATGTCACAAGGAAAAAATGATTAGATTTTGGTGAAGATCCCGATTCGGATCCGGCAACTACAATTTTTAAGTGATTCTTCACCATTGGGAGATATGGTCAAAAACGATGCATAGCAGGATATCTCAAAAAGTTGTGGATGGATATGGACTAAACTTAAGTGGACCGGTTGTGTGTGTGACAATGAAGAATCGATTCGATTTTGATGAAGATCTGAATATGGATTCGGAGATAAGAATTTTTTTTGTTTAAGTGATTCTTCACCAGAGTGATATGGCCAACCAGGCAGAGGTATGCTCTCTGCTGAGTGCCGTTCTAGTTGTTTCGGCATTTGGCCATCACTAATGGTCACTAATGGTAAAATGTCAAGTGACACAAATCTCTACCTAAGGTCACAAATAATAAAATATCAAGTACCCCTACTTAAATGAAAAAAAATATGGTAAATAGTACATTTACACCAAAGTGATACAGGTGCTTTATGAAGCAGTGAACGATTTTTTTGCTTTTTCACTGAATGATATATGCAGGAGCCATAGTTACCTTTGTGTGAGATGTTGGTAATTCTGCCTGGATTCAGTTTATGACACTAAAGACCCAACAGTCTCTCTCAAAAAGTTATTGTATGCTGATACCTTGGCAAAGTTTCATGCTTAGGGTTTAAATGAGATATTTAAGTTGTTTAAAAAAGAGATATGGATGTTAAGTTAGATTACATTATTGGTAAGAATGGAGTTACAGCATAGAAGATGATTAATTGATGAGATTGAGTTAATGGGGTTGGGAAAGGTGGATGTACCATGTGGCGGCGGATGCAGCATTATGGGAATTGATAGATTAGGTTAATGGGGTTAGTGATGTCTGATGAAGCATAGTGGGGTTGGTGACGCGGATTGCCGTTTTGCGTCATTTTTGGAGGGGCAGCAATGCTTTTGAGATTAATGGAGTGCGGATATAGCTCGGCAATGGAATGCCAAATGGCCTCTTTCCGTCTAAGCTTTCTTGCCATCCTCTGTACAGTCTTATCTATCTATAATTCCAGTAATCTCTGTTTGTTTGTACGTTTGTACGTTTGTACGTTTGTACGTTTGTTTGTTTGTCTGTGACCGCTGTTTCTCGACAACCACGGGTCCGATATACTTTTAACTTGCCAGGTATATTGCTGGGGACCCGAGGATGTGCCTTTTCAAGGTTTGAAATTAATCGGACACGTACTTACCGAGCTATGGCGATTTAGCCGTTCGCCGTTCGCTTTGGCGTTGCGAATGGACCAAACCATTGCATGTAAATAGAGGGGGGGGTTCTGTGGTCGTTGCGAATGGACCAAACCATTCATGTAAATAGAGGGGGGGGGGGGGGTTCTGTGGTCGTTACTGCCACGTGGTTTCAAAGTTTTTTTTGTTGTTGTTGTTTGCACGCATGTTTTTTTGCACCCACGTACGGGCACGCCCTAGGATGTTTACACACACACACCCCTACACAAATTTTTTTTATTTTTTTTTTTTGGCAAGGAACGGGCACCCACGTACGGGCACGTCCTAGTATCAGCAATGTACGGAATATCCTTTAATATCTTACGTAAAATGCATCTTCTTGTACTCGTATATGAGAAGTTACATAACCATCAACAAATTGAGTGAGGTCATTATTTTGGCACCACACTTGTTTTGGAATTCCTGCTTCATGCGAGTCTGGAATGGCTCACATGCAAGAAGACAAAGTATAAAGTACTCACTATTAATCCTCTGTTGTACCCAATCCATTATTCATAGAAGAAAATAAAAAGGTTCAGCCAACTGGAAGTTTGTACCAATTATACTCTACCAATGTTTTTTTTTTTTTGCATACAAAGTCGAGGCTCATGTAAAAGCAACACATAAAACACAAAGACATAAATAAACACACATGAAACATAATAAAGGGAGCAGGAGACAAGCGGGGGAGAGGGAGGCATGTACAACAACAGTGGGGAACAGGGACATTGGGAGATCTGTGGAAGAGAGATGGCTTGGGTGGGGTACACGGGATAAACAAGATATGGGATAAACACGACTAGGACTTTCAGGAAAAACAAAACTGAATTTGAAAAAGGTGGATTTTAGGTGGATTAACGGGGGTAGAAAAGATCAAGGTTTTGGATGGGGGAAGGTAAGAGATGGTGGTAAACAGCTGCCTTGAAGATCTGGAGGGAGCAGTGGGATTGAAGAGGGAGTGGAAGGGAGGAGTGGAAGTTTGTTCCAGAGGCGGGGAAAAAGTGGAAGAAAGACTGAAGATGAGCAGCGAGTCTTGATGTTGGCAGTTTCACCAGAAGAGGGTTGCTGATAGATCTTGTGCTGCCTGAAGGAATATTTGGGGGACAGAGCACAGACAGAGCAGGGGGTGCAAGGCCGGAGAGGAGTCGGTCGAAGACAGAAAGGCTGTCAACCTGCCTGCGGTGAGAGAGAGAAAGGCCCTCAGAATCAGCTTCATCGTGAGAGATTCCAATGATTCTGAATGCTTTGGTTTCTACAACGTGAAGCCGAGCGAGGTGTGAGGCAGGAGCACCAACCCAGAGGGGAGAGGTTATTACATCAAGCTGCGGATGAAAGCCTTGTATGTGGTTTCTTTGCAACAGATTTTGCAACAAAAAGGAAAGAGCAAACCTTGTCTTAAACCTGAAGGTCGGTGCACAGTTTTGATGTGTTAAAGTACAATGATTCGACAACAAAGCAAAGCTTTGATTGATAACAAAGACACAATGATTGTGTGGAAATTTTCAAAACTCATTTCAAAACAGAAATGCCTGAAAACTTTCCCTGACTAAGGATGCAGCTTGCAAAGAGAGCTGGAGAAATTGCATGGATTAGGAATGACTATTAGATACAACTACCAGATAAACAATGAATCAGAACATTTGAGTCAGAACACCAGTGGCTGTTACAGCTGGTTTTTTTTTTTACAGTGGTTTTGGCTCGGAGTGTAGTTTGTACGTAAATCAGAAGTAGGACAAAGAAAATAAACCTCGGCATACTTTCACATGAACTACAGGGACATTATGAGACAATGGTCAAGTCGACACTGTATATAAAATTTGAGTTTGGGTTATAAGCATCATGTGCCATGGATTCAGACGGGAACTTCCAAACAGGCCAACCATGAAGAAGAAATTGGAGAGTATCTCACTATAATTCACCAAATGTCCGTACGTCCGTCTGTCCTGTCTGTCTGTCTGTCCGTCCGTCCGTTCGAAGGCACCGCGAAAACGGCTGAACCGATCGCAACAATATTTCGGGTGGGTAATCCTAGGACCCCCTGGAGTAAAATAGGCTATATTGTTTTTCCACTTTTTCCAAGTTTTCCAATTTTCCAGTTTTTCCAAACACTATTGAATAATATTTACCGATATGAACAGTGATGTGGCTTTTATTGAAATTCTACAAATACTGTTTAGATTTTGATGAGAATTACGAACCTGCAGCGAATCCGAAAGTGGACAGATGATGGCAATGCGCGGGTTTGATAATATCCCAAAACAACCGTCATTCAATCATAATGTTAAATCCTTAAACGTTAATCGTGTTAATCGTTTTGTTAAAGTATCAATTGATGATTTGAATTGAGTGAATACAATTACGATTTTGAATTCGTAATTGTGTTCACCCAACCGTACGGAACTTCACATCAGGATTTAAATATTTATTTACGTCACAAATGTTGTTAAAAGTTTATTTTTTATATTAATGTTATTTAATTTGTGATTGGAGTGATGCTGTTTGGAATGAAAAAAGAGATATCGAGTTCAAGTGAATGACGAAATGCCGTGATGGTTTCTACTTTCTAAACGTGAATTCGCGGATCGCCATATGCAGATTCGCCATTTACTGGGTATGGAACACACGTACCTGTTTGTTTGCAAACGGGTACGTTTTTCGTGGAAGTCCTTCACGAACTTGCTGTCCATGTCTGACGTGCGACTGAAGGTGCAACAGTAATGTGGAATTTATTGGTTTCATGCTTTAGCATTCGCCGTTTTCTGCATTGTCCGTTTGCTTCTGGCCTCCCACCCATGCTTAGCATGGGTACCTCACTAGTACAATTAATTCCAAAATATATTGGTTTATTCTGGAGATCTGACTTGTTTTTTCTACAGCACTGTCCAATGCATTCCACCATTCCTTAGAATTCATTGTTGCTGGCCTGGTTTAGAGTCTCGACCCAGCTAAAAACTGTTACCTGATGAAGATTGTGAAGTTACAACTGTTACATGCAGAGTGAAGCATCAATGTGAGTGTCATTCGTCGTATGGGTGTTAGCGCATAGCTAAGCACCTTTAAAAAAAACTTCAAATTCCTGCACTGACAAACTGATGGGAAAGCAATGGCAAACCACCAGCATAACCCTTGCCAAGCGACTGCTTCGGCAGCACCAATTCTTTGTGCAGAGTATGGTACTATTAGGATGACGAGGCAATTCGAATAACTATGTAATGGTATAGGCCCACCATGAACTCAAACCTTTTTGTTTGGTCTGCTCGCAAAAATCCGACATGTTATACCAAATGTTATTTCAAAGAAAAGAAAATTTCCCAAAGATGAGCTTATATGCAAATGGTTCTCTCATAGGAAATGGAAGTTTGGTGAAAGTAATGACCCAATTCATACATTTCATAAAATGGCCGGCAGCCCCTTAATTGACACATGACACTGAGTTTAAAATGTAAAACGTTGTTTGGAAAATTACGTTTCGTGTTCCCACGAGGAGTCCGTTGTATTATAATTTATATACAACCAAATGGAGCAAAAACACGTGTGTCTGGGATGTCATTTGGGCGGATGCTTTCCCACACCTCCTCCCCCTTTCCTCCTCCTCCTCCCTCCTCCCCTCCCCTCCCCTTCTCCTCCCCCCTCCACCCCCTTTCCTTCTCCTCCCTCCTTCCCCCCTTCTCCCTCCCTCCTCCTCCCTCCTGCTCCTCTCCCCTCCTCCCTCCTGCTCCCCCCTCAAGGTCCCTACAGGTGGGCAGGCCGAGGATTGCGGGGCCAGCGGCCTTGACGACGAAGAACTCTGCATCGACCCACTGGGTATTCCTTTTCTTGCAGGGGACGACAAGGGTGCCAAATTGCCGAATTTGTGAGCCATTGTAGGCCGTTAGTATTGTCTGGGGTTTCTCCTGAATACGACCAGGTAGCGGCAGCCCAGAGGAGTCAACATTTTGGGGATACATTTGTCTGTATATCTGAAGGGGCAAGGTATTGCCCTCTGCCCCAGTATCGACCTTGACTCTCAGGGAGGGAACACCAGCTCGGTCAGTGAAAGTTACCTGATGAAGATTGTGATGATAAATGGGACGTAACCGTACATAAGCGGGACATAACCCTAGAGGCACCTGATGAAGATAAACCAATATACCAATATTGGTTTATATAAACCAATATTTTGGCCAAGTCCGTGAAAATCTCTCCGTGGGAGTCCATGGTCTGGCTGTGGATTTTGATGGTGGTGAGCTCAACGTGTCGCAGTCCCCGTCGGGGTCTTCATCTCTCCCCAGGAGAAATGAAATGATGTGAAAGTGGAGCGCCTTCAATTCCGCCATCAGAAGACGCAACAAGTGCAGCAAGCCACAGAGGCGGATGCCCTCCTAACCACGCTCAGGAGAGTCATCATGACTGGATGGCCGGAAATGCACCAGGATCTGCCCAGTGAACTGAGGCCATACTGGAATTATCGCGATGAGCTGAGTATTGAAGATGGTGTCATGTGGAAGGGTTGTCAGCTCCTTATCCCTGCCAGTTTACAACATGAAACCCTCAGGAAGCTACATGAGGGCCACCTCTGTATCCTCAAAACCCAGTTCAGGGCACGCAATTGCGTGTTCTGGCCCAAGGTGAACGAAGACATTGAAAACTGGATTGGCTCCTGCCACATCTGCCAGACCCATCAGCATCGGCAGTCCCAGGAACCAATGATCCCACACGAGATCCCGACCAGGCAATGGCAAACACTGGCTGCAGACTTATTCCATCTGGATGGACATGATTACCTCCTGCTCATGATGTGTACTCCAGGTTTCCAATTGTTCGAAAACTTCCAACAGGGGCAACGAGTAACGACGTAATTGGTATTCTGCGGCTGGTATTTTCAGAGCAGGGCATTCCAGAGACTCATGCGCGACAATGGAGGCCATTTTAGCAACCGCACTTTAAAAAAAATTGCTGAGGACTGGAGCTTCAACCTACGTACTTCAAGCCCACAATACCTGCAATCAAACGGCTTCATAGAACACCAAGTGCAAACCATAAAGAACACACGACACAAAACAAAGCTCTCTGGTGCTGACCCACACATGGCCCTCCATATTTTGAGGACCACTCCCATCGACAGCCACCTCGCATCACCTGCTGAGCTACTGAATCGGAGGAAAATGAAATCCAACCTGCCGAACCAAGGTTCCAAACATAGCACCAAATTGGGACGTAACCCTAGAGGCACTTGAACATCGGCAAGCATCCCAAAAAGAATACATTTGACTGCCAGGCTGGCCCCGATCTTGGGCCACTTCAACCGGGCCAACGAGTTCGGGTTCTCGAGGAGGCTGGGCAGTCCCACACTTGGGAACCAGCAATTGTGTCCACCACCCGCTCGGAGCCAAGGTCATACGAAGTCGTCACGGAAACAGGAAACATCCTGAGGCGGAATCGCCGCCACATCCGACATGCTCAACAGACCCAGCCAAGGCAGCCGGAGCACGAGATGTTCCAGAATTCCCTCAACGATACCGATGTTGACCGTGCCATTGCCAAGGGACAACTGGGTGCTGACAAGGAGCCACCATCATCTCCACATACCCAAGCGCCTACCACACCACCAGCATCCCAAACTCGATCTGGTCGCACGGTCAGACGGCTTGTCAGGCTGGATATTTGATTCCTAGTGGTCTAGCTAAGGTAAATATGTGGGTGGATAGCCATCCTGAACTGCATTGCAATTCACCCGGTAATACTGTGATTTTCTTTTTTGTTTTGTTTCTCTCTCTCCTTATGTTTCCAGCCCATTTGATGCTCTGTATGAACTTGTCTATTTTTATATTTTTTTTGGAGAAAGGGGGATGTCATATGAATATGTGAGCGGAGGGCGTGGCCTATGGAAGGAGGCGGGGGCGGGTGAGGCCGGATGAGAGATACAAGGCTGCGTGACGTGGCTTGCTGTGCTGTTCATTAAAACTGGTCATAGGTGAGGGCGAGACTACCGGAAGTAATCTGTAACACGTGCCCTTTTGTGGTTTGTTTTCAACGTATCCAATCCGTGACTGTTGTCGCGAAGGGTGCACTAACCGGAAGTTACGTAGTTCCACGGGCGGCTATACAAACATTTCGTGTTATTATTTTTCATAAAACTTTATATTGTTAGAAAGAGAATTACTCCTAGCTTGTCAGAAAGTTAAAATTTTAAAGATCAGACAGGAATTTAGCGAGCTATGATCAAATAACCTACACCGTTTCCATAATTTCCGGCTGTAACACGTGCCCTTTTGTGGTTTGTTTCACGTGACGTATCCAATCACGTGACTGTTGTCGCGAAGGGTGCACTAACCGGAAGTTACGTCGTTCTGCGGGCGCCTATCTCCTAAGTTGAGACTTGGATTCATCTTATTACAAGTATCACCCGTGAACGTCGAGGTCTTACTGTGTATTTATTCTTTACTAGTAAAAACCCCGTCAAAATGACGTGTTGGAACTGTTTATTCCATGGTACAACCTTGTGAGCGTGCTAAAGTCTGAAGTCTCCACCTCGTATCAAGTGTGCTTTTATCTTCTTTTTATGTATTACACATCCTGCATACGGAAATGAACACGTTTTTTAATCGACACACATTGCTCATCATGTGCCACAAATTTCACCTCCCTGCGCTTTGTATTTATTGTTATTTTTAAAAATTGCTTCTGTACACCGCCCTTGAAGCTCGGTTTGCAAGCCACCGTCTACATTTCTTATTTGAAGAGATGTAATTACTCTTTTATGGAAAATGTTTTTCGAGTTTTATTAACCTCAAAAACAGACCATAGAGAATACACATTCGTGTTCAAATATTGGCCTTTGAAACACGACTCAAATCGTCATTAGGGGAACAGACATCTGTACAAATGTATTTTTCTTTATGGATTATTGTCAGGCTCTTTAAAAGGCTTGTGCATTTATTTGTCTGAGGAAGTGACCTCAATTCACGGAAGTGACATCGCGGCTGCCTTCGCCCCATTGGTTGGAGAGCTCGCCCGACTCCGCCCAGAATGAAAATTTTGCGCCACCATTTTGTGAAGCAGCCTCGGCCCTCGGCTCAGTGAAATTGGAATTATCCCAGGTAAATAACCACGATGTATTATATATATGCACATAAGCATAATGCTTGCTTTTTCTTCATGTATGCACACCGATTTTTTTTCTTTACTATTTTCGGGACGATTTCACCAGCGATCTGTGCCACTATACATCGCCCAAATAAAAGGATGAGTAAATTGTTTAATTTTTTTCCCCTCAAGGACGAATAGTGTGAAAATATATAATGCCTAATGCCATTAGGCATTATATATTTTCACACTATTCGTCCTTGAGGGAAAAAAATAATGGTGTTAGTTATGGTACCATAACACCATTAGTAATGGTGTTATGGTACTTCATGCGTTTAATTAAAATAAAGGAATGAGCAATTTGCTCGATTTTTATTGTTATTGCAGTTGTACTTGTTTGAAGATCGTGGCTGTTGAGGGAAACATGTATTATGTTTGACGAAATCCTGGTGTTGGCTTCACGGTTAAGGTGATGGGCATGAGTTATTATACTTATAGGGTCTTGTGTTTGAGGCCATACTGATAAATAACATCAGGTGCTAAATAACATTCAGCCTGTCATCCTTCCGAGGTCGGTAAAATGAGTAGCCTACATGCTTAGTCGGTGTAAACAGGGGGAACTGCATCAGTGGCACAGCCACGCTCCCAGCAATGATGCAGGCAGCAGCCACAGGCTGCACACGAAATATAATGATCTGTCGTTGGCTTCGATCTCCACACGTGCGTGCGTTTCAGGAGATGGAACAGAGACCTCCAAGGTCTCAAAGTAACCACCTGTGTTATTGGTTGTTATTAACAAATGCAGGTTTCAGAAGGTGTAACAAAGCCCTCCTGGGTCTCAAAGTGTGTGTGTGTGTGTGTGTGTGTGTGTGTGTGTGTGTGTGTGTGTGTGTGTGTGTGTGTGTGTGTGTGTGTGTGTGTGTGTGTGTGTGTGTGTGTGTGTGTGTGTGTGTGTGTGTGTGTGTCATTGTTTGTCATTTTCTCCCCTCACCGCTAATCCTATGCAGGGAAAGTCTCATTTCTTGGTCTGTATTACTTATTGCAAATAATTCATCGGACGTAATCCATAACTTTGTGTTTATTGTAATCCTCTGTGTTGTGTTGAGTTTTGTGTGTCCGTCATTTTTGACGGGGTTTTCCCCTCAGAAAATAAAAAAGAAACAAGCAAAAGAAAATACTAAGCCTAAGCATGATGTCTTGTCTGTTCTGTACCTTGTTGTTCTTTTCCTCTTTTCGCTCTTCTCCTTCCAACCATCTCACCCCAACCTCCACGTCGTCTTTCCATTTGTCTGCTATTTATCAAGAGTGCTGGGAGAGAACTTAGCACTGGGGAGATTGGCACCATAGCCTTTTTCCTGTGCTTTGTGAATTATTTTTAAACTGTGTGTACCGTAAAATAGGTTTATGTGGGCTGACGGTCATCTTTTGAGGTTGTAGTTAATACCACTGATGATTTCTGGCCCCCCGGCTGGCCCTCCTGTTCCCCCGGGAAGCCCCCCTGATACAAAATCTAAACATTTAAGACGGGGCAATCCTGTGGACCATCGAGCAGAAGTGCTGTATCGAGTTTCAGAGCAATCAGTTGGTAACTAAGGGACAAGTACGGATCTGAAGTTTGGGGATGAACCCCCCAGGGATCCCCCATTAAATCCGAAATCGAAAAATTGAAGCCTTCATATATCAAGTTTCAGAACAATCAGCCAGGTGATAAGGCAGGAGTAGCAAACAGAAAAAAGTTAACGGATGGACAGACAGACGGACAGACAGACACCACGACTCATTTTATAAGTTAATCTCTTCGAGAATCGATGTTAGTTGACCTAAAAATAAGGAATTGGGTAGAAATTTTGAAAAAGGCATCAGGAAATTGTCTCTAGAACTGTTTTTCTGAACTGTTTGTTATCGTGTGTTTGTTAGTTTAGATTAGTTGTTTGTTGCATAACTGTTTCATTCATGCTCATTTACTCTGCACACACACCCAATTGCTTAACCAACCCCAATATCAAATTTATTAATTTAACCAAAATTAATTAAAGTCTTTCACATATATCGATGATATAATATTCTGATGAATGTTGTATTGTTTGTATAATTGAATGAATTGTATATTGTATAATTGTATAAGAATTGATGAATTGTATAATTAACTTTCAAGAAAGCATTTCTTAAAATCTCTAATCATCTGATTTTTGTCTACCTCTCCTCTCCAATTCCCTTTTTAACGTATATTAGATACTTGCATATTGAGAGACCTTTGTGGATGGTTGGGGGTGTCATGAAGCATCATAACCCTAACCCTAACCCTAACCCTAACCCTAACCCTAACAACCCTAACCCTAACCCTAACCCTAACCCTAACATCGTCTGTTGCATTTAAAAGGTTGTTTTGAGTGTGTCAATGGAATTTCCAGTCAACACACTTAATCCAAATAGCCTCTTCTGAATTTTTTTCCCTTGAATTTCCAAATGGTGGTCATGGACATGACTAAGTCCATGCATGAGGTGCATCTCACGCACTTGTAACTTGGGCAAATCTCCCAATTGGTTAGTGGGCGTTTTCCTATTGACGAGCTCGAGCACTACTTGAGTAAGGCAGCCCATTGGCTGGAGTCCGGGCGATGGGCGTCCTCCTCTGTACTCAAGCCACAGTACTAGCTGTGAATAAGGCCACCCCGAAGGAGGGGCGTTGCACATGTCGGCTGGCGCTGAGAATCCAAGGCAGATCAGGGGCATATGTAAAACGTGCGTCTCTGTGATTGTTACTATCGACCGATTCTGATTGTTCAACGAGGATTAAACTTTGTTCATTTCTATTCAGACGACTTTTAGTGAAGGTAAGTCATATAATACCATCATTTGATAGTACACATAGTTTATTTAATTCCATGGATGTTTTGCTGTTTGGGGGAAAAAAACACAACTTGCCGTTGTTACCCTGCACTCGCGAAGCGAAAAGTGGTGCCAAGCGATCAGTTGCGTACGTATGTATGTGTCTGCATTTTAAAAATTCATTTTCTCAGCAACTGGTGGTCTGCTTGGCACTGAATTTTCACCATAGTATGTGTCTATTCATGTAGAACTAGAACGGCATTCAGTAGAGAGCATACCTCCGCCAGGTTAACAGTTTACGTTTTGTATCTCAGAGTAGACCAGAAAATCACAATACAGAATCACATTTAAATAAAATCATCTGTCCACAACTTTTTGAGATATCCTGCTATATATCGTTTTTGGGCCCATATCCCGATGGTGAAGAATCATTAAAAAATTATACTAGCTGGATCCGGATCCGGATCCGGATCTTCATCCAAATTGAATCGATTCTTCCTTGTCACACACACAACCTGTCCAATAAGTTTCATCCAAATCCATCCATAACTTTTTCAGATATCCTGCTATATGTTGAGTTTAGCCCTATTTCTCCATGATGAAGAATCACTTTAAAAATTAAATAATTCTCATATCCAAATCCATATTCAGATCTTCACCAAAATCGAATCGATTCTTCCTTGTCACACACACAACCTGTCCAACAAGTTTCGTCAAAATCCGTCCACAACCTTTTGAGATATCTTGTTGACAAACAAACGGACAAACTGACAAACAGACATCCACCTTTGGTGGCGGAGGTAATTATATAATGATAATTATGACATCATAGGTCACGTGGTACAGTTGCCATCTTATTTATAAGCATTTTCTCGGCAAACGTTGGTGCGATTGAGACAGAATTTTCACCATAGTATGTGTCTACTCGTGTAGAATTTTATATTGATAATAATGACGTCATAGGTCACATGGTATGGGCGCCATCTTGGGAAAAACGAAAACCTTTGAACCTTTAACTCCAAAACCACTCCATAGAAAAAAATATTGAAACTGGCTCATTGGAAAGAACTCCACATGGGGAACAAGTGTTAATGATGACGTCATTGATGCCTTTATTATGACTTCATAATTTGACAAGTACAACGCTTCATCTGATCAGTTTGAATTTTATTGAGCATGACCTACGCAACAATTATATTGGAGAATGTAAATTTATGACGTCATTGGTCAAGTTGTCTGGCAGCCATATTGGATCAAAGAAAAAAAAACCCTTAAAAAACAGAAGACATGCTTGCACCAAATCGAATGCGCGGGCTTAGTATTGTATGAATACCATCCTATATTATATCTATAAAATATATCCTATATTTTTAATTTCTAAAACTGATACCTTTCCTCTGATTTCTGTATGCCATATCACAATCCTCCTTATGTATAGCAAAACAAACAACGTATGATTTTTCAGATAGAGGATGTTCTGGCGGACTTCCTCTCTAGCCGTAGTCAACGTGTGGCCCTGAATGGGTTTCTCTCATCTCCTCTTCCTGTTCAGGCTGGAGTTCCCCAAGGCAGTGTTCTGGGCCCTGTGCTTTTTCTGGTCTTCATCAATGATCTCTCTGACTCTCTTGAAAATACTCTCTATCTCTTTGCTGATGACTCTACTCTCTGTCGCTCCATTCTTCATCCCTCAGATCGGCAGTCTGCAGCCTCCTCACTCTCTGCAGACCTGGACAAAATCACAGACTGGGCAAACAAGTGGAACATGTCTTTCAATCCTGACAAATCTCACACTCTTACGATGTCTCTCCAAAAAGACCGACTGGACAACCCTCCCATCCACTTTCTGAATAATCCTCTCCAAGAAGTTCTGTCACTCAAGCTTATGGGTCTCACTATCTGCCATGATCTTTCCTGGGAAAACCACATCTCAAATCTGGTCTCCAAAGCCAGTCGCCGACTGGGCATCTTCCATCGTGCGAAGTCCTTCCTTGGCACACCTGAGCTCCTCACCACATACAAGGCTTTTATCCGCAGCTCAATGGAATACTGCTCTCCCCTCTGGGCTGGTGCTCCTGCCTCACACCTAGCTCGTCTTCACGCTGTTGAAACCAAAGCATTCAGAATCATTGGAATCTCCCGCGATGAAGCTAACTCCAAGGGCCTCTCACTCACTCACCGCAGGCAGGTTGGTGGTCTTTCTGTCTTCTACCGACTCCTCCCTGGCCTTGCCCCCCCAGCTCTCTCTGGGCTCTGTCCCGCAAATATTCCTACAGGTCGCACAAGATCTGCCTGCAACCCTCTTATGGTTAAACTGCCAAAATCAAGACTCTCTGCTCACCTTCACTCCTTCATTCCTCTTTTCTCCTGCCTCTGGAACAAACTCCCTCACTCTCTTCAATCCCACTCCACCCTCCAGGTCTTTAAAACAGCTGTTCACCACCATGTCTTATCTTCCCCCATCCAAAACCTTGATCTTTTCTATCCCTGCTAATTTCACCCCAATTCCACTTTTTTGAAATACCAACTTCTGTCCTGGAAGTCCTTGGTGTCCTTGTGTTTTATACTTCTCCCACCCACCCCCCCCCCCCCTTTCCATGTTGTTGTCACCCTTCCACGCATCCTCCCCCCAAGCCCTCTCCCTCCCACACATCTCCCTGCTCTTAAATGTTGTGTGCTCTTAAATGTTGTGTGCTCTCAAGTGTTTGTGTGCTTCCCCTTCTCTTGTCTTCCGCTCCATATTTTTATATATTTTGTTTGTCTGGTTGATTTGTTTGTGAATTAAATGTTAGCTCTTTCACGAGCCTCGATTCAGTATACAAAAAAAACATTTTCTTATAAAGTTGCTGGGAATTGCACATTTGAATTTATTATATACATCTAGTTCAACAAAGCATGTCAATTTTTGCTATTTAACAAAACAACTTTCCTTGCACTTGCAGAAAGAAGCACCAAAATGAACTTAAATGCATCTTTGGAATCGACAAATGCACCTTGTTTGAGCACAATCAGCAAGGACTTCATCGCCAACTTTGTACCTTATTTCAACATCGCCATCTTCATTCTAGGTTTTCTTGGAAATTCTGCTGTTATCCTGGTTCTTTTATTCAAGAAGACTCGCAGGACAATTCCTGAAATATATTTTACAAACCTGGCCTTTGCAGACATCATTTTTGTCTCTTCCTTGCCGTTTTGGGCCACAAATATTATTTTTGAATACCAGTGGCCTTTTGGAAGCTTCATGTGTCGCCTTCTTGGTGGTATCACTTCTTTAAACGTCTACAGCAGCATTTTTCTACTCACTGCCATCAGTTGGGATCGCTGCGTGGCTCTTGTTCTTCCACTCAAGGCGGGCCTTCGCCGCAACTCGAAGTCCACCTTCAGGACCTGCCTCATCATTTGGATTCTCGCATTCCTTTTTACTATTCCCACCATCGTCTTCCGGAAAACAAAGCACCTACCCGAATATAACATCACTGCCTGCATATTGGACTATCCGAATTTCACTTGGACAGTATCTAATAGCATTATTCTGCTTACAGTTGGCTTTGTGATTCCTTTCAGCATAATGACTTTCTGTTCAATCAAAATAGTTCGAGAATTACGCCAACCAAAGCTCCAGCACATGCATGGCCGGGACAAACAGAAGCGTGTTGTTGTGCTTATTATGGCTGTCGTTGTGACATTTTTTTTTTGCTGGCTTCCATTCCAAGTTGTCACTTTCTTGCACATCCTTCACCTTTTTGCCCTCCTTCCAGGTTGTCTGTGGGAGGAGGTTTTGGAGAAGGGAAACCAATACACCTCTTACATTGCCTACTGTAACAGCTGCCTTAACCCCTTCCTCTATGTGTTGTTGGGAAAAATATATCGAAAGAGAATTGGCGAAATAGTGCGTCGTTTCTCTCACCAACTCTCCACACTATCTAGATTCACAGTATCTGAGACACTGCCCAACACAATGCAGCCAAGCGTTCAGTGCACCAGCATAACACAGGTTCACCAGTAAGTGTCACGCAGTGATGTATAGCGAGAAATACAGGCCGGTGACCGCTCTAAACTTGTAATTTTTGTGCAATAGAGTATAATATATCTGTGAAAGCATTCAGTTAATAAAATCATGTAGCACTGTGTATCACGTGGATGATTATATATATCTGAAGTTTGGCAAACATGAAGTAAGTTTGTATCTTACCATGTGCCTTCAATTTGTACTGTATTTTACCCTTCATTAGGGATAAACATTGACACTTGCTTAATGTTGCATGTAAACAGCTGATGGATAGAGAAATCTTGGCAAAGGGTTGAAAATAGGAGGAAGTCGTTTGGCAGGTAAATTAATGGCGCATTGTGTGAATTTGACACAAATAACCTCCAAAATGTTCGGAGACAATGAGCCCACATTGTCAATGAGATCATGCTCATATATCAAGAGTACCTTCTTTGTCAGATGTTTATGCTTAGATGGGCATTCCATCAAATAGGCAGCACAAAGTGGTCACCATATGTTGCATTGTGATAGTAATACTGTGATAGTGTTGATGTATCATTTTCTTTGTCGGTGAGGTTTTTGTTTTTTCAATGCTTTTTGTCAGTGCAATATTTTTTATTTTTCTTATAAACCTTGTTATTTAACCTGATATCTACCCCAACATTATTTATTTTTTTCTTTGCTTTGGTCCTTTTAAAGAATTGTCTTGATTTAAAAAAAAAATCATTCCATAAGTTGTAATGTCTGGTGCTTGTATGTGTTGCATGCACATTCTAAACAAGACTGTGGATCGAGTCAGTTGTTTTGTTGCTTTTATTTTCATGTTTTTCCTAAAAATAAATAATTATTTATGGTGTTTCCAATCTTTAGGTTTTTATTCCTGTCTCTTTTGCATTTATTCCTGCTGTTTATTACTGTTAGCAAATTTGCCTTATTTTTAACTCAACTGGACTATGTCCAGCTGAGTTTTTGTCGACACCCAGTGTCCGTCGTCTGTCTGTCTTTCTGTCTGTCTGCCGTCTGTAAACAATTCGACGTCTACGCTCTAAAAGTCACAAATATTTATTCAATTTGATGAAACTTGTTATGCAGCATCTTTAAGACATAAACTAGTTTGGCATTGCATTTGAGCGTTGCACGCCAAAAAATGGGCGCGGCAGGGTGGCCATATTGAAATATTGTTTGACCAAGTCTTTTTAAATAAATTCAAGTCTGAAATCTGAGAAAAGTAATTGTAGTTTTACTTTTCATGCCTCGCTTAAAACTCAATTTTTTATAGTTTCCTGTTTAAACATGAGATACCTTCAACGTTACTGTACCTCTTTAGCACATATAAACTATATAGTTTGTGGTTCTATTATGCATATTCTAACCATATTGATATGGACCAGTTGAGTTCAGGTTCCCTGGAACCTCTAGTTTCCTATTATTGTCATTGTTGATTGTTGTTTTGTGTGGGTATTTCCTCGCTATGTGTTAAATCGTATCAATTAATGATACTATTCGATACACATATAGCCTTTCAAAATGCAAGATTACCCACCTATGCCTTTTTATGTCAGTGGGTCCTCCAGCTTAATGCTCAAGCTTAATGCTTCCTTGATGCTCAAGGATGAGTGTGCATACCTCCAGAGTCTAGAGATCCTACCAGCCCAAAGTCTGAAATGGAAAGAAAAAATGAGAAAGATACCTCAACCAAAATGTTAAGTACTCTTATTTCTAGAGTACTTAACATTTTGGTTGAGGTATCTTTCTCTAAAATTCTACATTCCAAACGATTCTAAAACACACAAAATCATTCTAAAATATATTCTAAAATAAGCAAAATCCTAAATTCTAAACAAAATCCTCCATGGAATATTTGCTTACTCCTTCATTCACATATTTTTGGGGAGCAAGTTAATGACAGCGAATTTTTAAATGAAACAAACAATATTGACTCTTGTTAGTTTCCTTAGTCATGTGAATATATGTTCAGCAATGTACACAACATAAGATCACTGATCAGAAAGCCGCAAACTTTCTGATCAGTGATCTTATGTTGTGTACATTGCTGAACATATATTCACATGACTAAGGAAACTAACAAGAGTCAATATTGTTTGTTTCATTTAAAAATTCGCTGTCATTAACTTGCTCCCCAAAAATATGTGAATGAAGGAGTAAGCAAATATTCCATGGAGGATTTTGTTTAGAATTTAGGATTTTGCTTATTTTAGAATATATTTTAGAATGATTTTGTGTGTTTTAGAATCGTTTGGAATGTAGAATTTTACTTGTAATTGTGTGAGATTTCTTTTTTCTCTTTTATTTATAAGGGGTGACGTCCATCAGTACCAAACGTCTGCCCTCCTTTCCCACAATACTCCTCCACTTCCCTCTGTCCTCAGCCAACTCTCTCCCCACTCCAACCACCGCACCTTATTGATATCGCTCCTCACACAATCTTCCCATCTCAACCGAGATCTACCACTTTTCCTCCTTCCTTGCTCCCTCAACCGATCTGCTCTCTTTGCCATTCTCTCTTCCTCTGTCCACACCAAGTGTCCAGCTCATCTACACACCAATCACCTCCTTCAAGTCATCCATCCTAATTCTATCCCCCCTATTCACCCCCGCAATCTTCCTGACACAGTTCTTCTCACATACCTGCACACTCTGTTGTTGTCTCTCTGTCAGTGACCATTAAGACAATAAAGGTAGACTGGCATTACAAAAGATACCAAACCTTCCCTTTCATTTTCCTTGATATTATCCTGTTTGCCATTACACGCTCCACCCTCCTACGCATCCGCACCCACCAGAATCCTCCTCCGCACCTCTGTCTCTGACTTACCATCCCAGGTCACTGTTCCCCCACCCACCCACTCCCCCCCTTCCCCTCCCCCCCCCCCCCCAACTACTCAAACCTATTTCCCTGAATAATCAACTTCCTCTCCAACCTGATCTTCATTTCTTTTCTCTGCTGCCTGACCCACATCACCTGTCTTCTCCATAATCGTTCTCGGCCCATGCTTCCAGAATGCTTTCTTCCACTCCCTCAGGTACTTCCTGCGTCTCTTGTTTACTCTGCACCACAACAGCAGATCATCTGCATACAGCATCCTCCCTATAATTACATATTTATATTAATATCTATTTTAACTTTGTGTTTTACATCCACATTCTACTAAAAACAATGGACACCTCTACTAGTTGTGAGAATTACCCAAACTTGTATCACTTTTATGGGCCTACTTTGCATATTCTATGAATATTGTTATAAAAATGAGAATCACTGTATTTTGTTGTGATGTTTTGCTGTAATAGATTGTATTTGTTAATGATATAATTATTGTTGCTATCAGGCTTGGAATTTAGTATATCAATGCATGATTATTATTGCATTGTCATATAATTGTTTGGTGTTTGTAATGTCGTGGTTAAGTAAAGAGTAATGAAATGTTCTTACGACGATTATCATCCGACTTCACAAATATGAACATGTAACCCAACTCACCATGAAGATCAGCAGCAGTCCTAGGCAGGTCGAGACCTTGGAGGTAGTCGGGTGCTGTGTGATTGGCTTTGAGAAGAAGTGACATGTCAAGGATGATGCTTATAAAAAAAACTCATAGAAAAAAAGAGAGAGAGCGACATCATCATGCAGAGGGACCAAGAAAGGAGATATTTCCATGTGGTGCAAAGTCATTGTGATAAAGGAATGAGCACAGCAGGGGAGAGAAGTTGGTGAAGTTGCTTTGCTCGAATCACGTCGCATTGTGTCATCCCTTCAAAAGTAAGACGCTCCCAGAGGTTCAGCCCCAGTTGGGATCAACTCAGCCATTTGGAGCATCCTTGGTTGGGGGGCCACTGTTTCTACAGGGCTTGTGACCTCCTGTTGGGACATTCAACGTGCTGGCGACTTTGAGTAACAAGGTGGAAGTGTTCCCGAATGTGAGGCTGATGTAGTACAGTAAATCCACACAAGTATCTGCTTTGTGCAGAGATGCTAAACAAGGCCCTTTTCTAACCATCACAATGCTACACAGATTATGTTACATCTATTTCTACTCCTGCTTTGTAGTCTACTTCACAGTTGCCTTCATTGTAATTTTTTGGCAATTGCCTCCACTGTTCATTGCGCTATTGAGTTATCCATACACAGCTTCATTGTAAATTATTTACAACTGCTTCTTTACGTACCACTCAATGCAGTCTCCAGTTCATCAGATCATATTGTTACAGACACGACTTTGATGTTAAAGTGGGCCGAGCGGAATGGCCGTCGTGTCCGCACAAATTACCCGACTATACTCGACGTTGACGAGCCGCGCTATGCTGGCTCAATAGGAAAGAGAAGACACCCGGCTGGGTTATAATCACACAATACGACACCAGGGGTTCAGTTCTCAAGACCTCCGGAGGAGGTTATATTAAGGCGGAAAAGGTTAGATTACAGGGGCTAGAGGTATATTACAGGAAGACAGGCACTTAGACACACTCTTATATTAACCCCGGACAGACGACAGACACACGGGACAAAATGCTGACTCACACGGGGGTTGATGAAAAGGAAAGGCAGGTAGCGATGGCTCAAGGTGCACTCTTGGCTCAAGGCAGAATCGACTCGGTCCGGTCCAGAGATGCGGGGAGGTATCGTCGCGCTGGGGGTGGCGGTGGCTTCTCTCTCCAGTCTGGGGGCGCATCTGACGTCACATCCGGCGCGGGGCCGCGTATATCCGGCGGGGAGTGACACGCCCTCGGCTCGTTAGCTCCGCCTCGTGGAATCGGCACGTTGCTTCTCATTGGGTGCTTGCGGGGGGGGTTACTGGCTCCGCCCCTGACGAGGAGCTGACAGCCAGCCCCTTCGGGGTGACCCCGTGGAGCGCATGGTCTGGAGCTAATCGAGCCGGTGTGAGGACGCATCCTCCCCCGCTCCGCCGCCATCTCCTCTGTTGTTGTTGTAATTGTTGTTGTAGTTGTTGTTTGGGGAAGAAGATGGGAGGAGGTATGGGAAAGGTCCTAAACTCACTACTGGTGCCATATAATCACATTCTGGTGCAACGAAGAGTCATAATTAATGGAGACGAGGCCTTAACTGACATAGAATAAGAATAACTAGGAAGATGTCCGAAAGTTGTCTACGTGTGGTGCGGTGGACCTGGGCACGACATTTAATGGGGGAATAAGGGGAAGGTCGGCTCTACTGATTGTTATTTACATGCAATGGGACTAGGGAATGGGGGATCGGGGAAAGTTGGGGAGTATTGGAGAAAATAGGGGAATATTTACAAGCGGATATGGAGGCCAAATTCCATATTCGCAACATTGCACCCTTCTCTACCCTCGGGGCGTCCCGACCCGATAAATTTTTACCTACTTTAGTGTGGCACGCAATGTAGTTCCCTCTACTATTAACTCTACCCTGAGTGCGACAGTTTTACAGATATTCACAAATGAGTAAATATGTCCCCCTGCGACGTTGCACCCTTCTCCTCACAGAAACACACCCACAGGATAACCGAATCCGGAAAGAATTCTCAAACTAAACATACAGCCGGTAGGGAGCATTATTTACAAGACTACGCTGCTATTTACACTACGATCCAGGACCTGTTTTTGGAGGAACACATGCAGATGTTATGCATAGAGAGAGCGCGCTTGCCAACATCGATACACCAACCCACGAGTGCTCTGTGGCCGACGGCCTTTAATAACGTGCAGAGCACCCTTCCCGAGCATCAACAGCACCACCCCACCACCAATCGGTGCAGTCACCATTGTTCATTGGAATAAAAATAAATTCGACAACCCCTAACCCTGCAGGTGTCTCTTGCTCTTCTTGTGGTGCACTTGGTGGTGTTAACTATTAGTGGTTCACCTGTATGGCATAGGTGCCACGTTGACCCATAGGTCCATCCCCGGGTGGTGCTTGGCCGCAAACGAACTGCGGTCCATTGTGGGTGGCCACAAACATTGCGGTCCATATGGTGTATCGATCCCGGCAGCAAACAGCGAAAGTGCAGGCCCACAACTGCGCAGCCAGCACCTCTCTCTCCTCTCTCTCTACCCCAAAGCCAGATCCTCGGAGGTGGGAGACAAAAGAAGAAACAAGTGAGTAAGGTGGTAAGGGCGCAAAAGTGCACGCAATGTAAGGTGATGCACACTGGGGGCACATGGGAACCAGGTGAGACAGGTACGTTCCTATCGTACGCCCCCCCCCCCCACCAGGTAACCTACATGGCCCCTCCCTTACCCCTTACTGTATCCACACAACACAACACTACCCATAAACATCTACTTTACAAATCAACAAACATCCCTACTGTCTTCCCCGTTCCTCCCATAAACCAAATTCGTCTTCTCTCCCTCCTAACCAATCAAATTTGCCATTTTCAACTCAACATCAAAATTTGCCATTACCAATTCATCATCAGTCCCTCCTAGGGAGGGAGAGATGGAATCACCCCAATGTCTCATCCACGTCGTGATGCGTCTCACAAATCCAACAGCAATTCTCATTTCTGCAACACAAACAAAGAAAACACAGGTGTGGAGTCATCATCATCACCACAGGTAAGTGGCTGCGTATGGTGCGACAGGTTCATCAATCCTAACTATTTCCTAAATGACTTTAACAACTTTACACTACCCGGGGTCTTCCTCCGGCCAAACCATTGGCCCTCTTACACTATGGGTTCTAAAAACCAATTCCCATTGGCCAAACTGTGGTGCTCTTCAATTTGGGGTCTCACTCCCCCGATTCATCTCCCGGTGCCCTCGTACAATTTCTGGGCTGCGACGTGTACCTCTCCCAGTGGGTCTACCCACCTGCACACCTCCACCACTGCAGTTGCCTCCGAGCTTACCTGCTCCTTACCCTAACCTAACTACCTGGGGAAGGCCCTTTGGCTCTCTCCCCCCACTCGGTGCCCTCTCTGGCACTGGGCTGCCCGATCCACACCCGGGACCCTCAGGCACCCACTCACAACTACCGGCTCCCAGAGCCCACCTGCGCCCTCACCTGGCCGACATCCTCACAGTGGTGGAGTGCCCAACCAACTACACACACTAACAGGCTACACGCCCAGCCATTTCCACAACACTAATGCACCCATTCACAACACCATTCTGCAACCGCACCACAAATGCCAATATCCAACCACAATTTACCTGCACCCTCTACCTAACACTTACACTACCCGCCCCGGGTACTCGTGAAAGGGGTCCACTCTTCCCCCATCCACACCTTCGCACCATGCACACCACTCCGTACCACTTACTCCAACTCTCTCCACACACCTGTACTTGCACACCTGTGCTCTCACACCTGGTGCCACCTGCACCCTTCTCTCCCCAAGCGCATTCGCGCTGATCCACAACACTCACTACTCATCCACTGCTCCACACACCTGTCCAGTTGCACACCTGTGCAATCACACTTGTTCAATCCTCACACACACAGCATCATCTCAGCTAACTACTCCCTTCTGAAACTTGCGCTTCCCAGTCGTCCCTTTAAACTATTGCGCTCCCTCGTCATTATCATCCACTCTAAGCTACCTGCGTCCCCACTACAGGTATCAGTCACTAACTAACCTTAACGTTACCTAATGTCATCTTCGCTAGATCCCTACACACAATATCCTAACCCACCCGGGCTAGTTTTCACTGCCATACACCCCATAAGCTATTGCGCATTTGCCCCCCCATGGGAAGGATGGTGGATTTGCCATCCCACCACATCGGGGGTCTCTCACTACCAATTTTGCACATCAAATTTCAACAAATTAAAAATTTGCCAATCACTACCCATCATCTGCCAATCACTACTGCCAATCCCTTGCCAATCATCAAATTTTGTTTTTCTCTAATTTTGGGTCCAAAACACTAACCTCATCACCCAGTCTACTCACTAATACCTCTCGGTGCGCCAATCCCTGTCCAAAGCCCGGCTTCGTAAAGCCAAGCAATGGATGCTGGTTGTTTTGTGCCAGCGGCTGGGTGCGTCCCGCATTCGGTGCAGGGAAGGAGGTTTACCCGGGCCGAGATCCCACGCACCATCTCGGCACGGAGCCATCCAATGCCCCGATCTCGACCTGCCGGCACGTCTCACCAAAAAGTGGTCGCCATGACGACTCTTTCTCTCGGGCCGCCCGCTCCGCCTAGTGGAGCACAGGCGCGGCCGTTCAAAGCGAGGCCCAGCACGCACCGAGGGCCCGATTCGGCTATAACTCGTTCTAAACTCTATCCCGTCTAACGTCGATGCTTCACCTGCATGCTTACACCCCGCAGCCCGTTCCTTGCTCACACATCCAGCCGTTTCCATGCCCCTCGTACCGTTCCTTACACACCCAGGTACACCCATTCCACTCACCGCCTTGGTCACACACCTGACCACCGAACACTTTGGCACACACTCGTTGGTAGCACACCTCACCAATACACCGCTTCGCACCCCCTCCTCGGTCACCTGCTCTGTGACAATCACAGGTGTGCTCTCATTCGCACACCCAACCACGTGCCTCACCACCAACTCCAGCGTGCATTCCCACTCACGCTCTACCATTCCAGGTGTACATCCTTCCATCCCAGGTGTACATCCTCGCTCACCTGTCACAACCAGCTCACTCTCCTTGTCACTCTCACTACTCTCACCGCCACTCGTGACAACGCACTCACCCTTACTCTTGACAGCACACTCTTTCCCCATGCACCCGTCCGTCACACACCTTTCTCGCGCACACTCTCCCGTTACACCCTCTGTAACACTCACCACAGGTGGACACTCTTCCTTACTTCTGACAGCGCACTCTTTCCTCATGCACCTGTCCGTCACACACCTTTCTCGCGCACACTCTTGCGCACACTCTCCCGTCACACCCTCTGTAACACTCACCACACCGCGCTTCCATGTGCTCCCTCGCACACGCGCTACGACCGACTCATTCTCGCCAGCACACTCACTCCTTGGCACGCACTTTTTCCTCACACACCCCAGAGTCGGATTTTCTCGCACACCTCCTTTTTCGCACACCGGACCTGTCGCACACTTCACCCACGGCCTCTCACGAACACCCGGGTCCATCTCGACCCCCAAGCTTCTTAAATCCCCTGGCGCATCATACGCACGACCATATTGGTCACCACTTACACCGGGTCCTCTTCCTCTTCGCTTCTCCTCCATCACCTGCGAATCCCTCATCCGGTTAATGAGCACATCATCACGATCCAAACACAGACTTTGGACCAATTCTTTTATCTCCTCTTTTATCTCTTTCTTATCCCCTCTCCGTCGCTTCTTAATTTCGCTCATCCCTTCTTCCACTTCTTCTAATTTGTGCCTCACCTCTTTTATTCCCCGGTACGTCTCCTCAAGCTCGTCCTCCAAGGCTACCTTGACCGTTTCCATGTGCGTCCTCACCTGCCGGTCCTTCGTCTCCATTACCTCTACCACCTCGTCCAACCTCGTTGTCAGTCCCTCACGTACCATCTGACATTCCCTCTTTGTCGCTATCAAGTCATCTTTTAGTTCTTTCTGTGTCGCCTTTAAACCTCCTAATACCGCAGTGTTCCTTTGAACCTGCTCCACTAACTCCGTCTGTCCCACCGTCAGCTGCTCCACCTCCTGCGTCAGGTCCTCTATGCCCCCTTGTAACTTTACAGTCCCCTTTCTCACCTCTTTCTCCATGCGCTCCTTACAGTGCCTCACCTCCTCGCGCACTCCTCCGACCTCCTCACTCACTCCTCTTCTGATCTGCTCTCCCATCACTTGCATCTCCTGCCCAGATGCCACCCTCATCTGCTCCATTTCCTCCCTGTGAGCATCCAGTTTGGTTTCTACCCCCATTCTGACCCCCTCTATCTGCTGCCCCATTTGGTTAACTTCCCTTTCCGCTTGGTCCCTCATGTCCCTCAATTTGCCTTCCATACTGTTTTCTAACCCCTCTAACCCTTTTTGCATCCCTTCCATTTGATTCTCTTGAGCGGCCATTCTGTTTTCTACCCCCGTTAACCCATGTTTCACTCCCTCTATCTGATTCTCTTGAGCGGCCATTCTGTTTTCTACCCCCGTTAACCCATTCTTTACTTCTTTTATCCCGTTGTCTAACTCCTCAAAATTATTGTCTAACTTCCCAATTTTCTTGTCTAACTCCTCAAAATTATTGTCTAACTTCTCACTGGTACCCCTCGCTTCGTCCCTCATTACCCCCATTTGGTTTCCCAAGTCATTCCTCAGGTCTTCACTTGTCTGGACCATGAGCGCCTTTATTTGTTCCATAAATAGGCCCCAATCCATCGGCGGCGCTGCTACGGTCGCGGGCGCGGTGACCAGCGAGGCGCCATTTTGTGCGTTTGCTACCCTCGCTGCTTCGCTCTCCTCATGTCCCTCATGTCCCTCAATTTGGTCCTGGACCGACCCTGCTTCACTCTCCCCTACCGGACCCCAGCCGTCTTGATCCGCCATAGCGCGACTTGCAAAATTCGAGTTTCGTAAAACAAAACAAATTTCGGCCGCTCCAAATTTTGACCAAATTTTTTTTTTTTTTTTTCCTCTATTCGTTTTTTTTTTTTTTCTTCAAAATTTGGTCGGGCCTCGAATCTCACTCCCGACACCAATTGTTACAGACACGACTTTGATGTTAAAGTGGGCCGAGCGGAATGGCCGTCGTGTCCGCACAAATTACCCGACTATACTCGACGTTGACGAGCCGCGCTATGCTGGCTCAATAGGAAAGAGAAGACACCCGGCTGGGTTATAATCACACAATACGACACCAGGGGTTCAGTTCTCAAGACCTCCGGAGGAGGTTATATTAAGGCGGAAAAGGTTAGATTACAGGGGCTAGAGGTATATTACAGGAAGACAGGCACTTAGACACACTCTTATATTAACCCCGGACAGACGACAGACACACGGGACAAAATGCTGACTCACACGGGGGTTGATGAAAAGGAAAGGCAGGTAGCGATGGCTCAAGGTGCACTCTTGGCTCAAGGCAGAATCGACTCGGTCCGGTCCAGAGATGCGGGGAGGTATCGTCGCGCTGGGGGTGGCGGTGGCTTCTCTCTCCAGTCTGGGGGCGCATCTGACGTCACATCCGGCGCGGGGCCGCGTATATCCGGCGGGGAGTGACACGCCCTCGGCTCGTTAGCTCCGCCTCGTGGAATCGGCACGTTGCTTCTCATTGGGTGCTTGCGGGGGGGGTTACTGGCTCCGCCCCTGACGAGGAGCTGACAGCCAGCCCCTTCGGGGTGACCCCGTGGAGCGCATGGTCTGGAGCTAATCGAGCCGGTGTGAGGACGCATCCTCCCCCGCTCCGCCGCCATCTCCTCTGTTGTTGTTGTAATTGTTGTTGTAGTTGTTGTTTGGGGAAGAAGATGGGAGGAGGTATGGGAAAGGTCCTAAACTCACTACTGGTGCCATATAATCACATTCTGGTGCAACGAAGAGTCATAATTAATGGAGACGAGGCCTTAACTGACATAGAATAAGAATAACTAGGAAGATGTCCGAAAGTTGTCTACGTGTGGTGCGGTGGACCTGGGCACGACATTTAATGGGGGAATAAGGGGAAGGTCGGCTCTACTGATTGTTATTTACATGCAATGGGACTAGGGAATGGGGGATCGGGGAAAGTTGGGGAGTATTGGAGAAAATAGGGGAATATTTACAAGCGGATATGGAGGCCAAATTCCATATTCGCAACAATATGCTCGCTCCACAACATCTCAGCATGCCCATACAGTGTGACTACTGCTCTGGTTTCATAATTCAGAGATTATACTAATGCATTTAGGTGTACAGTACTGTTGCTTTTGTGTATTTGCTTCGTCATGGATAGGTTTCATGTAATTTGGGAAATTTGGATACAGTGTGTGATTGTAAATTAAGAGCTCGTTTTATCTCTCCAACATTATGGCACAAGTCCTGTTTCACTCGGCTTTGGTTGAACGGGCTATTTACTTCAATCATTCAGGGTCCAGGCCACAACTTGCTCCATAATTATTGGTATGGTTACCACTTTCAAGGATACTGTCGCCTGATTGCACCCTGTTGGTTGGTCGCAATTCCTAAGCATGTGACAACAAAATCAATAGATGCAGTAAGGGAGCAGTCTAATGGATCAATTTCAGAGAATTCTTTCTCTGAAAGGAGGGAAATAATGGAGTTTTAAATAGGGAACAATTATAATTGACTATCAAAGGGTGGGCAGAAATTCACCCATTTGGATGCACTTCGTTCAAGCCTTATCTGTGGAATTTGTTGGACTCCATTTACATAATGAACAGCCACAAAATCTGAAAGTGTTGATTAATTGATGCACGATGTGAGGAATGGCAGGAAAATTTCGGCTTCCTCCTATGAAAAAGTCACTATAGAGGTTGAAATTTAGATACAGCTTATGATTTGGCAACAAGAAGGCCCTACAAGGCAACACATTGCTAATAGACACCATGGCTTGTTAGTTCATTGTCAATAAAATCGTGTGAAGGTGGTCAAAAAGTTGTCGGCCTAATATATATATATATATATATATATATATATATATACGAGACATGGGTGTGTATTCATTCATATATCAATAGTACACTACCCTATGTTAGAGTGGCGACCCGTCCAGGATTGTGAACCATAGGCAATAAAACTGCATCCGCAGGCTTATGCGCTTGACTGTGAGAGGATTCTCGATCATCCAAAGGACTGCTGTATGATGCATGTATTTCCCAAAAAAATAAAGGATTCAATCATTTTCTGGATATCATGTTTACTGTAACATCTTAGCTTAAACATTCCTACTTATTACCATCGCCTGAGGAGAGGGTATTGCATTTGAGTACGTTTGTTACTTGCCGGAAAGGATTCCGGCAAGTATGTTGGTTGGTTGGTTTGTCTGTCTGTCTGTCTGTCTGTTGTGTGCAGTAATACGTCTACACCGTTGCACATAGAATCGCCAAACTTTACACACATATTTGTCTTGCCCTGGAATAGACTGTGCCCAATTTTTTTTAACTCTCTAGGCCCAAGGCCTCCATTATGACGTCATAATTCGACAAGTACAAAACTTCATCCAATCAGATGCAATTTCTTGAGCGCTATGTCGGCATAAGCTGGTGAAAAAAAAACAAAAACGATGACGTCATCGGTCACGTGGTTCGCCCGCCATCTTGGAAAAACCGAAAAACTTTACACCTCTATCTCTGAAAGTGCTGATTAGAAAAAATTTAGACATGGCTCATTGTAAAGAACTCTCCATGGGGAATAAAATATGTTAATGATGATGCCATAGGTGCCTCCATTATGACATCATAATTCGACAAGCACAAAACTTCATCCCATCAAGATGAAATTTCATGAGCATAATCTAGGAATAAATTAGTTTAGAAAACAAATAATGATGTCATCGGTCACGTGGTTCGGCCGCCATATTTATCTAAAATGGCCGATAAAAAAGTACATTCCGGCAAGTCCTTGTTCTCTGACCGATTTTTCGTTTGTTTGTGTGTGTGTGTGTGTGTGTGTGTGTGTGTGTGTGTGTGTGCTTGTCTATCCACTCACTTATACTTGCCTACAGGTCACAATTTTAAACAAATCTTCACCAAATGGTACAGTTCGTGGTCTGACAAATAGTCAGGTTCACTATGTTTTTACGTTCAAAATTTTGGTAGATTAGCAAAACTATACATTTTTGGAATATTCAGAGCATGAGGAATCCAAAAATTAATGTTTACATTTGCGTAGACACCTTTGCGAAAATGACACTCAGGACAGTGATGAAGATCTGTAAAAGCATATTCCTGAACGGTATGGACCTCGTAGATCCTGTGTATAGGACTTATAGTTCAATCTGATACTACCTATAACTTCCTTTAACAACCTATAACTTCAAAGGACTTGCAATATCATGTATTATGTAATACAGTTATATCACAAATATAAAGACAATGGTTTTCAATTACCTTTGTTTGTTGCTTTCTATAATCCTGAGCACTATTTTGAGGCCTTTATTGGATTCCTTGACCCAGAAAACATAAGATTAGCATATTTAATTAAGTCTCTAGGTTGACTAGAAGCAGAGATCGCGCAAAATATGTATTTTATGGCGGCCATTTTCAAAATCCAAAATGGCGGCCATGCAGGTGTCTGTGCAAATGCCAACATTGATTTTCAGATTCTCCATGCTCTGAAGATTCCAAAAATGTACAGGTTTGCTAATCCCAAAATTTTGAAAGAAATTATATTTGTTAACATAGTGAACCTGACTATCTTCGTCACTGTCCTGAGTGTCATTTTCGCAAAGGTGTCTACGCAAATGTAAACATAAATTTTTGGATTCCTCATGCTCTGAATATTCCAAAAATGTATAGTTTTGCTGATCTACCAAAATTTTGAACGAAATTATATTTGTTAACATAGTGAACCTGACTAAAAATCCGATATATTTTTGAGGTTGGAGGTAGTTGGTTTGAAAATGCTGGCAAGTGAAGCGAGGTAAAAGGATAACCACTTTTTTTCGAATTTATAAAATCCTCAATTTTCATCTGATTCACTTGAAATTTGAATAGGATTTACATATAGGCTAACTGAATTCAACCTCCAACTATTTTTGAGATCAGCGTAGGCCAAAAGGTCAACATAGGCCAAAGGTCAACCACTTTTTTCCCCATTTCTAAAATCCTCAATTTTCATTCGATTGACTTGAAATTTGATTAACATTTACATATCGGCTTCTGAATTCAACCAACAACTATTTTTGAGATCAGCATAAGCCAAAAGATCAACATAGCCCAAAGGTCAACAACAATATTTCCAATTTCTAACATCCTAAATTTTCATCCGTATGAATTGGAATTTGAATAGGATTTACATATCGGCGAACTGAATTCAACCACCAATTATTTTTGAGATCAACATAGGCCAAAGGTCAACCACTTTCTTCTCAAATTTCTAAAATCCTCAATTTTCATCAGATTCACGAGAAAATTGAATGGGATTTTTTATTTTTTGGGGGATACAAGATCGAGGCTCGTGCAAGAGCTAACATTAATCACAAAAAAAAACGGACACATGCAAACGGACACACAAAACGAACACACCTCTCCTCATGCAATAAAGGGAGCGGGAGAGAGAGAAGCACACAAGTACAACAGCAGAAAACAGAGACATCAGGAGATCTGTGGGAGGGAGAGGGCTTGGGGGAGGAGGCATGGGAAGGGGGGAGGGGTGGGAGAGGTATAAAACACATGGACACTGCTAGGTCTTCCAGGAATGAAGTTGGTATTTCAAAAAAGTGGATCTGGGGTGAATTAACGGGGGTAGAAAAGATCAAGGTTTCAGATGGAGGAAGATAAGAGATGGTGGTAAACAGCTATTTTAAAGACCTGGAGGGAGGAGTGAGATTGAAGAGAGTGAGGGAGTTTGTTCCAGAGGCGGGAGTAAAGAGGAATGAGAGAGTGAAGGTGAGAAGAGAGTCTTGATTTTGGCAATTTCACCAGAAGAGGGTTGCTGGCAGATCTTGTGCGACCTGAAGGAATATTTGGGGGATGGAGCACAGATAGAGCTGGGGAGCAAGGCCGGATAGGAGTCGTAGGCTATGAGCCAGACCCCCCAAATTTGACCGGTCGGTACCATACAGATGGAGTAAGGCTCATTGTGATTTTTAGCAAGATATATGTCCCTAGATATGAAAAAAAAGTGATAGTAGTGTATAACTCTCGGCCATCTCTGTGTTATCACCCGAAATATTATTATACGCCTGCTTCGCTTCGCCAAAAAATGTGATATTTGCTAAAATTGGAATAAATATGTTTTTAAGGACCACAGAGTGCCGAGATCGAGATCGTATTTGTTCGAGAGATCATGATAAACCTAGAGTGTGGAGCAAGTTTACATGCATTGTGAAATATAATGTAGCTGATGTTACAAACCTACTTTAGGATACTAGCTAATACCAAAAATTACACTGAGATACCAAAAGTAGTAGACGAATAAACCTAAAATGTTCAAAAGCTATGTTTCGTTCCAAAATATCAAAATTAGGGGGTATGGTTGAACATATTTTGAACTTTGCCAAAATATGTGCCCCAAACAACCACCATATTACAAAGTAATGATATATTCCAATGCAGTGGTTCCTTGCGAAGATTTTGAGGGGTCAAATGTTACTCTGGGAGTTTTCATTTTTGAAATATTGACAAAAAATGTACAATGTGAATTCTGAACTCGAAGCGATTTCGACCACTTTTTCACTAAATTTAACATATTTTTTGTCATTATATCAATATTTTGATAAATAACCCCCACAAATGTTCTATATTTCTATTACTATATTAGTTGGCATCCAGTATGCAAATTATTGGCACTCTGTGGTCCTTAAAAACATATTTATTCCAATTTTGGCAAATATCACATTTTTTGGCGAAGCGAAGCAGGCGTATAATAATATTTCGGGTGATAACACAGAGATGGCCGAAAGTTATACACTGCTATCACTTTTTTTTCATATCTAGGGACATATATCTTGCTAAAAATCACAATGAGCCTTACTCCATCTGTATGGTACCGACCAACCCCCTTGGCTCATAGCCTATCGGTAGAAGACAGAAAGACCACCTACCTGCCTGCGGTGAGTGAGTGAAAGGCCCTCACAATCGGATTCATTGCGGGAGATTCCAATGATTCTGAAAGCTTTGGTTTCAACAGCGTGAAGCCGAGCTAGGTGAGAGGCAGGAGCACCAGCCCAGAGGGGAGAGAGGTATTCCATTAAGCTGCGGATGAAAGCTTTGTATGTGGTGAGGAGCTCAGATGTGCCAAGGAAGGATGCACGACGGAGGATGCCCAGTCGGTGACTGGCTTTGGAGTCCAGCTTGGAACTGTGTTTTTCCCAGGAAAGATCATGGCAGATAGTGAGACTCAAAAGCTTGCATGACAGAACTTCTTGGAGAGGATTGTTGAGAAAATAGATGGGATGGTTGTCCAGTCAGTCTTTTCGGAGAGACATAGTAAGAGTGTGAGATTTGTCAGGATTGAAAGACATGTTCCACTTGTTTGACCAGTTTGTGATTTTGTCCAGGTCTGCAGAGAGTGAGGAGGTTGCAGACTGCTGATCTGAGGGATGAGGAATGGAGTGACAGAGAGTGGAGTCGTCAGCAAAGAGATAGAGAGGATTTTCCAGAGATTCGGAGGGATCATTTATGAAGACCAGAAAAAAGCACACGGCCCAGAACACTGCCTTGGGGAACTCCAGCCAGAACAGGAAGGGGAGATGAGAGAAATCCATTCAGGGCCACATGTTGACTACGACCAGAGAGGAAGTCCACAAGCCATTCATGAAGATTTCCATGGATACCATAGAAGGAGAGTTTGGAGAGCAGATCAGGGTGCCAGACCTTATCGAAGGCACGTGATATGTCAAGGGAGACAGCTCTGATTTCTTGTTTGGCATTGAGGACCTCCATCCATTAAGACAGCAGAAGCAGCATGTCCAGAGTAGAGTGACCAGGTCTGAAACCAAATTGATGATCAGAGATCAAGCCATTGGAGAAGAGGAAGGATTTTATATCCGAAGCAATGATGGATTCCATGACTTTGCAGATAATTGGGAGCAGGTTGATTGGTCTGTAGTGCAAGGATCTGTTTTTGCACCTTTTTAATGTAAATTTTTTGTCCAATTTTTTTTTGTCCAGAAACCAACCACTTTGATGTATATATCTTGTTCAACCTGAGCAATCGGGGGAGAAGGGCTTTGGTAATAGAGGTGACCAAGAACCCGATGGTCACTCCGGCTGAGCTCCAGAGATCCTGTGTGGAGATGGGAGAAACTTCCAGAAGGACAACCATCACTGCAACACTCCACTGATCTGGGCTTTATGGCAGAGTGGCCAGACGGAGGCCTCACCTCAGTGAAAGACATATGAAAGCCTGCTTGGAGTTTGCAAAAAAATACCTAAAGGACTCTCAGACTGTGAGAAACAAGATTCTGTGGGCTTTTTATGTGTCTTTCACTGAGGAGAGGCTTCCGCCTTGCCACTCTGCCATAAAGCCCAGATCGGTGGAGTGTTGCAGTGATGGTTGTCCTTCTGGAAGTTTCTCCCATCTCCACACAGGATCTCTGGAGCTCAGCCAGAGTGACCATCGGGTTCTTGGTCCCATCCCCTCTATTACCAAGGCCCTTCTCCCCCGATTGCTCAGTTTGGCCTGGGGGCCAGCTCAAGGAAGAGTCCTGGTTGTTCCAAACTTCTTCCATTTAAGAATTATGGAGGCCACTGTGCTCTTGGTAACCTTCAATGCAGCAGAAATTTTTTTGTAGGCTTCCCCAGATCTGTGCCTAGACACAATCCTGTCTCTGAGCTCTGCAGGCAGTTCCTTCGACCTCATTGCTTGGTTTTTGCTCTGAAATGCATTGTCAGCTGTGAGACCTTATACAGACAGGTGTGTGCCTTTCCAAATCATGTCCAATCAATTGAATTTACCACAGGTGGACTCCATTCAAGGCGAAGAAACATCTCAAAGATGATCAAGAGAAATGGGAGGCACCTGAGCTAAATTTCAAGTGTCATCGCAAAGGGTCTGAATACTTATGTCAATGTGATATTTCAGTTTTTTATTTTTAATAAATTTGCAAAACTTTCTAAAATCCTGTGTTCTCTTTGTCATTATGGGGTATTGAGTGTAGATTGATGAGGGGAAAAAATGAATTTAAACGATTACAGCATGAGGCTGCAACATAACAAAATGTGAAAAAATTGAAGGAGTCTGAATACTTTCTGAATATATACATGAATGAATGGTCGTATTTAAGGCCATTTTCCCCGCTAGAGCATTGGTTAGCCTTGCAGGTCCCATGACAATCATGGTTCCCTGTTTGAGGCAATGTTTTTATGGCCAGATGCCCTTCTTCGCACCAACACTTAGTCACCTCTTACGATGTGCAGGGATACAGTGTATCTATTCTAAACTGGGGTACACACCGGGATCATTCATCCCAGCAAGCTGGACTCAATTTGCAGACCTCAGAAGGATGACAGACTGAGTCAACCCCGCTAGTGTTCATTTAGCGATCGACCAGGATTCGAACCCAGGATCCTAGGATCCCAAGCCTGCACCC
>NC_136261.1:253156590-253326590 GCF_964187855.1 Myxine glutinosa | reverse complement strand
CCTGTGTTGAAAGTTTCGTGTCGATCGCTCAAGCAGTTGCGGTGAAAACGAATTTAAAAGCCGATAAAGGTGAAAGAGTGAAGGTGGAAGAAGAAACATAGGGGATGGTGCTCACCTGGTAGAATAAACAGTATACTGCACTGACTAAAGGTATTTTAAACTAATTTCAATGCTTGCTAGTAGACAGGGCATCATGTAGAATCATACTAATATAATCATAAGACTTCAAACAAACAAGCAAAAGAATACCTATTTTGGGAGGCACCCCCCCCCCCCCCTCTCCCCTGCCCCAACCCGTGTACCTCCTCAGAGCCTAATTTTTCCAATGCCTTGGACAAACATTGGTACATCACGGATGATGAAGGTTGTGGTGAAGTCTCATCAAAATTGTGTGTGTCGGCTCTGAGGAAAAAAAGCAAATACCTATTTTGGGGGACAGATCCCACCATAGACCACCTTCGACCCCGATTTTTTAAATGCCAGGAACAAACTTCGTTGCAACACGGGTGATTAAGGTTGTTTTTTTAGCCGCGTCGCAAGACGCTGGTCATCGAGTGCCCTCTGCTGTTGTTGTTCTTCTTGTTCTTGCAGAGAAGACAAAACCTCAAAGCTCCACCCATTCTGGGAACCATAGCTCCACCCATTCTGGGAGAGCTTCATATAAACAAATATCCCCCATTTTATTAACTCGCATAGCTTTGAGGCCTGTTTTGTCGGCCCGTGGTGTCTTCCTCTCACACAGTTTTATTTCAAATCAAATTCGATATATCATTTTATTTTTCACAGTCGCTAACATAGTTTTAGACTTGGTTGAAAAAAAACGGGAAGAAAATCCGATGAAAGTTGCCCTTTATAGAACGAAATGAATTCTCAAAGGCCTGTAACTTCAAGTCCATTGAGATTTTTTTTTTTTAAATCGCGGCATGGTCAGTCATACACCGCCCGAAATAAGAGACGGGAAAATGCCGAGATATATATATTTTGTTTAAATCGCGGCCTGGTCAGTCATACACCGCCCGAAATAAGAGACGGGAAAATGCCGAGATATATTAAAAATTCGTCCATTTGATGACAATCGTCACGATGAAATATTTAATTTGTACGTCGTCACAATAATGTGGAGAGAGGAGCATAGCTTTGTTCACGTGTCGCCACATACAGGAAATTGCCGAGATATATATTTTTTAAATCGCGGCATGGTCAGTCATACACCGCCTGAAATAACAGACGGGAAAATGCTGAGATATATTAAAAATTCGTCCATTTGATGACAATCGTCACGATGAAATATTTAATTTATACGTCGTCACAATAATGTGGAGAGAGGAGCATAGCTTCGTTCACGTGTCGCCACACACGGGAAATTGCCGAGATATATATTTTTTAAATCGCGGCATGGTCAGTCATACACCGCCTGAAATAACAGACGGGAACATGCCGAGATATATTAAAAATTCGTCGCCACACACGGGAAATTGCCGAGATATATTTTCACTTTGCACAAAAATAACATCAAGTAATCGAATCAATAGGAATGTCCTGTGCCTATAACATCGACGTTATAGTCACAGCTGCATCTAGGCATTGTGTAACATCGACGCGGCTTTTGTTTTAATTAAAACTTTTTGTACTTGTTTTTTTTTTTGTATACTGAATCGAGGCTCATGAAAGCTGACATTTACTTCACAAACAAATCAACCAGACAAACAAAATATATAAAAAGAGGGAGCGGAAGACAAGAGAAGGGGAAGCACACAACATTTAAGAGCAGGGAGATGTGTGGGAGGGAGAGGGCTTGGGGGGAGGAGGCGTGGGAAGGGGGGGGGGGGTGGGAGAAGTATAATCCAGGACAGAAGTTGGTATTTCAAAAAAGTGGAATTGGGGTGAAATTAGCGGGGATAGAAAAGATCAAGGTTTTGGATGGGGGAAGATAAGAGATGGTGGTGAACAGCTGTTTTAAAAACCTGGAGGGTGGAGTGGTTGTGGTCAAGTTTCATCAAAATTGCTTATGTAGTTTCTGAGAAGAAAGCAAATACCTATTTTGAGGGGAAACCTCCCTGTAGATCCCCAAAGGGGCAGATTTTTTAAAGCCGTGAACAAATATTGTTACAACACGGGTGATTAAGGTTGTGGTCAATTTTCATCGGAATTGCGTGTGTCGTTTCTGAGAAGGAAACAAACACCTATTTTAGGGGGCAACCCCCCATGAAGCTCCAAAGGGGCAGATTTTTTAAATGCCGTGAACCAAACTTTGGGACATCATGGGTTGTGAAGGTTGTGGTCAAGTTTCATCGAAAACGTGTGCGTAGTTTCAGAGAAGAAAACAAATATATATTTTGGGGGTCAAACCTGGATCAACTTTGAGCCCCCGTAGACCCCCATAGACCCCGATTTTTTTTTAATGCCGTGAACAAACCTTAGTCACAACACAACAAATATAATTTGTGCCAAATTTGGTCACAATCCCATTAGCGGTTTCGGAGAAGACGTTTCAAGTGTTTACGGACGGACGGACTGACGACGCGCCATCGCATAGGCTCCCCTGAACTTCGTTCCAGGTGAGCTAAAAAATGAGAACCGTGGCTGATAATCACAACATGCTCAAGAATCGTTGTGGATACCGATTACTATTCGTATGATTGTTCTCTATGAACGAGATATAATTAACTGTTGTATGACCGTTGTGAGCTTCTATTGAATTGTTCAAAGCTATGTTAGAGTGAATATTTTATATGAATAGATTGACATTGTCAAACGTAAATGAATATCTATCTGTTAGTTGTTCCCACACCAAATAGAACATAAATATATTCATTGCTTTAAAATTCATGGCAGTAAATTAGTCAGCATTGCCTACATTGTTAACAGGAAAATAAACAAGTATGTATTGCATGTTTAAAACGTATGAGAAAACGTACGGTACTCGATAAAACGTGATTTTGAGAAGCCACCATTGACAGTAATTATACCCACTTTGGTTTGCCAAGAGCGTACAACCAGTTTCAAACGCATTTATGAGAAAGAACGACCTATTCCCATCTGTTGATGCTGGTAATGAGTTTGGCATGAACTGTTCAGTATGGTTTTTACCCCCAACAAGCGTCTGATTGAGCCAAAAAACTCATACACTGCCAGCAGGAGGAATTTAACAACTCTAAACACACTGTCCGTTGGAAACAAGACAAAATATAACTGCCCCACCTGAATTATGTGGGAGTTCTTAGTGTGGCCATGGTACAGGCATGATGGCCTCAATGGCCTGTAGCTTTCCACGTTTCCTATATAAAACAATTAGGATGGTGTTGGCTTAATGATTAATGTGGTTGGCTAAAGATCACATGATGTTGAGTTCAAGCCCCTGTCATTCCATTAAAATTAACACCAGATGAGTTGACTCACCGTGTCATCCTTCCAACAACAACAACAACATGCATTTTAAGGCCATTTTCCCTGCTAGAGCGGAGGTTAGCCTTGCGGTCCCCATGACAATCTTCTCCATTTTGCCATATTTTCTGCATCTCTCCTTGTTAACCCCCTTGCCCGCATTTCTTCTTCCACCATCTTTAGCCAAGTCTTTCTCGGTCTTCCCCGTCCTCTACTTCCTTCTACATTCATTTCCATCACTCTTCTCAACCAGTCACTTTCATCCTTCCTCAACACATGACCAAACCATCTCAACCTGTTCCTCTTCACAGCATCAATCACAGGCTCTATTCCCATCATTTTTCGCAATTCATCATTTGTCTTCCTCTCTCTCAACGATACTCCGCACATCCATCGAACCATTCGCATCGTGTCATCGTTCGTGTGTCATCCTTCCGAGGTTGGTAAAAGGAGTACCAGGTTACTGCGATGAATGAGCCATTCAAGTATCCTGTGTCGGAGTGATGACCCGTTCAGGATTTTGCCCAATAGCCAAGAAACTGTTTGGCAGCCTTATGCATCCGAGAATGCAAAAAGGAGTGGTCTTATTTTTCTTCTATATCATTATGTACTGTATATAAAGCTTTCAAACCACTGACTGACTGATATTAATGTTCGGTACCTTTCGGGTGTCGTAGAAAGCTGAAATTTGGCATGCCGACGGACATCGAAGCCTGTACACCGGGAAAAATCTCAGAACCATCGAAAAGTGTCCGCAAATGAAAATGTACTGTAAAAACGTAAATGCATAATTATGTAAAAATAAATAGAACCATCAATCAATATCTCGCATTTGAAAATTGTCGTTTCTATAAGTGTAAACTTTTAAACAAAAATCTCAATGAAAATTTACATAAAAACCAAAACGCGTCCTTAACATATGAGATAAATAAATAAACCGAAATTTATATCTAGCAGGAGGTCGGAGATGCTTGCCTGTCATCATAAAGCTTCTATTTATTATGTCCCTACGTACGAAGCACGGTTTGTATTTACTTACACAAAGTGTAAGCATACCCCACTAGTAAAGAGATAGCATATGCATGATTATTAATAACAAAATATAATTGAATGTTCGCTCAACTACTATCATGTGAAGAATCATCACAGTCCCAAGATTATTCTTACCTCCGTTATAACTTTTGGCAGGCAGTTCCTTTATGTAGCTCCTTCTTCGTTGTTTGAATTCTAGAAAACGTTTTCTTGGTTGCTTTATTTTATGTAGCCTTCTTTCACTGGATGAACCGAGTGTTAGCTAATTATAAAGTCCAAATCACTGCTGCAGATAATTGATTAGGTGAGACCTGATTGGTTGTTCTCTATAATTATGGATGAGAGATGACGTCGTTTAGCTTTCAGTATTCCATGTTGATTGGCATCGGCATTGCACGTGCTACAAGCAGCCCTTTCTGCCACCAACAATTATGGAAAGCAGTGGTTTTCAACGTTTTTCACTGATGGCACCCCAAACTCATATCTTATTTTGTGGCATCCCTATTCAATTTTCGATCTGTATAGTTTCCTTAAGAACATTGCAGGCTCTGCAAATTAAATTATTGGATTAAATACGTAATTTCAGGAGTGTTTTGTGGGGTCTAATTACCACCAATGGATTCCAGACACAACTGAAGATTGGCAAAGTGTGCAATTAGCCTGTTAAAAAGATATTGTATTGCTGTTACAACTTCCAAACTGCATTTGATTTAATTTCAGTAATATATACAATATACATAATAGTATAAAGTCAGTCAAAAATGACGGGTTGGAACAGTTTTTGACGGTACAGCCACGTGAGCATGCCAAAGTCTGAAGTCTGGGCCTAGTGTCAGGGGTGCTTATATCATTTTTATTTGTTAGACATCCTACTGACGTAAATGAACACTCGTTTTACTCTGCGCACATTGCACATCACGTGCAGCAAATTTCACCTCCCTGTGCCATGTATTTATTGTGATTTTAAAAATACCGCTTCTGTACACCGACCTTGAGGCTCAGTTTGCAAGCCACCGTCTACAATTACAATGTAACAGGCATAGTTACTCTTCTTTTAGGTCTTCGGAGTCCTTGGGGTCTTTTGTGTACTTGGGGTCTTTTGTGTCATTGTGGTCTTTTGGGTCTTCAGTGTCTTCAGCTTCTTTTGTGTCTTTTTGGTCTTCTGGTTCATCGGTGTCTTTTGGGTCATTTGAGTCTTTTGGGTCCTCTATGTCTTTTGAGTCATTTGAGTATTTTGGGTCCTCGATCTGGATATTTGGGAGGTATTTAAGGGTCTTTGGGGTATTTTGTGTCTTAGGGGTAATTTGGGGCCCACTGAGTCCTCAGGGTCTTAAAGGGGCTCTGGGGTCTTTTGGATTGTTTGGGTCTTTGCAGTCTTTCGGGTCTTTAATGCTCTACGGAGTATTTTGGGTCTCCGGGGTCTTTTCAATCGTTTCGGTCTTCGGGGTTTTTTGGGTCTTATTTTTATTTTTATTTTTTTAAATACAAGTATTTAAATTTTTTAAATACAAGGCTCCTGTAAGAGCTAACGTTAATCACAAAAAAAAAACGGACACACAAAACATACAATGAAGGGAGCGGGAGACAAGATGGAGAGAGAAAGGGAAGCACACATTACAACAGCAGAGAACTGGGACATCGGGAGATTTGTGGGAGGGAGAGGGCTTGGCGGGTGGAGGCATAGGAAGGGGGGGGGGGGGTTGATGTAGTGGCTGCGGCAACAGTGGTATTGTTTGAGTCCTGATTTCCGGTTGTCTTTTTAATTATTGAGCTTGATTAGGGTGTCGATTGCATGGCTTGGCTATGTGTCTATGGTGTGGTGCTTACTTTGTGGGTGTACTTACTTTTTCCACATGCGAAATTTGCATTTATGTTTATTTAAATTTTACAATGGACTACAAAATGTAAATGTTTCATGATATTTGTTCTATTATATCACCTTTATCTGTCAATATTGTTGAAATTAAGATCAAATATCTGTATGTTGAAATATGTTGAATAAGTCAAAACTTTACATGGGGTGTACTTACTTTTTCACGTGACTGTATATATATATATATATATATATATATATATATATATATATATATATATATATATTTAATATAATTATATATACTAGGGCATGCCCGTACTATATATACTAGGGCATGCCCGTACTATATATATATCTAAAAGTATATCCCCCCCCCTCTATTTACATGCAATGGTTTGGTCCAAAGCGAACGGCTTGCGAGTACGGTGACAATCCCCCCCCTCTATTTACATGAAATGGTTTGGTCCAAAGCGAACGGCTTGCGAGTACGGTGACAATCCCCCCCCTCTATTTACATGAAATGGTTTGGTCCAAAGCGAACGGCTTGCGAGTACGGTGACAATCCCCCCCCTCTATTTACATGAAATGGTTTGGTCCAAAGCTAACGGCTTGGCGCTTGCGGAGTTTGGTAAAGAAATCGCCATCGCGTGCACAAATGCGCAGGAAAGCGAATGAATCGCAAATTAGTTTTAATTAGTTTTAAAACATAGTTTAACGCCCGAGCGAGTTTAACGCAATCGCAAATCGCATCGCAAAGCGAAAGAATCGCAAATTAGTTTTAATTAGTTTTAAAACATAGTTTAACGCCAACATAGCGCCAACATAGTTTGCCGACGGGAAATAAATGAATACGCTCTCAAATGTGCCATCCGAGGCAGAGTCTGTTCGCCACGTTCGGCACACGTGATAGCTCGCTGCTCTCTGATTGGTTGAATCGTTTTTTGGACATAGCTCGGTAACTACTTCTGCGATTAATTTAAAACCTTGAAAAGGCACATCCTCGGGTCCCCAGCAATATACCTGGCAAGTTTCAAGTATATCGGACCGGTAGTTGTCGAGAAACAGCGGTCACAGACAAACATACAAACAAACATACACACAGAGATTAGTGGAATTATAGATAGATATCTAAAATTATATCCCCCCCCTCTATTTACATGAAATGGTTTGGTCCATTCGCAAAGCCAAAGCGAACGGCTTGCGAGTACGGTGACAATCCCCCCCCTCTATTTACATGAAATGGTTTGGTCCATTCGCAAAGCCAAAGCGAACGGCTTGCGAGTACGGTGACAATCCCCCCCCCTCTATTTACATGAAATGGTTTGGTCCATTCGCAAAGCCAAAGCGAACGGCTTGCGAGTACGGTAGAACCCCCCCTCTATTTACATGAAATGGTTTAGTCCATTCGCAAAGCCAAAGCGAACGGCTTGCGGGGTTTGGTAAATAAATCGCCATAGCTCGGTAACTACTTCTCCGATTAATATGAAACCTTGAAAAGGCACATCCTCGGGTCCCCAGCAATATACCTGGCAAGTTTCAAGTATATCGGACCCGTGGTTGTCGAGAAACAGCGGTCACAGACACACAGACACACACACATACACACACACATACACACACACATACACACACACATACACACAGAGATTACTGGAATTATAGATAGATATTGTTACGGACACGACTTAGATGTTGCTTGACCGAGCGGAATGGCCGCCGTGTTCGCACAAGTTACCCGATTACACTCGAACGTTGGCCGAATCGCGCTATGCTAAATCAATGAAGGAAAGGACACAACGGCTGGGATTAAGGCAACGACACAAGGGGTACAGTTCTCAAGACCTCCGGAGGAGGATATAATATTGGTTATGCAGAACGGTTAGATTACACGGCAAGAGGTAAAGCACAGCAAGACGGGCACTTAGACACAGTCTTATCTTATTCCCGACAGACCACAGACAAACGGGACAAGACTGACTCACACGGGGATTGATGGCAGGGGAGGGCAGGCAGTCGATAGCTCAAGGTGCACCTTGGCTCAGGGGCAGAATCGACCCGGTCCGGTCCAGAGAGGCGGGGAGGTATATCTCAGCGCTAGGAGGTGGCGTCCTTTCTTCTCCAAGCTGAGGCGCATCTGACGTCACCTCCGTCTTCCTGTGCATGCCCAGCGGGGAGTGACACGCCCTCGGCTCGCTAGCTCCGCCCCAGATGGAATCGGTCCGCCGCTTCTTATTGGGTGCGGGGGGTTACCGGGCTCCGCCCTTGACGAGGAGCTGACAGTGAGCCCCTGCGTGGTAACCCCGTCGGAGCACATGTTCAATGGCGGCTAACCAAGCCGGAGTGAGGACGCACACTCCCCGTGCCGCCGCCGCGCCGCCGCCGCTGTTGTTGTTCTTGGTGTTGTTGTTCCATGAGGAAGAGATGCGGGGAGGTATTGGGAGGTCCTAAACTTTCTAACGGTGCCATACAATCACATTCTGGTGCAACGAAGAGTCAGAATTAATGGAAACGAGTCCTTAACTGACATAGACTAAGAACAACTAGCAAGATGTCCTATAGTTGTCTACGTGAGATGCGGTGAACCTGGGTACGACATTTAATGGGGGAAAAAGGGGAAGGTCTGTTCTACAGAGTGTTGTTTACAGAAAATGGGACTAGGGAATGGGGGATTGGGGATAGTTGGGAAGTATTGGGGAAATAGGGGAATATTTACAAGCGGATATGGATGGAGGCCAAATCCCATATCCGCAACATTGCACCCTTCTCTACCTCGGGGCGTCCCGACCCGATAAATTTTTACCTACGTTAGTGTGGCACTCAGATGTAGTTCCCTCTACTATTAACTCAACCCTGAGTGCGACAGTTTTACAGATGTTCACAAATGAGTAAATATGTCCCCCTGCGACGTTGCACCCTTCTCCTCACAGAACCACACCCACAGGATAACCGAATCGCGGAAAGAATCCTCAAACTAAACATACAGCCGGTAGGGAGCATTATTTACACAAGACTACACTGATATTTACACTACGATCCAGGACCTGTTTTTGGAGGAACACATGCAGATGTTATGCATAGAGAGAGCACGCATGCCAGCATCAATACACCAACCCACGAGTGCTCTGTGGCCCTACGGCCTTTAATAATGTGCAGAGCACCCCTTCCAAGCACCAAAAGCACCACCCCATCATGTACAGTCAGCACCATCCGGTGCACCAATAAAGTGTTCAATAATCACCGGTGGTGTCGCAGCCGGCCGATGTTCTGCCGCTGGTCTTGCCTTGGAGCCCACTTGGTGTTCTGGCTTCCTTCAAAAATAAAGAAAGGCGCCAACCGCGTCCATTTCTAAATTGTGGCCGTCAGGGGGGCCAACTAAAAGTGGTTCACCTGTCTGGCATAGGTGCCACGTTGACCCATAGGTCCATCAACGGGTGGTGCTTGCCTGCAAAAGAACTGCGGTCCATGGTGGGCGGCCACAAAAATTGCGGTCCATATGGTGTATCGATCCAGGCAGCAAGCAGCGAAAGTACAGGCCCACAACTGCGGAGCCAGCACCTCTCTCTCCTCTCTCTCTGCCCCAAAGCCAGATCCTCGGAGGTGGGAGACAAAAGAAGAAGACAAGTGAGTAAGGTGGTAAGGGCGCAAAAGTGCATGCAATATAAGGTAATGCACACTGGGGGCCCATGGGAACCAGGTGAGACAGGTACGTTCCTACCGTACGCCCCCCCCCCCCCCACCAGGTAACCTACATTGCCCCTCCCTTACCCCTTACTGTATCCACAAAACACAACACTACCCATAAACATCTACTTTACAAATCAACAAACGTCCCTACTGTCTTCCCCGTTCCTCCCATAAACCAAATTCGTCTTCTCTCCCTCCTAACCAATCAAATTTGCCATTTCCAACTCTCATCACAATTTGCCATCTCAAACTCAACAGCAAAATTTGCCATCACCAATTCATCATCAGTCCCTCCTAAGGAGGGAGAGATGGAATCACCCCAATGTCTCATCCACGTCGTGATGCGTCTCACCAATCCACACAGCAATTCTCATTTCCTGCACACAGAACAAAGAAAACACAGGTGTGGAGTCATCATCATCACCACAGGTAAGTGGCTGCGTATGGTGCGACAGGTTCATCAATCCTAACTATTTCCTAAATGACTTTAACAACTTTACATTACCCGGGGTCTTTCCCTGCCAATCCATTGGCCAACTTACACTATGGGTTCTAAAAACCAATTCCCATTGGCCAAACTGTGGTGCTTCTAAATTTGGGGTCTCACTCCCCCGATTCATCTCCCGGTGCCTCGCACAATTTCTGGGCTGCGACGTGTAGCTCTCCCAGCAGGTCTACCCACCTGCACACCTCCACCACTGCAGTTGCCTCCGAGCTTACCTGCTCCTTACCCTAACCTAACTACCTGGGGAAGGCCCTCTGGCGCTCTCCCCACTCGGTGCCCTCTCTGGCACTGGGCTACCCGGGTCCGTCCTCCGGATCCTCGGGCCCCACTGACACTAACGGCTCCCAGAGCCCACCTGCGGCCTCACCTGGCCGACATCCTCACAGTGGTGGAGTGCCCAACCAACTACACACACTAACAGGCTACACGCCCAGCCATTTCCACAACACTAATGCACCCATCCACAATACCATTCTGCAACCGCACCACAAATGCCAATATCCAACCACAATTTACCTATACCCTCTACCTAACACTTACACTACCCGCCCTGGGTACTCGTGAAAGGGGTCCACTCTTCCCCCATCCACACCTTCGCACCATGCACACCACTCCGTACCACTTACTCCAACTCTCTCCACACCACTCATTCTCTGCTCCATATATTCCACACACCTGTACTTGCACACCTGTGCTCTCACACCTGGTGCCACCTGCACCCTTCTCTCCCCAAGCGCATTCGCGCTGATCCACAACCCTCACTACTCATACACTGCTCCACACACCTGTCCAGTTCTCACACAGCATCATCTCATCTAACTACTCCCCTCTGAAACTTGCGCTTCCCAGTCGCCCCTTTAAACTATTGCGCTCCCTCGTCATTATAATCCACACTAATCTACCTGCGTCCCCACTACAGGTATCAGTCACTAACTAACCTTAACGTCACCTAATGTCATCTTCTAGGGCCCTATCAATATCCTAACCCACCCGGGCTAGTTTTCACTGCCATACACCCCATAATCTATCGCGCATTTGCCCCCCATGGGAAGGGTGGCAGGGACGCCACCCTTACCCACCGGGCCCATCGCTCATCAATCCCCCACTACCAATTTTGCACATCAAATTTCAACAAATCAAAAATTTGCCAATCACTACCCATCATCTGCCAATCATTACTGCCAATCCTTTGCCAATCATCAAATTTTGTTTTTCTCTAATTTTGGGTCCAAAACACTAACCTCATCACCCAGTCTACTCACTAATGCCTCTCGGTGCGCCAATTCACTTCCAAAGCTCGGCTTCGTACAGCCAAGCCATGAATGCGGGTTGTTTGGTGCCAGCGGCTGGATGCGTCCCGCATTCGGGGCAGGGACGGGGGCTTACCCGGGCCGAGATCCCACGCACCATTTCGGCGTGGAGCCATCCAATGTCCCGATCTCGACCTGCCGGCATGCCTCAACAAAAAGTGGTCACCATGACCCTTCCTATCGGGCTGCCCGCTCCGCCTGGTGGAGCACGGACGCGGCCGTTCCAAGCGAGGCCCAGCGTGGATCGCGTACGGCGGTCCTTTCGAACCCGCCGTGGCTCGGATCCCCGCTGGTCCTCGCGGCACGCGAAGCCCAGCACGCACCGAGGGCCCGATTCGGCTATAAGTCGTTCTAACCTCTAACCCGGTTACCGTCGATGCTTCACCTGCATGCTTCAACGCATACGCTACCCCTTTCTTCCTCGTACATCCAGCCGTTCCCATGCTCCTCGTACCTTTCCTTACACACCCAGGTATACTCATTCCACTCACAGCCTTGGTCACACACCTGACCACCGAACACCTTGGCACACATTCGTCGCTCGCACACCTCACCAACACACCTCTTCCCGCCCCCTCCTCGGTCACCTCCTCTGTGACAATCACAGGTGTGCTCTCACTCGCACACCCAACCACGTGCCTCACTACCAATTCCAGCGTGCATTCCCACTCACGCTCTACCATTCCAGGTGTGCATCCTTCCATTCCAGGTGTACATCCTCGCTCACCTGTCACAACCAACTCACGCTCCTTGTCACTCTCACTACTCTCACCACCACTCTTGACAACGCACTCACCCTTACTCCCGACAGCGCACTCTTTCCTCATGCACCTGTCCGTTACACACCTTTCTCGCGCACACTCTTGCACACACTCTCCCGTTACATCCTCTGTAACACTCACCACAGGCGTGCATTCTTCCTTGCCTTTGACAGCGCACTCTTTCCCCATGCACCTGTCCATCACACACCTTTCTCGCGCACACTCTTGCGCACACTCTCCCGTCACACCCTCTGTAACACTTACCACACCGCGCTTCCATGTGCTCCCTCGCACACGCGCTACGACCGACTCACTCTCGCCAGCACCCTCACTCCTTGGCACGCACTTTTTCCTCACACACCCCAGAGTCGGACTTTCTCGCACACCTCCTTTTTCGCACACCAGACCTGTCGCACACTTCACCAACGGCCTCTCACGAACACCCGGGTCCATCTCGACCCCCAAGCTTCTTAAATCACCTGGCGCATCATACGCACGACCATATTGGTCACCACTTACACCGGGTCCTCTTTCTCTTCACTTCTCCTCCATCACCTGCGAATCCCTCATCCGGTTAATGAGCACATCATCACGATCCGAACACAGACTTTGGACCAATTCTTTTACTTCCTCCTTTATCTCTTTCTTATCCTCTCTCCGTCGCTTCTTAATTTCGCTCACCCCTTCTTCCACTTCTTCTAATTTCTGCTTCACCTCCTTCATCTCCTCGTGCGCCCCTTTAAGTTCTTCCTCTAACTCCACTTAATTTTTTTCTATGTGCTCCCGCACCTCCCGCTCTTTAACCTCCCTCACCTCTACCACCTTGTCCATTTTCCTCGTCAGGTCCTCATGTACCGTCTGACACTCTTTTTTAATTACCCCTACGTCCTTTTTCATCTCCTTCTGTGTCGATTTTAAACCCTCTATTACCGCTGTGTTCTTCTTTACCTGGTCCCCCAACTCCTTTTGTCCCACTGTCAGTTGTTCTACTCCCAGCGTCAACTCCTCTATACCACCTTGCAATTTTACAGTCCCCTTTCTCACCTCCTTCTCCATGCGCTCCTTACAGTGCCTCACCTCCTCGCGCACTCCTCCGACCTCCTCACTCACACCTCTTCTGATCTCTTCTCCCATCACTTGCATCTCCTGCCCAGATGCCACCCTCATCTGCTCCATTTCCTCCCTGTGAGCATCCAGTTTAGTTTCTACCCCCATTCTGACCCCCTCTATCTGCTGCCCCATTTGTTTAACTTCCCTTTCCGCTTGGTCCCTCATGTCCCTCAATTTGCCTTCCATACTGTTTTCCAACCCCTCTAACCCCTTTTGCATCCCTTCCATTTGATTCTCTTGAGCGGCCATTCTGTTTTCTACCCCCGTTAACCCATTCTTTACCTCTTTTATCCCATTGTCTAACCCCTCACCGGTACCACTCGCTTCGTCCCTCATTACCCCCATTTGCTCACTCTGAGCCTCCATCCGGTTCCCCATTACCCCCATTTGGTTTCCCATTACCCCTAATTGCTCACTCTGCAGTTTGAGGGACGCCTGCATTTGCGCCATAAATTGCTCCATGAGGGCCTGCATTTGGGCCATCCCTCCCACTTGTGCAGCGGGTGCGGCCGCCGTAGCTATGTGCGAGGCGCCATTTTGCGCGCCCGCAACCTCGTGCGCGACGACGCCATTTTGCGACCCTGCTACCCTCACTGCTTCGCTCTCCTCATGTCCCTCAATTTGGTCCTGGATCGACCCTGCCTCACTCTCCTCTACTGGAACCCAGCCGTCTTGATCTGCCATAGCGCGACTTTCAAAATTCGGGTTTTTATTTTTGTAAAACAAAATCAAATTTCGCCGTTAATAATTTCGAGCGCGTGAAGCGCGCTTCGGGTCCAATCCCACTTCCCGACACCAATTGTTACGGACACGACTTAGATGTTGCTTGACCGAGCGGAATGGCCGCCGTGTTCGCACAAGTTACCCGATTACACTCGAACGTTGGCCGAATCGCGCTATGCTAAATCAATGAAGAAAAGGACACAACGGCTGGGATTAAGGCAACGACACAAGGGGTACAGTTCTCAAGACCTCCGGAGGAGGATATAATATTGGTTATGCAGAACGGTTAGATTACACGGCAAGAGGTAAAGCACAGCAAGACGGGCACTTAGACACAGTCTTATCTTATAACCCGACAGACCACAGACAAACGGGACAAGACTGACTCACACGGGGATTGATGGCAGGGGAGGGCAGGCAGTCGATAGCTCAAGGTGCACCTTGGCTCAGAGGCAGAATCGACCCGGTCCGGTCCAGAGAGGCGGGGAGGTATATCTCAGCGCTAGGAGGTGGCGTCCTTTCTTCTCCAAGCTGAGGCGCATCTGACGTCACCTCCGTCTTCCTGTGCATGCCCAGCGGGGAGTGACACGCCCTCGGCTCGCTAGCTCCGCCCCAGATGGAATCGGTCCGCCGCTTATTATTGGGTGCGGGGGGTTACCGGGCTCCGCCCTTGACGAGGTAACCCCGTCGGAGCACATGTTCAATGGCGGCTAACCAAGCCGGAGTGAGGACGCACACTCCCCGCGCCGCCGCCGCGCCGCCGCCACTGTTGTTGTTGTTGGTGTTGTTGTTCCATGTGGAAGAGATGCGGGGAGGTATTGGGAGGTCCTAAACTTTCTAACGGTGCCATACAATCACATTCTGGTGCAACGAAGAGTCAGAATTAATGGAAACGAGTCCTTAACTGACATAGACTAAGAATAACTAGCAAGATGTCCTATAGTTGTCTACGTGAGATGCGGTGAACCTGGGTATGACATTTAATGGGGGAAAAAGGGGAAGGTCGGTTCTACAGAGTGTTGTTTACAGAAAATGGGACTAGGGAATGGGGGATTGGGGATAGTTGGGAAGTATTGGGGAAATAGGGGAATATTTACAAGCGGATATGGATGGAGGCCAAATCCCATATCCGCAACAATATATACACACACGAGTATATGACAAGGATGGCTGTCTGTTCCCTGTTATGCTGGTTGGCTTTGTGACGTGAGGTGCAATGTGATTGGCTCCTGCCAAGATTGAATAATGTATTGTATAGGCTTATTAAAAGCTGATTTTCGAAATCTGATTCCACATTTCACGATCGGAACTCATGGCCTAAATAACTGGATGGTATTCATAAAATACTTACCCTGCGCAGTCAAGTTGGTGCGAGTGAACCCTTGTTTTTGAAGGTTTTTTTTTCTTTGATCCAATATGGCTGCCAGACCACGTGACATAAATTTATATTCTCTCATATAATTGTTGCGTAGATCACGCTCAATAAATTTCAAAATGAACAGACAAAGCATTGTCCCTGTCAATTTATGACGTAATAATGAAGGCACCAATGACATCACCATCAACATATCTTATTCCCCATGGGGAGGACTTGACAATGAGCCATATTTCAATTATTTCCATGGAGCAGGGTCAGAGATATAGAGGGGGAAAATTTTTCGGTTTTTGCAAGATGGTGCCTTTACTGCTGAACTATGATGACATAATTATCATTAAAATATTCTGCAGGAGGAGTCGATCCTGTGGTAAAAATTTCGTGTCAATCGGTTCAATAATTGCAAAGAAAAAAAAATTCATACTAATCGAATCTAGAGTTGTACTTGCCGAATTATGACGTCATTATTACGGTGCTGTTGACATCATCATTAACATATCTTATTCCCCAAGGGGAATGCTTGACATTGAGTCATATTTCAATTTTTTCCATTGAGTGGTTTCGGAGATATAGAGGTGCAACTTTTTCGATTTTTACAAGATGGCGCCTGTACCACGTGACCAATCACGTCATAATTATCATGAGAACAATTCTACAGGAGGAGCCGCTCATATTCTGAAAATTTCGTGTTCATCGGACTAACAGTTTCAGAGGATTTTTATTCATACTGATCAGATCAAGCGTTCTACTTGTCGAATTATGACGTCATAATGGAGGCACCTATATCACCATCATTAACATATCTTATACCCCATGGGGAGTACATGACAATGAGCCATGGTTCAATTTCCCATTAAGTGGTTTGGGAGATGGAGAGGCATAACGTTTTTCTAAGATGGCGGCCGTACCACGTGACCTATGACGTCATAATTATCAGCAAAAAAATCTACAGGCAGAGGCGCTCCTACGTTAAAATTTCATGTCAATCAGACCAACGGTTGCCAAGAAAATGATTTTTTAAAATGCAGACACGGCACACGTACGCACACAACACGCATATGGCACACGTAAGCAACCAAATGCCTAATCCTGATTTTCGCTTCGCGAGCACAGAGTAATTCAGTCGAAATCTAGAGTGATATCAGAACAAAACTAGAACGGCACTCAGTAGAGAGCATACCTCTGCCTGCTGAACAGTTTACGTTTTCTATCCCACCGATAGGCTAGATCTGGATTCGGACCTGAACCAAAATCTAATCGGCTTGTTCATGTCACCTAACCAACTCGTCCACCAAGTTTAGTCAAAACTCGTCCATAACTTTTTAAAATATCATGTTATATGTCGTTTTTCACCTGGTCTCTCAATGGTGAAGAATCACTTGAAAATTAAATAATCCTTGTAGCCAAATCCATATTCAGATCTTCACCAAAATCGAAACAATTAGTCCTTTTCCAACACACAACCTGTCCACCAAATTTCGTAAAAATCAGTCTACAACTTTTTGAGATATCCTGCTATATATAGTTTTTGGCCCTTTCACTCAATGGTGAAGAATCACTTAAAAAATTCGACTAGCTGGATCCGGATCTTCACCAAAATTGAATCGATTCTTCCTTGTCACACACAACCTTTCCAGCAAGTTTCTTCCAAATCCATCCATAACCATTTGAGGTATCCTGCTATATGTTGGTTTTAGCCCTATCTCCGAATGGTGAAGAATTACTTAAAAAATTAAATAATTATCATATCCAAATCCATATTCAGATCTTCACCAAAATTGAATCTGTTTGTCCTTGTCAGACACCCAACCGGTCCACCAAGTTTCGTCCAAATCTGTCCACAGCTTTTTGAGATATCCTGCGATGTATAATATTTGGCCTGATCTCCCAATGGTGAAGAATCACTTTAAAAATTCTAGTAGCCGGATCCAAATCCGGATCTTCACCAAAATCTAATCATTTAGTCCTTGTCACACATGCTACCTGCCTGTCAAATTTCGTCCGAATACGGCCACAACTTTTTGAGATATATTGTTCACAAACAGACAAACGGATAGACAAATGAGCCATGTCTCAATTTTTTCTATTCAGCACTTTTGGAGATATAGAGGTGAATTTTTTTCGGTTTTTCCAAGATGGCGGCCGAACCACGTGACCGATGACGTCATTATTATTTGTTTTCTAAACTAATTTATTCCTAGGTTATTCTCAAGAAATTTCATCTTGATTGGATGAAGTTTTGTACTTGTCGAATTATGACATCATAATGGAGGCACCTATGACATCATCATTAACATATTTTATTCCCGATGGAGAGTTCTTTACAATGAGCCTTGTCTCAATTTTTTCTATTCAGCACTTTCGGAGATATAGAGGTGCAAAGTTTTTCGGTTTTTCCAAGATGGCGGCCGAACCACCTGACCGATGATGTCATCATTATTTTTCCTCTCCACCAGTTTATTGCGACATGGCGCTCAAGAAATTGCATCTTGATTGGATGAAGTTGTACTTGTCGAATTATCGAATTATGACGTCATAATGGAGGCCTTGGGCCGAGAGAGTTAAAAATTGGGCACAGTCTATTCCAGGGCAAGACAAATATGTGTGTAAAGTTTGGCGATTCTATGTGCAACGGTGTAGACGTAGTACTGCACTCAAACAGACAAACCAACCAATCAACATACTTGCCGGAATCTTTTCCGGCCAGTAACAAACAAACAGACAGACAGACAGAGGTGAAAACATAACCTCCATCCTTTGGTGGCAGAGGTAATAACATTCAATTTAAATAAGCTGTTCCTCGATCATAAACTGATGTTTGCAGACAGACTGACATGAACCAATTATTATTGCTTTACGCCACTTTTCGCATCACATGTGCGCGGTCACAAGAGAGTTCATAGTACACATTACCTTGTCCTGTCTTGAGAAATAATGTCATTGGCGGGGTCAACAAGCGGCAAATTTTATTGGTCGTGATGATGTAAAATGCCATAATATTCTGTCCAAGCACTGACAAATGGAAGGTTTGTGAAAGTGCCAAAACGGTGATTTGTGTTCTACAGTGTTCACATATATAATTCAATTGAAATAACATAGATTCTGAAGGTCATAGAAAACAAGTACAAAAAGTTTTAATTAAAACAAAAGCCGCGTCGATGTTACACAATGCCTAGATGCAGCTGTGCCTATAACGTCGATGTTATAGGCACAGGACATTCCTATTGATTCGATTACTTGATGTTATTTTTGTGCAAAGTGAAAATATATCTCGGCAATTTCCTGTGTGTGGCGACGAATTTTTAATATATCTTGGCATTTTCCCGTCTGTTATTTCAGGCGGTGTATGACTGACCATGCCGCGATTAAAAAAATATATATCTCGGCAATTTCCCGTGTGTGGCGACACGTGAACGAAGCTATGCTCCTCTCTCCACATTATTGTGACGACGTATAAATTAAATATTTCATCGTGACGATTGTCATCAAATGGACGAATTTTTAATATATCTCGGCATTTTCCCGTCTGTTATTTCGGGCGGTGTATGACTGACCATGCCGCGATTTAAACAAAATATATATATCTCGGCATTTTCCCGTCTCTTATTTCGGGCGGTGTATGACTGACCATGCCGCGATTTAAAAAAAAAAATCTCAATGGATTTGAAGTTACAGGCCTTTGAGAATTCATTTCGTTCTATAAAGGGCAACTTTCATCGGATTTTCTTCCCGTTTTTTTTCAACCGAGTCTAAAACTATGTTAGCGACTGTGAAAAATGAAATGATATATCGAATTTGATTTGAAATAAAACTGTGTGAGAGAGGAAGACACCACGGGCCTACAAAACAGGCCTCAAAGCTATGCAAGTTAATAAAATGGTGGATATTTGTTTATATGAAGGCTCTCCCAGAATGGGTGGAGCTATGGTTCCCAGAATGGGTGGAGCTTTGAGGTTTTGTCTTCTTTGCAAGAACAAGAAGAAGAACAACAACAACAGCAGAAGGCACTCTATGAGCAGCGTCTGCGACGCGGCTAAAAATTCTGGAAGTTTATCACAGTTCATTTAGTGTATTTTACATCACCCTATTTAATATGTTACATTATTTATTCATGCCTGTTGTTTGTGTCATTTATGACATCCTTAAAAACAGTATTTCCTGTTTGGAATGATGTTCAATTGTGTTTGACTGCCAGACAGGCAGACAAAGTAAAACAAGAATGACCGCACTGTGGTCACAACCTGTGACAAAATCCGGAAACAGGCCGATTGGAAAACGTGCATTTTTTTAACTCTTGAAAGATGAATAGCGCAATTTGGAAACACACATTTAATGCGCTATTAAAATATTAACTCAACACCTCTCATCCATGTCACCCTCCCCATGGTAATATCAGAACGAGCCGATTTGTCACACAGTCATGGATTGCTTTTCTCCAATATGGGCCCATTCAAAAATTACGTACGTAATGCAATTTTGGTTTAGTAATTTGTGCAACATAACACTTGATTATGTAATATGTTGATAATCAGACAGATTAATACTATAACAGTAATATCATCATTTTAAGGGTTGACTTGAAACTTAACCTGTGCATTCGCAAGCCACAGATATGTCCATCCCATTGGTGTTCAGAAGCACCCAATGCAGATTCAAAAGCTTTATGTATTTTCACGTTGCATAGAAGTTATTTTTCAGAGTTATTTACCGTTACTTGGACATGATGCACAGCAGCATCTTTGCAATTGTATCGTCCATTACATAAATCACCAGACCTGCCAAGTTCACAGGATGGATTCCCGCAAGGTTGAAAGTCCATTCACTGATAGCGATCCATCTTTCTTTCTTTTTTTTTTCTTTTTTTTTTTTGTATACAGAGTCGAGGCTCGTGAAAGAGCTAACATTTATCAAACAAACAAATCAAACAAATAAGCAAACAAAGTATATAAAAAGGGGAGCGGTCGACAAGATGGGGAGAGAAGGGGAGGAAGCACACAAACACAACATTTGAGAGCAGGGACATCGGGAGATGTGTGGGAGGGAGAGGGCCTGGGGGGAGGCAGGATAGGTATAAAACGCAAGGACACCAAGGACTTCCAGGAAAGAAGACAAAAGTCACCTCAAAAAAGTGGATTTGGGGTGAAATTAGCGGGGGTAGAAAAGATCAAGGTTTTGGATTGGGGAAGATAAGAGATGGTGGTGAACAGCCGTTTTAAAGACCTGGAGGGAGGTGTGGGATTGAAGAGAGTGAGGGATTTTGTTCCAGAGGCAGGAGAAAAGAGGAATGAAGGAGTGAAGGTGAGCAGAGAGTCTTGATTTTGGCAGTTTAACCATAAGAGGGTTGCAGGCAGATCTTGTGCGACCTGCAGGAATATTTGGGGGACAGAGCCCAGAGAGAGCTGGGGGAGCAAGGCCGGGGAGGAGTCGGTAGAAGACGGAAAGACCACCAACCTGCCTGCGGTGAGTAAGTGAAAGGCCCTCGGAGATAGCGTCATCGCGGGAGATTCCAATGATTCTGAACGCTTTGGTTTCAACAGCGTGAAGACGAGCTAGGTGTGAGGCAGGAGCACCAGCTCAGAGGGGAGAGCAGTATTCCATTGAGCTGCGGATGAAAGCCTTGTATGTGGTGAGGAGCTCAGGTGTGCCAAGGAAGGACTTCGCACGACGGAGGATGCCCAGTCGGCGACTGGCTTTGGAGGCCAGCTTGGAAATGTGGTTTTCCCAGGAAAGATCATGGCAGATCGTGAGACCCAAAAGCTTGAGTGACAGAACTTCTTGGAGAGGATTATTCAGAAAGTAGATGGGAGGGTTGTCCAGTCGGTCTTTTCGGAGAGACATCGTAAGAGTGTGAGATTTGTCAGGATTGAAAGACATGTTCCACTTGTTTGCCCAGTCTGTGATTTTGTCCAGGTCTGCAGAGAGCGAGGAGGCTGCAGACTGTCGATCTGAGGGATGAGGAATGGAGCGGCAGAGAGTGGAGTCGTCAGCAAAAAGATAGAGAGGATTTTCAAGAGAGTCAGAGAGATCATTGATGAAGACCAGAAAAGCACAGGGCCCAGAACACTGCCTTGGGGAACTCCAGCCTGAACAGGAAGAGGAGATGAGAGAAACCCATTCAGGGCCACACGTTGACTACGACGAGAGAGGAAGTCCGCCAGCCATGTGTGGAGATTTCCATGGATACCAAAGGAGGAGAGTTTGGTGAGCAGAGCGGGGTGCCAGACCGTATCGAAGGCACGTGATATGTCGAGGGAGACAGCTCTAATTTCCTGTTTGGCATTGAGGACCTCCATCCATTGTTGAGACAGCAGAAGCAGCATGTCCAGAGTAGAGTGACCTGGTCTGAAACCAAATTGATGATCAGAGATCAAGCCATTGGGGAAGAGGAAAGATTTCATATCCGAAGCAATCTGGGATTTGGGTAGAATTGCTGGTCCACTTGGGCCTTGCGCTGGCCCATATAATCAGGAATTTTCAATATGGGTGGCTGCCCTTTTCGTGAGCTGAGGTAGTATCTCCAACTATTTCGTTGTTTAGAGGCAACCCCTTTCTCTCAGGTACTTTTCCAATTATATTCAGCTTATTTTAGAAGCTTTGTTAACCATTTTAGGTAACAATCTTTATCTCGCACACACAATATCCTTTAGGGTGCCCCGAACATGGCTGTTTCCAGGGGTTTCTGTGCATGCGTGCTGAGCATTTTGGCCTAGATTATATAGACACCACAGGATGGCCGCAAACTAATGCTGCCAGACGGAATGCTTAGTTTAACATACATCCGAGAGACAGCACACACACACACTGTTGAATCGCTATGCCTGCGAAATACCAGAATGACAGTTTATGGCTGAGCAAGGGTTTTTTCGATACAAAGTCGGGGCAAAACATAAACAGAAACAAACACATAAAAACATAAACAGAAACACACGTAGAACATATAATAAAGGGAGCAGGAGACAGGGGGGAGGTGGGGGGGCAGAGGGAAGCACAACAGTAGAGAACAGGGACATCGAGAGATCTGTAGAAGGGAGAGGGCTGGGGTAGGGGGAGTGGTATAAACGGTATAAAACACATGGACGCTACAATTACTTCCAGGAAAGAAGTCGGTATTTCAAAAAGGTGGATCTGGGGTGAATTAACGGGGGAAGAAGAGATCAAGGTTTTGGATGGGGGAAGACAAGAGATGGTGGTGAACAGCTGTTTTAAAGACCTGGAGGGAGGAGTGGGATTGAAGAGAGTGAGGGAGTTTGTTCCAGAGGCGGGAAAAAAGAGGAATGGAAGAGTGAAGGTGAGCAGAGAGTCTTAATTTTGGCAGTTTCACCAGAAGAAGGTTGCTGGCAGATCTTGCGTGTCCTGAAGGAATATTTGTGGGACAGAGCACAGACAGAGCTGGGGGAGCTAGGCCATATAGGAGTCGGTAGAAAAGAGAAACACAACCTACCTGCCTGTGGTGAGAGAGTGAAAGGCCCTCGGAGTTAGCTTCATCGCGGAAGATTCCAATGATTCTGAAAGCTTTTGTTTCAACAGCGTGAAGCCGAGCTAGGTGTGAGGCAAGAGCACCAGACCAGAGGGGAGAGCAGTACTCCATCAGCCCATCAGCTTGAAAAATGCCATTAATACAATATGTAAGGCATCGTCGGGAAGATCTAGATGTTGTACCTGGTGCGATTATATATAATCACATGATCTTTACATGACATCTGATGCCAAAACTGGAAAAAAAATCATAAAATCACAAAAACAGTCAACTCAAAGGGACGCATTTTAATATGAATTTGTACAGAAGTGGCAAATGCAATTTTCAATATATGAAATTATAATAGTGGCCAGAAATTGCAATTTATTCGTAATACAACAGAAAAATCCATGGTTTTCATTGGTATTCCAAGTTAAATATGCCATTAAACCCATATTTTTCAGTTTTGCTGGCAAGTCATGGCCGAAGTTTACATTGTCACCTGTTGATTCAGTATTTCAAGTAATTGGAACAATGTTTCTCCCATCAAAATCTGTCATGTGTACAACACAGAGTTGTTACACTTGTCACTGTCTAAATATTCAAGTAACAGAGCAGACCAAATATTCACTGTGGCATTTGTATCTTCTTGTAGTGCAGGTACTCTTCGAACCACAATTTACAAGGGTTTCTGGAGTAAGAGGATCATGTTGGGAACACGATGCCCCCTGTAATATACCATCCATCCATTGCTGACGTTGGATACATGAATATATGCTGTATGTTGCACTCTAGAGACTTGTTATCATCTCGTTTTTCAGCTCTGTAATCCAGCAATAGCTGTGAGAAATCTGACACATATTTTTCCCAGAAAAGAAAGTTCTTCCAGTCCTTGCTTCGAGGTACTTAAGTGTCCATCACTTCCTCCCACCCCCACTCCCACACAAAAAAATGTTTCATTGCATTTCAATGTTTCTCCAATATGTCTGGGAGAACATCACTGTCCATTAGAGTGCTTAACTGTAACATCCATGTCAAGCAATTAATTGATTTAGTGCATTACAGACCCACGGCTACATTCTTCCTTTTTGAGCATGGCTTCCAATCGAAGCAGCATAGATGTTGGCTTCCACGCGGATGTCTTGAAGTCCACATTCCCTCATCACTCCTCCTATTTTAGGAATGAAATAATTCAGTTCAACTGTGGTCCAGTGAGCACAACAAAACGTTTAATTCATTAATAATAGTCTACACCATGATACAAAGCATGCATACATACTTCCCTAAGATTAAATGTTTCTCTGAGTCGGCCTATTCTTCCACTTAAACATGAAATGGGATAGTTGGAGGGTATAAGAGTTTGTGATGGATGTGAAAGATGAATCTCAGTTTTTGTGCTGGAAGAGATGACACAAACTCATGGAAGTGCAATATTTATTGCTGTCATCAACTCCTTTGAATTTCAGGCTGTTGTCATTCCTTGCTTTAGGGCCACAAGGAATGTTTTGATTCCTCAGCTTAATCCTTGTCTTAATTTCTGCTCATATTATTTTTGGCAAATTATGCACTTCCTCAAATGCAAGACAAAAATAGTGGATCACGTTTGTGAAGTTTTGTATTGATTGGATAAGGTTCGTTTTTCTGTTCAAGATCGATCCCAAACCACGTGACCGATGACATCAACATTTTCAAACAATATGCAAGTGCTGTTAGATATTTGTAAAATTTCGCATCGATAGGGTGAGCGGTTTCAGAGATATAATTATTTAATATTTTCCTTCAATCCAAAATGGCTGCCAAACCATGTGACCTATGATGTCATAAATTTAATATTTCAATACAAATGGGTCATGCATCATGTGCATGCAATTTCTGATTTTTAGGATAAGGAATTCGATTAAAACATTTTTGGCTGGGTATTCCACTTCACCTATGATGTCATCATTATGATGATTTTGTTCCCCCATTGGGAGTACTTGACAATGTAGGCCTACCAATATTAAATTTTTTCCATTCAGCGGTTTTTGAGAAATATTTTTTTAATTATCTGCTTTTAATCCAAGATAGCTGCCATACCACGTGACCTATGACGTCACAATTACCATAAAAACATTCTGCATGGGTGCCACCCCTACCCTGAAAGTTTAGTCTCAATTGGACATATAGTTGCTGAGAAAAACGAAGTTTAGCCCGTACGGACGGACAACCCGAAAACATAATGCCTCCGGCGACTTTGTCGGTGGAGGCATAAAAATCCTGCTTCACTAAACAGCTTTGTATTTTCTGATGTTTCTGTGTCAAAAGAATCTTCATATTCCGACAAATTAATTGATCAAAGTCAAACTTTTAACATTCGTGCTTTGTAGATTTAATGCAAGCCTGTATGTAGCACAGATAAGATGGAGATTTTGAAGCAACATCACGTGAAATGTCAAAATTCCATTTGCTCCTGCCTGCTCTTCAAGTGCTGTTTAAGAGCCAAACGCGGTGCTTCTCGAGTGATTGAATGAATGAATGATCGTTTTAAGGCCATTTTCCCCACTAGAGCGGGGGTTAGCCTTTCGGGCCCCATGACAGTCATGGTTCCCTGTTTGAGGCAATGTTTTTATGCCCGGATGCCCTTCCTGACGCCAACCCTTGGTCACACTCTTACGATGCGCAGGGATACGGTGTACCTATTCTAAGCCGGGGCACACACCGGGATCATTCATCCCAGCAAGCTGGTACTCAATTTGCCCGACCTCGGAAGGATGACAGGCTGAGTGAATCCCCCTGGCGTTAATTCAGCGATCGACCGGGATTCAAACCCAGGATCCTAGGATCCCAAGCCGGCACCCTAACCGCTAAGCCAACGTGATTGTTGAGTAAATAATTTCGTGTTGCTGGTAACTTAACCACACCTTGCCAAAACCTTTGGATTGTTTGTTTGAGACAGATTTTTGGGGACTCACACCTTGACTTTGGGGACTTGACTCACACCTTGACTTTGTGGACTTGACTCACACCTTGACTTTGGGGACTTGACTCACACCTTGACTTTGGGGACTTGACTCACACCTTGACTTTGGGGACTTGACTCACACCTTGACTTTGGGGACTTGACTCACACCTTGACTTTGGGGACTTGATTCACACCTCCACTTTTGGGACTTGACTCACACCTTGACTTTGGGGACTTGACTTTGGGGACTTGACTCACACCTTGACTTTGGGGACTTGACTCACACCTTGACTTTGGGGACTTGACTTTGGGGATTTGACTCACACCTTGACTTTGGGGACTTGACTCACACCTTGACTTTGGGGACTTGACTCACACCTTGACTTTGGGGACTTGACTCACACCTTGACTTTGGGGACTTGACTCACACCTTGACTTTGGGGACTTGACTCACACCTTGACTTTGGGGACTTGACTCACACCTTTGACTTTGGGGACTTGACTCACACCATGACTTTGGGGAATTGACTTTGGGGACTTGACTCACACCTTGACTTTGGGGACTTGACTCACACCATGACTTTGGGGACTTGACTCACACCTTGACTTTGGGGACTTGACTCACACCTTGACTTTGGGGAATTGACCTTGGGGACTTGACTCACACCTTGACTTTGGGGACTTGACTCACACCTCGACTTTGGAGACTTGACTCACACCTTGACTTTGGGGAATTGACTCACACCTTGACTTTGGGGACTTTACTCACACCTTGACTTTGGGACTTGACTCACACCTTGACTTTGGGGACTTGACTCACACCTTGACTTTGGGGACTTGACTCACACCTTGACTTTGGGGACTTGACTTTTGGGACTTGACTCACACCTTGACTTTGGGGACTTGACTCACACCTTGACTTTGGGGACTTGACTCACACCTTGACTTTGGGGACTTGACTCACACCTTGACACTTGACCTTGTTATTGTGCAACCTGACCAGGTTATTGTCTGATGTCAACTAATGCCTGATGTCAACGCTGCCAACTGTCAAGGATGTGCTGATGAAACATAACAATGCCTTCCCAACATCTTGTTGACATCTTGTGTGGCTTGTCACATCTTGTTCAGTTGAGTCAGTATTTCTCAGAACATCTAGCTTGTAAATACACTTTAACCTTTATTTTGGAAACTACACCATCTTTTGGTTGTGATGTTAGTTTTGGATTTGCGAGCATTTCCTTGTGAAGGTTAAATATCCCAGTTTGTTTTGATAAAATTTGGCTCTTTTGTGCCAGAACTAAAATCAGTTTCCAAAAACCTGTTCTGCATCTTCAAAATGAACACAATGCTAAACTGCTCAGCAAAATCTAGGCCCAGGAAACTGCTACAACAGTCAACAACACCTACTTTCCCATTGGCTAATGGTACTTATCAAATCTGATGAGATCAAGTCAAAAGAATAGTGTTTTTCAAATGATGCCATGATATTTGTGACGTCAGTAGGGGAATGTAGACAGGACTGCCAGTTGAATGTCTTCACATTAAAATGGGAGAAATTATTTAATGTTCATCACTATTTGCAGCACTGTGAAGGGAGTTTATTGGAAGGAGAGGGGGAGATGCCACGGGTGGGGATGGTGGAGTCAAAGTATTGTTTTCATTTTAAACAAAGTTTTACAGATGGAAACGTTTTTATACAAATGACATCAGGAAAGCCACCTAACGCTGGTTAAATTTCGACACTGCCTGGAGGTTACATAGAAGAGGACTAATATTTCGAGTTTTGATAGTACTGAACTGAACATTCCTTCATTGTCTGGTTTGGGGTGAACGTTTTACTCCATGTCATAATGTCCCATCCAACTGTATTATATTTGAACTCAAAGCCAGCTACCACTCATTTATCCTGCCACTCAATCACCATGGCTGGTTGTCTATTGTTTTATTGCATTTAGCAGCAGGATGAAGTTAATATCCAGTGGCAGGACTGTAAGAACGAGACAGGACATTAATCTTGCATTGAATTTTCAGAAGGAAGATGTGCAGCAAGTGACAAAGCGATGTATGGTGAAATACCAGAAAGAACAGCACAACTGAATACACATCGGAATGCACGAAAATATTTATTTTTGTGGAAGGTATCCAATACAGCCGTTTTGAGTTATCTTGTTGATGTCATAACCCACCATCAGGCTACCACTATTGCTGTAGCAGGACAGTGGGTTAAGATAGACATGCAATTTTACTTTTGCAATGATACAAAATTAATTGCCTTTTGGAACTAGATGGTATTCATAGAATACTTACCCTGCACATTCAACTTGGTGCGAGCCAACTCTTCTGTTTTTGAATGTTTTTTTTTCTTTGATCCAATATGGCTGCCAGACCATGTGAGCGATGACATCATACATTTATAATTGTCTAATAGAATTGTTGCATTGATCACGCTCAATAAATTTCAAATTGATCAGACTAAGCATTGTCCTTGTCGAATTATGACGTCATAATGAAGGCACCAATGACATCATCATTAACATATGTTATTCCCCATGGGGAGTACTTGACAATGAGCCATGTTTAAATTTTTTCGATGAAGTGGTTTGGGAGATATAGAGGTGCAACATTTTTAGATTTTACCAAGATGGAGCCTGTGCCACGTGGCCAATGACGTCATAATTAGCATTAAAAAGTTATACAGGAGTAGCCGCTAATATTCTGAAAACTTCGTGTCCATCGGACTAACAGGTGCAGAGGGATTTTTTTTTCATACTAATCAGATAAAGCGTTGTACTTGTCGAATTATGACGTCATAATGAAAGCACTGATGACATCATCTTCAACATATCTTATTCCCCATGGGGAATATTACTATAATTCACCAAGTGTCTGTCTGTCTGTCCGTTCGAACGTACCAAAGGTAAGGTTCGAAGGGAAAATGGTTCGAAGGGAAAATGGCGGATCGGCCTGTACTGGAGGCGTTTCTTTCCGTCCCACAATAGCTCACACTTGGTGATAAAGCCTGAGCCGCATATCACAACATGCGACGAAGTCGCGGGCAATCCCTTTCCCGGGAAGCCTCAACTCATTCGCAACCAACATCAAAAAAGCCCGCTCGAAGCCTCGATGCGACTCACGGCTGTCTCCTCACCCTGCCGATCTCCTCCCTCTTCCGGTTTCTTTGCCGCGTTTTCCTTTTTCATTCACAAACATTTCTTTTTTACATTTTACTGAAGTCATCTCCATTTCACACAAAAATATTTTATTACCATCACTTACCATCACTGTAACACTCCACCGATATGAGCTTTATGGCAGAGTGGCCAGACGGAAGCCCCTCCTCAGTGAAAGACACATGAAAGCCCGCTTGGAGTTTGTAAAAAAAAAAAGCACCTAAAGGACTCTCAGACAGTGAGAAACAAGATTCTGTGGTCTGATGAAACCAAGGTTGAACTGTTTGGCTTCCGTCTGGCCACTCTGCCATAAAGCCCAGATCGGTGGGGTGTTGCAGTGATGGTTGTCCTTCTGGAAGTTTCTCCCATCTCCACACAGGATCTCTGGAGCTCAGCCAAAGTGACCATCGGGTTCTTGGGCACCTCTATTACCAAGGCCCGTCTCCCCCGATTGCTCAGTTTGGCCGAGCGGCCAGCTCTAGGAAGAGTCCTGGTTGTTCCAAACTTCTTCCATTTAAGAATTATGGAGGCCACTGTGCTCTTGGGAACCTTCAATGCAGCAGAGATTTTTTTGTAGGCTTCCCCAGATCTGTGCCTCGACACAATCCTGTCTCTGAGCTCTGCAGGCAGTTTGTTCGACCTCATGGCTCGGTTTTTGCTCTGATATGCAGTCAGCTGTGAGACCTTATATAGACAGGTGTGTGCCTTTCCAAATCATGTCCAATCAATTGAATTTACCACAGGTGGACTCCAATCAAGGTGTAGAAACATCTCAAAGATGTTCAAGAAAAATGAGAGGCACCTGAGCGAAATTTCAAGTGTCATAGCAAAGGGTCTGAATACTTATGTCAATGTGATATTTCAGTTTCTTCTTTTTAATAAATTTGCTAAACTTTCTAAAATCCTGTTTTCTCTTTGTCATTATGGGGTATTCAGTGAAGATTGGTGAGGGAAAGAATGAATTTAAACGATTTCAGCATAAGGCTGCAACATAACAAAATGTGAAAAAAGTGAAGGGGTCTGAATACTTTCTGAATGCAGTGTGTATATATATATATATATATATATATATATATATATATATATATATATATATATATATATACAGTCACGTGAAAAAGTAAGTACACCCCATGTCAAGTTTTGACTTTTTCAACATGTTGCTATTTGATCTTCATTTCAACAATATTGATAGATAAAGGTGATATAATATAACAAATGTCATGAAACATTTACATTTTGTAGTCCGTTGTATAATTTAAATAAACATAAATGCAAATTTCGCATGTGGAAAAAGTAAGTACAACCTTGGCTCTAATAGGTGGTATTTGCGATTTTGAATTACGTGGTGGTGAGGTGTTTTGAATTACGTGGTGGTGCCCAATCTAATCTAATAGGATATGCCCTTTGGCAGAAACAACCTCAAGTAGGCGTTTCTTATAACTGTCTACCAGTCTCTGACATCGACTGGGAGAAATTTTTGCCCACTCCTCCATGCAGAATTCTTTCAGCTGTGCGATGTTTGAGGGGTTTCTTGCATGCACAGCTCGTTTCAAATCCCCTCACAACATCTCGATGGGATTTAGATCCGGGCTTTGACTTGGCCATTCCAGAACCCTCCATTTCTTTCTTTTCAGCCATTCCTTGGTGGATTTACTGGTATGTTTAGGGTCATTGTCATGTTGCAAGGTCCACCTTTGGTTGAGCTTCAACTTTCCGACAGATGTCCTCACATTATCCTAAAGCACCCTCTGGTACAATGAAGAATTTGTAGTGGATTCTATGATGATGAGCTGCCTAGGCCGTGATGCAGCAAAGCTGCCCCAAACCATAATATTTCCACCACCATGCTTTACAGTTGGTATCAGGTTCTTGTGGTCAAATGCTGTCTTTGGTTTTCGCCAAACATGTCTTCTGGTACTGTGGCAAAATAGCTCTACCTTTGACTCATCTGTCCAGAGCACATTGTTCCAGAAGTGCTGGTCATTGCCTCGGTGTTCATTGGCAAACTTTAATCTTGTCCTGATGTTCTTTCTGGACAGCAAAGGTTTCCTCCTTGCACACCTCCCATGCAGATCAAATTTGTGCAGCCTCTTTCTAATGGTAGACTCGTGCACTTTGACATCAACAGTGGCAAGAGCTACCTGTCGGTCCCATGATGACATTCTGGGGTTCTTCGAAACTTCTTTCAGCATCTTGCGGTCTGCTCTCGGGGTGAACTTGCTGGGGCGGCCTGGCCTGAACAAGTTGGCAGTTGTTTGGAATTTTCTCCACTTGTAGATGATCTTCCGGACAGTCGAATGATTGATTTCAAATTGTTTGGAGATCTTTTTGAATCCCTTCCCAGACTCGTAGTCATCTGTAATCTTCTTTCTGAAGGCCTCAGAGAGCTCTTTTGATCTCGGCATGGTGACGCCGCACACTTCAACAACAAAGAGCAAATCAAACTAAATGTCTGAGGATTAAATGAGACAGGTTCCTCCAAGATCCTCTCCAATGATGTTCTAATCATTTGCACTTGAGCTGGTGCACCTGATTCTAATTTTAGGTATTTGAAGTAGTGATAAATGTAGGGGTGAACTTACTTTTTCACGTGACTGTGTGTGTATATATATATCTATATCTATATTATAATAGCCGTAGATGATTCTGTCTGTCTGTCTGTCTATCTGTTGGGTGTCTGTCCGGGGTGTGGCTTACTCGGTTTGCAGAGTAGCTCCACCCATAGCTCCACCCATTCTGGGAGTGGCTATAAACAAATATCCACCATTTTATTAACTCGCATAGCTTTGAGTCCTGTTTTGTAGGCCCGTGGTGTCTTGCTCTCCCCCAGTTTTATTTCAAATCAAATTCGATAAATCATTTCATTTTTCACAGTCGCTAACATAGTTTTAGAGTCGGTTGAAAAAAAACGGGAAGAAAATCCGATGAAAGTTGCCGTTTATAGAACGAAATGAATTCTCAAAGGCCTGTAACTTCAAGGCCATTGAGTCTCTCTCACGCCTTTATCTCCAATCTAACTCACCATATGATTTCATTTTTATCGATGGTTTTACTTTTAGACTCGGTGTCAGCAATAATTGAGAACAATCCACACACGCGGGAAAATGCAGAGATATATTTTTTAAAATCGCGTCATGGTGTATCATACACCGCCCAACATGACACCGCCGGCAATGTGTCGATGTATATTAAAAATTCGCTTTTGCTTTTCCGTTATGATATATTACTATTTCGTTTGATGATAGTCGTCACAAAAACGTCAACAATGATGCCGACATATATTTCTTCGTTTTTATTTCATTCAACATATTAGCCGGAAGTAAAATATGTTTCAGGAAATTACCGAGAGATATTTCTTCGTTTTTTTTATTAGTTATGTGCGCATACACTTTAAATAGGTTTATTTGAAATCTTTAATTTTCCACAAACATTCCACACACGCGGGAAAATGCAGAGATATATTTTTTAAAATCGCGTCATGGTGTATCATACACCGCCCAACATGACACCGACGGCAATGTGTCGATATCTATTTTAAATTCGATATATCATTTCATTTTTCACAGTCGCTAACATAGTTTTAGACTCGGTTGAAAAAAAACGAGAAGAAAATCCGATGAAAGTTGCCGTTTATAGAACGAAATGAATTCTCAAATGCCTGTAACTTCAAGGCCATTGAGTCTCTCTCACGCCTTTATCTCCAATCTAACTCACCATATGATTTCATTTTTATCGATGGTTTTAGAGTCGGTGTCAGCAATAATTGAGAACATTCCACACACGCGGGAAAATGCAGATATATTTTTTAAAATCGCGTCATGGTGTATCATACACCGCCTAACATGACACCGACGGCAACGTGTCGATACATATTAAAAATTCGATATATCATTTCATTTTTCACAGTCGCTAACATAGTTTTCGACTCGGTTGAAAAAAAACGGGAAGGAAATCCAATGAAAGTTGCCGTTTATAGAACGAAATGAATTCTCAAACGCCTGTAACTTCAACTTCAAGGCCATTGAGTCTCTCTCACGCCTTTATCTCCAATCTAACTCACCATATGATTTCATTTTTATCGATGGTTTTGGACTCGGTGTCAGCAATAATTGAGAACATTCCACACACGCGGGAAAATGCAGAGATATATTTTTAAAAATCGCGTCATGGTGTATCATACACCGCCCAACATGACACCGACGGCAACGTGTCGATATATATTAAAAATTCGCTTTTGCTTTTCCGTTAAGATATATTACTTTTTCGTTTGATGACAGTCGTCACAAAAACGTCAACAATGATGCCGACATATATTTCTTCGTTTTTATTTAATTCAACATTATTAGCCGGAAGTAAAATATGTTTCAGGAAATTACCGAGAGATATTTCTTCGTTTTTTAAAATTAGTTATGTGCGAATACACTTTAAATAGGTTTATTTGAAATCTTTAATTTTCCACAATATAATTTACTTGCCATTTATCATTTGATGATTACGAGACAAATTCCTCTTGAGGATCGTGACAATTCATGCGCTGCGTGGAAACTTCTATTTCCAAAATGAATGAGACGATCGATGAAGAACGCAGACTTGAACAGGATGCAGCAAGAAAACGAATGAGACGGGCGAACGAGTCCATCGACGAACGTCAATGCAAACTTGCGGGGTCACCCGTGGGAATCCCACGGGCATGGATGTGTGTGACATTTCGACATATTGAGTTAGATGCTGCACATTCATTTTTACAAAATGGTTACTGGCAAGTCATTAGATCCAGAAATGGTGTAAAAACCACCGTTTAGAGGCCATTTTTCCCCGCAAAGCGGGGGTTGGCCTTTTCGGGGACCGTGGTAGTTGTTGTTTTTTTGTCCCCTTTTTGAAGCAATGTTTTACGGCCGGATGCCCTTCCTGACGCCAACCCTTTTTGCCGCCTTCAACGACAAACAGGGAATTACCAGTGAACTGGTACTCAATTAGCCGACCTCGGAAGGATGACAGGCTGAGTCAACCCCCCTGGCATTAATTCGGCGATCGACCGAGATTCGAACCCAGGATCCTAAGCCGGCACCCTAGCCGCTAGCCCAACACCAGAAATGGTGTCATGAACACAATTTATTTACGCACAAGCACAAAAGCAAGACGGGCCGATTTCCGATTCCGACGGGCCGACGGGCGAGACGGGCCGATTTCCGATTCCGACGGGCCGATTTGGAGCAAGAAAAAGAACGAGACGGGAGAAAAAGGAGAGAAACGAGACGGGGAAAGCCGATTGGAGAGGCGAGTGAGGCGCGATTGGAGAGGAGTGTGAGGCGCGATTGGAGAGGAGTGTGAGGCACGATTGGAGAGGAGTGTGAGGCGTGATTGGAGAGGAGTGTGAGGCACGATTGGAGAGGAGTGATTGGAGGGGAGTGTGAGGCACGATTGGAGAGGAGTGTGAGGCACGATTGGAGAGGGGTGTGAGGCGCGATTGGAGAGGAGTGTGAGGCGCGATTGGAGAGGAGTGTGAGGCGCGATTGGAGAGGCGTGTGAAGGATTGCAGAGGAGAGGAGTGTGAGGGATTGGAGAGGTGAGGGATTGGAAAGGAGAGGGATGTGAGGGTTTGGAGAGGAGAGGAGTGCTAGGTGGAGAGAGGAGAGTGTCAGGTGGAGACAGGAGAGTGTCAGGTGGAGACAGGAGAGTGTCAGGTGGAGAGGAGTGAGGGGTCACATATTATGTGAAATAACTAAATTCACACCATTTCTGGATCTGATGACTTGCCAGTAACCATTTTGTAAAAATGAATGTGCAGCATATAACTCAATATGTCGAAATGTCACACACATCCATGCCCGTGGGATTCCCACGGGTGACCCCGCTAGTCTATATATATATACATACATACATACAGTGCGATTCAAAAAAAAGGTAATCCGAATTCAAGGGGTTCATATGCAAAGGTTATTTATTTTGACAATTTACATATGGATTAGTAATTAAGAGGAGATCCTCAGCTTTCCATTGATACCTTCCATGCATCATTGCTGTCACACATGACCGAGTACATGTTCATTGAAAAATACAAGTTAAAATCGCATTTTTACAAGTTTGGCTAATCGATGCAAGTCAGGATAATTAGTGCAAAATGAACGTCAGATGTGAACTTTTCTCAGGAATGATTGGCCTTTATGCACCAACACCTTCAACACGTCCACCTCCCCTTTCAACACAAAGCTCACAGAGGCGGAGCATGCCCTGAACTGCTCGTCTCACCATATCCGGGTCATTGCACAAAGCATCCACTTCATGTTGAATACGGCCCTGCAATTCGTCAAGATCACGGGGAGGAGTTACGAACACCTTGTCTTTAAATGTCGCCAAAGGAAATAATCACATGGTGTGAGGTCAGGTTATCTTGGCGGCCATTCCACTGCATGGTTGAGGGCAATGACTTGGTCTTCAAAGAGTTCCCTAAGTCGATCTCGGACAGCGATAAGACGATGTGCTGGGGCGCCGTCTTGGGCCCACCAGAGATATCTGAAGACACCACGAACCTGTCGCTCAAAGTTCTCCAGCTGTGGTAAAACTTCATCATTGATCATCTGCAGATACCTGTTACCATTGACATTCCTTTGAAAGAAAAATGGTCCGATCACCTGACCACTTCCACAAAGTCCCGACCAAACAGTGCACTTTTGTCGATTCATGTTGGTGTCAAAATTAAAATCCGGTTGTTGTCCTGTTGGTGCATATTCAAGAACATTATGGGTATTGACATTGCCGTCCATGGTGAAAGCAGCTTCGTCGCCGATAACGAGATACCGCAGGAAATTGACATCTGCTTCGCAACGTGCTGTCAACCATCCGGCAAGCCCCAGCCTCCTGGCAAAATCCCCTGGCATAAGTTGATGCCGGATGTGAATCCGATATGGATGTTGGTGGAGGTCCAGTCTTGTGAGCCTGTTGAATATTGATGAAGGCAATCCCGTCCCATTTCGTCTTGCACTGGTATCCCGAGGATGCTCCAAAACGTGCTGCCTTACTAGTGCAATGTTCATTTCCGATCGCCCAGTGCGCCTCCTACCAGAATTCCCCTTGTTGCGGTTGAGGCTTGTGCCGTGCTCTTGGTATTTTCTAACATTCGCCCAGATGGTTTTGGCTGCTGGAGGCTCCCGCTCTGGGAAACGTTCCCTGAACGTATCACGAGTTCGCTGCAAACTTCCAGTTTGGTGAAAGGTTGTAACCACGAAAGTCCGCTGTTCAGTCGTAAGTTGAACCATCTTTTCAATGACTCAGACTGTCTCTAAACCCATACACTGTAGGCCCATCTTAAATACCCATCTTAAACAAAGGATGATGCAACCGACGATTACCAGCCCAGCTTAACAATTTCACATAATCAACTTGGCAGTCGACAAGTAATGCGTCCATTTCAAACTGTCTTGCACCGAATAGCCAAACTTGTAAAAATGCTATTTGAACTTGTCATTTCCAATGAACATGTACTCGGTCAGTGTGACAGCAATGATGCATGAAAGGCATCAATGGAAAGCTGAAGATCTCCTCATAATTGGTAAACCACATATAAATTGTCAAACTAAATAACCGTTGCATATTAACCCCTTGAATTCGGATTACCTTTTTTTTGATACGCACTGTATATAGATATATATATGTACATCCACACAAAAACATATACATAGACATACACATGTATAAACATACTAGCTTGGCTCGGCTCGCGCGTCGATACTGAGGAACGGGCTTATTTTAGCTGAGGCTAATGACTGTACCTGAGTTGCTGTGTTGTCATGATTTTCACCAATCATAATACAAACAATTACTTTGCACGAATGTATTTGTTGTGTTTGTGATATTACATTTTTATAGGCAATTTAGGTTGAAGATTTAGGTTGAATGTTTTTTTTTTCAAGAAAGAACCCCTCAGCACATACATAGGGGAGGGGTAGGTGCAGACTGGAAGTTTGGGACGATTACACCTCACCACCACGTAATTCAAAACACCTCACCACCAAGTAATTCAAAACACCGCACCACCACGTAATTCAAAACACCTCACCACCACGTAATTCAAAATACCTCACCACCAAGTAATTCAAAACACCTCACCACCATAAAACACGTAATAAAAACACCTCACCACCATAAAACACATAATAAAAACACCTCACCACCACAAAATTGAAAACACCTCACAGCCATCAAGCACGTAATAAAAACACCTCACAGCCATAAAACACGAAATAAAAACACTTCACAGCCATAAAACACGAAATAAAAACACCTTACAGCCATAAAACATGTAATAAAAACATCACCACCACGAAAATAAAAACACCTCACAGCCATAAAACACGTAATAATAACACCTCACAGCCATAAAACACGTAATAAAAACACCTCACCACCACAAAATTAAAAACACCTCACAGCCATAAAACACGTAATAAAAACACCTCACAGCCATAAAACACATAATAAAAACACCTCATCACCACGAGATTAAAAACACCTCACAGCCATAAAACACGTTATAAAAACACCACACAGCCATAAAACACGTAATAAAAACACCTCACCACCACAAAATTAAAAACACCTCACAGCCATAAAACACGTAATAAAAACACCTCACAGCCATAAAACACGTAATAAAAACACCTCACCGCCACGAAATTAAAAACACCTCACCACCACGTCATTTAAAAACACCTCACCCCCAAGTAATTCAAAACGCCTCACCACCACATAATTCAAAACACCTCATCACCAACTAATTCAAAACACCTCATCACCAACTAATTAAAAACACCTCACCACCACATAATTCAAAATACCTCACCACCACGTGATTCAAAACCACCACAACGTTATTAAAAAGACTTCACAACCACGGAAACAAAAGTTTGAGGGAGTCGTTAAGTGACAACACAGACAACAATGAACATGTACTCGGTCAGTGTGACAGCAATGATGCATGAAAGGCATCAATGGAAAGCTGAAGATCTCCTCATAATTGGTAAACCACATGTAAATTGTCAAACTAAATAACCGTTGCATATTAACCCCTTGAATTCGGATTACCTTTTTTTTGGTACAGCTTAAGCTTAAGTTTAACAGACAAGCTTTTATGTGAATAATAGCAGTTTGAGATGAAAGAAAACTTGCTGTCATGGTTCTACACTTGTATTAGTTAGTTAGTTTTACATCTGTATATATTGTTGTGGTTTTGGGAAACCACTAAAAAGTAATGGCAACCACCATACACTTCCATTAGAATAGTTATTTCATTGTGGACCATTATCTTAGCCCCTTCCCCTTATTTTGGGTTAGTATGTCTTTATGTGTTGGGGAGGGAAAGACAGGCCCTCCACTCATAAGGGATATTTACCAGGCAGAAAGTAATGGCAACCACCATACAGGTCAATTAGAATAGTTATTTCATCGTGGACCATTATCTTAGCCACTTACCCTTATTGAGGGTTAGTATGTCTTTATGTGTTGGGGAGGGAAAGACAGGCCCTCTACTCATAAGGATTAATTGACCAGGCAGATGCACAAAGATTGCATCCACAGATTGATTTAAAGTCTTGAAGGACAGAAGACAGGCCATAGGCCTCAATAGTGGATGCCTGCCACAACATTTTGTGAACAGGGAACTTTTCAAACCCACCAATCAGGGCCTGAGGAACTTCAGGGAAGGTTGAGGGGCAGAGTGAAGGGCTCCAGGAACCGGGAGCCAGGACAGCCTCAAGCACCCCACCCCACCCCTTTCCATGGCCCTGACAAAAGGCCTTGCACACATATTTTCTCTTTCTCTTTCTCTTTCTCTCTCTCTCTGGTTCACTCAGCACGTGACTGCATGGTTACTTTCTCTCTCTCTCTCTCTCTCTCTCTCTCTCTCTCTCTCTCTCTCTCTCTCTCTCTCTCTCTCATTGCCAGCTTGACTCAGTACATGTGCATCCGCTCTATGCCGGATCCTCTCACATGCCTCTGCACGTGATTCACTCTTTAGGCCCTGGACTTTCTTCACTCAGTACGTGCCTGCATTATTTTCGCTTGGTTTTGGAAATTGTTGACCAAGCATGTGCCTGCATTGTACTCTGATGGATTCACCTTGCACATGATTGCTCTCTTGGCCAGACTCTCCCTGCTCCCTCTCGCTGCACGTGTACATGACAAGAAGGCCTTGGACTTTGCTCGTTTTGCACATGTTCATTTTTCTCTGCTGGCTGCCGGGCTTCCCCTCGGTGCACGTGTGCACGACACTCACTTTCTGCACGAGGCCATGACTATTATTTACCCTGCACGAGATCATGACGTGCTTACTCCACGTATCTGGCACTCACTCTGCATGGTTCCTGACGCACTTGCTCTGCATAGTTCCTGACGCACTCGCTCTGCACGGTTCCCGACGCACTCGATCTGCACGGTCCCGACGCCCTCGCTTTGCACAGTTCCTGCCACTTCTCACCTGCTTGTCCGTGCTGGGATCGCCATTACCTGCTCATGTTGGGGAATGCCATTTTCCGGCCAGGTGCTCGTTGGTGAGATCAAGACAAAGGCCGTCACAAGGAGAGGCATCTGGGACATCGTGGCCTTTGTGCTAACAGGTTTCCAACGTTCGTTTTCCCCTCCCCCATCTCCGTGAATATGTGCTGGCGCCTTGTTGTGTTTAATCGTAGTGATCGTAATAAGGCGTAGTATAAGATAAGTTCCTGCTTCTTTTTTCTTTCCTATTGAATAATTACAGTGTAAACACTTGTAAATAAATCAAATCGTTAAACATTTCCTTTCCCTCTGTCCATGAATATCTTTTCTTCCATTGGTCCGCCATTGCTCACACCCAGAGTAGCGATCGGCTGTAACAAAATTATCATTAGCCTGGCAGGTACCAACGGTTGCTTGGCCGTCTAAATTTCCATCCAGGAACAAAAGAATGGGGTACACCATCGGAGGGAAGGTACGCAGATACGTTCCCCAGATTGGGACCGTCACGTGGTACAGGCAAGCTATCGCGCGACAGACCAATTGGCGTTCGTAGTTGCTGGTTCGCAACTTGCCAAAGTACAAAGTTATTCGTGTGCGGCAGCCGCAGGTCTGGTAAGTTCGGGAAGGAATGAAGGCTAACCCCCTCGTAGTAGACCCGAACCCCAGGCCGTAACAATATATATGTTAAAAAATATATATATATATGTATACATTGGCATATATTCTAAGGTATGTGAGATCAAATAATGATTGGTATGACATTAGTAATTATCCATTGATGAAATTGAGTGATCAAAGTGAAAAAAAGTGATTGGTTGAGTCAGTGATCCGATCACGTGGGTCCTACACACGTTATTGACGCAAAGATCGCTAGAGGTCTTCTCAGAACAATGACTGTACGTTAGAAAACATAAACGTCATCCACACTGTCCGTGATGGACCTATAGCTCCATACTTAAATTGAGGTGAAAATATGCCTAAAATTCCCAAAAAATTTCACCTTAAATTATTCAGAATAAAATATTGAAAACGGCATGATTGTTATGTTTTTATGTGACCATAATATCACTTCTCCAGAAAATATAGCAATATCATGGGTATATTACACTGTTTTGACGACAACAAACTTGTAATGTGCGAGGTTGTAAAAAAACGGGGGGGGTGCTTAACTTAATTCTTTGTGTATATATATATATTGTTGCGGTTTTGAGAACCCACACTTGTAAATATAACATCATTAACAGTTAAAGGTTGCACCCCATAATAGGCCACAAGCAACACGTAGGTCACCATAGGACGTCAGTTATTTCATAGTATGTGTTTAGATAAGGCCATGTCCAGTAGTTGCATCTGCGTTGTTTCATCTGCGTTTGAAACAACGCATCTGCGTCAACAACGTTGTTTCATCTGCGACGGCCAAGCATCTGCGTCATTTTTTTTTTTCAACTTAAGTCTTCAAATTCAATGGTTTAGAAAATGTGATATCATGTATATTACAAATACATTTGTGCAAAATAATTGTTTGAATTATGATTGGTTTAAACCATGACAAAACGGCAACTCCGGTACAGTCATTTATCTATATATCTACACATCTGGGCAGTGTCTGTGTTGTCACTTAACGGCTCCCTCATACTTTTGTTTCCGTGGTTGTGAAGTGTTTTTAATGACGTTGTGGTGGTTTTGAATCACGTGGTGGTGAGGTATTTTGAATTATGTGGTGGTGAGGTGTTTTTAAATGAGGTGGTGGTGAGGTGTTTTTAAATCACATGGTGGTGAGGTGTTTTGAATTACGTGGTGGTGAGGTATTTATAATTACGTGGTGGTGACGTGTTTTTAATTATGTGGTGGTGAGGTGTTTTGAATTAGTTGGTGATGACGTGTTTTGAATTACGTGGTGGTGAGGTGTTTTGAATTACTTGGTGGTGAGGTGTTTTTAAATGACGTGGTGGTGAGGTGTTTGTAATTTTGTGGCTGTGAGGTGTTTTTATTAACTGTTTTATGGCTGTGAGGTGTTTTTATAACGTGTTTTATGGCTGTGAGGTGTTTTTTTTACGTGTTTTATGGCTGTGAGGTGTTTTAAATTACTTGGTGGTGAGGTGTTTTGAATTACTTGGTGGTGAGGTGTTTTGAAGTACTTGGTGGTGAAGTGTTTTGAATTACTTGGTGGTGAGGTGTTTTGAATTACTTGGTGGTGAGGTGTTTTAAATTACTTGGTGGTGAGGTGTTTTAAATTACTTGGTGGTGAGGTGTTTTTATTACGTGTTTTATGGCTGTGAGGTGTTTTGAATTACTTGGTGGTGAGGTGTTTTAAATTACTTGGTGGTGAGGTTTTTGAATTACTTGGTGGTGAGGTGTTTTGAATTACTTGGTGGTGAGGTGTTTTTATTACGTGGTGGTGAGGTGTTTTGAATTACTTGGTGGTGAGGTGTTTTGAATTACTTGGTGGTGAGGTGTTTTGAATTACTTGGTGGTGAGGTATTTTGAATTACGTGGCTGTGAGGTGTTTTGAATTACGTGGTGGTGAGGTGTTTTGAATTACTTGGTGGTGAGGTGTTTTGAATTACTTGGTGGTGAGGTGTTTTGAATTACGTGGTGGTGAGGTGTTTTGAATTACTTGGTGGTGAGGTGTTTTGAATTACTTGGTGGTGAGGTGTTTTGAATTATGTGGTGGTGAGGTGTTTTGAATTACGTGGTGGTGCGGTGTTTTGAATTAATTGGTGGTGAGGTGTTTTGAATTACGTGGTGGTGAGGTGCAATCGTCCGAAACTTCCAGTCTGCACCTACCCCTCCCCTATGTATGTGCTGAGGGGTTCTTTCTTGAAAAAAAAAACATTCAACCTAAATCTTCAACCTAAATTGCCTGTAAAATGTAATATCACAAACACAACAAATACATTTGTGCAAAGTAATTGTTTGTATTATGATTGGTGTAAATCATGACAACACAGCAACTCAGGTACAGTCATTAGCCTCAGCTAAAATAAGCCCGTTCCTCAGTACCGACGCGTGGTGAGGTGAGCGCAGCGAGCCGAGCCAAGCTAGTCTATATATATATCTGTGCAGCGTCTGTCCTGTCCTGTGTTGTGTTGTGTTGTCTTGTGTTGTCCTGTCCTGTGTTGTCACTGAACTACTTTCTCAAACTTTTGTGAAATCGTACCAAACTTCTGGAATGCACATATCTCTCCCGTCAGTATGTCCTAAGGGTATTGTTTTTGAAAAAACTTCCAATTTCTTTTTTTTGGGGAAAAAAAAAATTTTCAACTTCAATTGTTTATAAAATGTGATATCACGTATATTACAAATACATTTGTTCAAAATAAGTGTTTGAATTAAATTATGATTGGTTTAAACGATAACAAAACGGCAACTCGGGTACAGTCATTTATCTATATATCTACACATCTGGGCAGTGTCTGTGTTGTCACTTAACGACTCCCTCAAACTTTTGTTTCCGTGGTTGTGAAGTGATTTTAATAACGTTGTGGTGAGGTATTTTGAAATATGTGGTGGTGAGGTATTTTGAAATATGTGGTGGTGAGGTGTTTTTAAATGACGTGGTGGTGAGGTATTTTGAATTATGCGGTGGTGAGGTGTTTTAAAATGACGTGGTGGTGAGGTGTTTTTAAATCACATGGTGGTGAGGTGTTTTTAAATCACATGGTGGTGAGGTGTTTTTAAATGACGTGGTGGTGAGGTGTTTTTATTACGTGGTGGTGAGGTGTTTTTAAATGATGTGGTGGTGAGGTGTTTTTAAATCACATGGTGGTGAGGTGTTTTGAATTAATTGGTGGTGAGGTATTTATAATTACGTGGTGGTGAGGTGTTTTGAATTACTTGGTAGTGAGGTGTTTTTAAAATGACGTGGTGGTGAGGTGTTTTTAATTTCGTGGCTGTGAGGTGTTTTTATTACGTGTTTTATGGCTGTGAGGTGTTTTTATTACGTGTTTTATGGCTGTGAGGTGTTTTTATTACGTGTTTTATGGCTGTGAGGTGTTTTTATTTTTGTGGTGGTTAGGTGTTTTGAATTACTTGGTGGTAAGGTGTTTTTAAATGACGTGGTGGTGAGGTGTTTTTATTACGTGTTTTATGGCTGTGAGGTGTTTTTACTTTCGTGGTGGTGAGGTGTTTTTATTACGTGTTTTATGGCTGTGAGGTGTTTTTAATTTTGTGGTGGTGAGGTGTTTTTATTACGTGTTTGATGGCTGTGAGGTGTTTTTATTACGTGTTTTATGGCTGTGAGGTGTTTTTATTACGTGTTTTATGACTGTGAGGTGTTTTTAATTTCGTGGTGGTGAGGTGTTTTTATTACGTGTTTTATGGCTGTGAGGTGTTTTAAATTACTTGCTGGTGAGGTGTTTTGAATTACTTGGTGGTGAGGTATTTTGAATTACATGGTGGTGAGGTGTTTTGAATTACGTGGTGGTGAGGTGTTTTGAATTACTTGGTGGTGAGGTGTTTTGAATTACGTGGTGGTGAGGTGTAATCGTCCCAAACTTCCAGTCTGCACCAACTCCTCCCCTATGTATGTGCTGAGGGGTTCTTTCTTGAAAAAAAAACATTCAACCTAAATCTTCAACCAAAATTGCCTATAAAAATGTAATATCACAAACACAACAAATACATTTGTGCAAAGTAATTGTTTGTATTATGATTGGTGAAAATCATGACAACACAGCAACTCAGGCACAGTCATTAGCCTCAGTTAAAATAAGCCCGTTCCTCAGTATCGCGCAAGCCGAGCCAAGCTCGTATATATATATCTGTGCAGTGTCTGTCCTGTGTTGTCACTGAACTACTTTCTCAAACTTTTGTTTCCGTGGTTGTGAAGTGTTTTTGATAAGGTTGTGGTGTTTTTAAATGACGTGGTGGTGATGTGTTTTTAAATCAAATGGTGGCGAGGTGTTTTAAAATCACATGGTGGTGAGGTGTTTTGAATTACGTGGTGGTGAGGTATTTAGAATTACGTGGTGGTGAGGTGTTTTTAATTATGTGGTGGTGAGGTGTTTTGAATTAGTTGGTAATGAGGTGTTTTGAATTACGTGGTGGTGAGGTGTTTTTAAATGATATGGTGGTGAGGTGTTTTGAATTACTTGGTGGTGAGGTGTTTTTAAATGATGTTCGAGGACACAGGCACAGTTCTCCTGTGCAACGTTTCCCTGGGCCAGCCTCGCCCCATCGTGCCCACCGGATGGCAGCGGCACATATTTGACGCCCTCCACGGCCTTTCCCACCCGGGCCGGAAAGCATCGCAGAAGCTCGTGGCAGCAAAGTTCGTCTGTCACGGGCTACGTAAGGACGTCCGCGACTGGGCCAACGCCTGTGTCACCTGCCAGCGCGCGAAGGTCCACCGGCACACCCAGGCCCCGTTGGCACCATTCGACATGCCCGCGCGGCGCTTCGACCACGTCAATGTGGACCTGGTGGGACACCTTCCCCCCTCGCGGGGCTTCACCCACCTGCTCACGATAGTGGACAGGACCACCAGGTGGCCGGAGGCCGTCCCGCTGGCATCAACAACATCCGCCGACGTGGCGCAGGCCTTCATTGGCACCTGGATTGCCCGTTTCGGCGCCCCCTCAGACATCTCCTCTGACAGAGGCTCGCAATTCACCTCCGAGCTTTGGGGCGCGGTCGCCCAGGCCTTGGGGGTCAAGCTATACCACGGCCTACCACCCCCAAGCCAACGGCTTGTGTGAGCGGTTCCACCGCTCGATGAAGGCCACTCTCAGGGCCAGCCTCCAGGACAACGGTTGGGCCGACAGGCTCCCGTGGGTCCTATTGAGCCTCCGAACGGCCCCTAAAGAGGACCTCCAGGCTTCCACCGCCGAGCTGGTCTACGGCCAGCCACTGCGTGTGCCGGGCGAGTTCATCCCTGACGCCACCGGCCCCTGATCCACGGCTCGCCAACGCTCGGTCCTCCAGGAGGCCGCCAGGAGATTTGCCCCCGTGCCCACCACGGCTGCCCCCAACGTCCCCCCAGCACTTCGCACTGCGGAGTACGTTTTTATCCGGAACGACGCATACCGGGGACCACTCCGGCCACCGTACGATGGACGACGCACACAGGGTCCTGAAGAGGGACGACAAGTCGTTCATCATTGACATCGGTGGCAAACCGGACCGCATCTCCGTGGACCGCCCCAAGCCGGCCCATTTGGACCTCGACCAACCTCCACGGTTGGCCCTTCCTCCACGACGGGGCCGTCCCCCGTTAACCAAGCCCCACGCCCGACCATCCACTGCCACGCCACCTACCACCCCCACACGAATCGCCAGGGGTCGTTTCGGCTGGGTCATCAAGACCCCCCTCAAACAGACTCTCCCGGTGCAAGTTCATTCTGGGGGGACGCATGTAGCGGTTACCGGAAGGATGACACAATCACCTTGCACCGGCCGATGACGTAACCGGCGGGCGGTTACTTGCCCGGACTCGCCCGGACGTGTCCGGACCTGCCTTGCCCGGGCGGACTCTCGATTTGCATACCACGCCCCGTTGAGAGGCGTGGCTGACTTATTTGCATACCACGCCCCGCCTGAGAGTGGTGGCTTTTGTGTGGTGAACTTTTGATATAAATTGCCGCCCGTTAACGGGCTAGTCAGGGCTTTTTTTTTTTCTTTTTTTTTTGTATACAAGATCGAGGCTCGTGAAAGAGCTAACATTAATCACACAAAAAGACAAACCGACACACAAAACACAAAAAACAAGGGGAGCGGCAGACAAGATGGGGAGAGAGGGGGAAGGACACAAACACAACATTTGAGAGCAGGGACATCGGGAGGACTTGGGGGGAGGTGGGAGAGGAATAAAACATATGAACACTGCAAGGATTCTGGGGTGAATTACCGGGGGTAGAAAAGATCAAGGTTTTCGATGGGGGAAGATAAGAGATGGTGGTGAACAGCTGTTTTAAAGACCTGGAGGGAGGAGTGGGATTGAAGGGAGTGGGGGAGTTTGTTCCAGAGGCGGGAGAAAAGGGGAATGAAAGAGTGAAGGTGAGCAGAGAGCCTAGACTTTGGCAGTTTAACCACATGAGGGTTGCAGGCAGATCTTGTGCGACCTGAAGGAATATTGGGGGGACAGAGCACAGAGAGAGCTGGGGGAGCAAGGCCGGAGAGGAGTCGGTAGAAGACAGCAAGACCACCAACCTGCCTGCGGTGAGTGAGTGAAAGGCCCTCGGAGTTGACTACATCGCAGGAGATTCCAATGATTCTGAAAGCTTTGGCCTCAACAGCGTGAAGCCGAGAAAGGTGTGAGGCAGGAGCACCAGCCCAGAGGGGGGAACAGTATTCCATTGAGCTGCGGATGAAAGCCTTGTATGTGGTGAGGAGCTCAGGTGTACCAAGGAAGGACTTCGCATGACGGAGGATGCCCAGTCGGCGACTGGCTTTGGAGGCCAGCTTGGAAATGTGGTTTTCCCAAGAAAGATCATGGCAGATAGTGAGACCCAAAAGCTTGAGCGACAGAACTTCTTGGAGAGGATTGTTGAGAAAGTAGATGGGAGGGTTGTCCAGTCGGTCCTTTCAGAGAGACATTGTAAGAGTGTGAGATTTGTCAGGATCTCACAAAAAACGCTCAGGGCTTTTGAGTTCTTTCGAGTTGAGCTAGAATAAATAGCTCAGTGAAACTTCGTTCCTGGTGTCGTCCATTTTGTTCGGCTTTATCGTGCGAGCATAGCTTCACACCATGCTGTTATTTTGTTTCACAAACTTTTTCTCACCACTGTGCGTACCTGGCCGTGAAAAGGTGTCGTTTGAATATTTCATATACAGGTTTGGGTGGAGAGAGGACAGAATTGTGGAAGAGGGGACGAGTTCTTACCATTTCCTGTTATAATATGAATAAAACTTGTACATTCGTCGAGGGGAAGTGGAGAACCAGGGGTTAATATAGGTTGGGGGGCCCAGACTAGGTGGGAGAATGGATAGATTGGGTTATGACAGATTAAGGCTAAGCCGGCTGTCTGGCCTCCTCGCCAGCCCCTACCTGCATCAGCGACCTGCCAGCCATATTATCAACCTGCCGGCCTGTGACGTCCTTGTCGTCCTTTATCGCCGTCACCTGCCTGCATCACGTGCCATGACCACCGGACTGTGCGTCATCTGTTTTGTGCCTTTGCGCTCAATGAAGCACTCCAACGAAACGGAACGGACTGCTCGACATCGCTTATCACCGATAGCAAGCTGCTTGCTAATGAAACGCACCGCCTCTGCTAACCTTCATTCATCCTTCACTCCTCTCCCTCATTCCTTCTTACCTCAATCCTTCATGCGATTTCCCTCAGGTGAGAACACCGTTGCTAAGCAACACCAAAAGACGGAAGTGGAGACAAACGCTCAGGGGTGAAAGTGAAACTTTTCTCAAAGAGCAAATGTGAATGTTTCCTTAAATGAAATATTATTAAAAACAAGCAGGATGACTTTACTTCTTTAAAACACAAGAAATCCCCTTTTGGTCGTGGCCAGTACTCGAAGCTCCTGCGGATGACGCGCTAAATGCTCACTCAGCTCGGCCTTTCCCTCAGGTAAATGTTATTTTTGAAATTCCTGGAAGATAATAACAATAGATCGTTCGAGTATTACTCGCTGGAGGTTTCAGGGAAAATCATATCAATTAATTCCGCACCTGCGTGGTTACCTGACTCGACCAGCAGCGGGAAAAGTTCAAAAGAAAAACACAGCAGGAGGATGGAGCATCTGGACGGTGTTTCCTTCGAGGTCCGCGTTTAGTTAATAAAGCTTTAACTTTTCGCTCTTTGCATCGGGTCCGCGAACAGTCACAGATCTTCCAACCTTTGTTTCTTTTCTTTCCCCGTTCCCGCTATACCCGCACCTGTTTTTACCTTTACCCCTCCCGAAGATCTTGGGAATGGTCCCATCCCCGAAGCTGGATAGGCCAGGCACTGTCAGTACTTGTGGGTGTACATTTGTGCTGTTGGTGGAGCTATCAGAGCCAACAGTTGTGTGTGGTGGTCTGTGTGTGTGGTGGTCTGTGTGTGTGGTGGTCTGTGTGTGTGGTGGTCTGTGTGATGTCAAATGTGTACACAATATATGTGTGGTGTGGTGTGTGGTGTGTGTGTTTGTGGTGTGGTGTGTGTGTGTGTGTGTGTGGTATGTGTGTGTGTCGTGTGGTGTGTGGTGTGTGTGTGTATGTGTATATGTGTATATGTGTGTGTGTGTGTGTGTGTGTGTGTGTGTGTGTGTGTGTGTGTGTGTGTGTGTGTGTGTGTGTGTGTGTGTGTGGTGTGGAGAGCAAACTCCCATCCACGGGGTCGCAGGTGGCGGATAGCGAAACGGCCTCCAGATATGGAGGTTAGCTGCGAATACACAATAAGCAGTCCCCGACCAAACACGGGTTGCCCTTTGGCAAGGCATAGTACCCGGATGCCACCCGAACCAGGGTCACGGTGAAGACATTGGGAGGCAGGATGTTGGATGGTGGATGAAGCAAATTCGAACAGTCTTGGTTCATTCCACTTCGTGGCAAGGCGATACGAACAGTTACTGCTGATTGTTTCGGTGAGGCACAAATGCCCTGAAATAAGGTACTGCTCACACTCGTATGGACTGGCGACCGCGAGTGTAAATACTAGCTACCGAAAGCAAAACATGACACGAACAATTTTAAAACATTCATCCCGCATCGCTCGTCGCGCAGGCAAACAAGGAGCGCGTCCTGCTAATGAGGCTCAGGTTGCAGTCGGAAAATCAGCTCCTGAACTTTACACTACACTAAATACAAAAAACAAATCAAGACTGATGAAAGGAAAGAAAGACGTATATATTGCTACCTTAAACGTGCAAACACTATTAAAAGTATCAAAAACACCAGAACTAATATCCTCAGCTGAAGCAACAAAACAAGACATCATCTGCCGACAAGAACATCGATTTATACATGATGACATGCTGGTAAAAGAAGAACATGTTGGCAAAAATTGGACACTAATAACCTCTTCTGCCTGGAAAAATAGCGTAAATGCATCTATAGTGGGGCGGCTTAGCCCAAATATTCAAAAGAATTGTGCATTTTGTGAAACAAGCACCAAATTTGGCACAAATGTACATTAATATGTTGCGAACATTTTCAGATATTGGGCCACTTGAAATTCCGTAATTTTTTTTTTCAAATTTTTTCAAATTTCGTAATTTCAAGTTTTTCGGGTGACACCGTCACAATTTCGGTCTTCGAGGCCGGCCGATAGGCAAAGTGTGACCGGAAGGGACGAGGTTCTCCTGACCACGTGGCCCTCGATCTGGGAAGCGAGAGGCGTTCCATTAGTGGACGCGCCCCTCACGCCCGACTTTTGGGCGGCCCCGGCAGGCCGTTTGTTTTGACGTTCCGTGACAGGCCCCGCACCCCCACCTCCGGGCCGACCGGAAGCTTGTGCTGAGTACATCATACCTGAACAACTCAGTGAGGCAGAACACAGCAGTGCACACCAGGGTGACCCCTTCAGTGCATAAACCAATTAACCTGTCCACTGCAGGGCATATAGAAATGAAGTTATTTTCTGCATATAATAATAATATAAGTTCAGTTCTATATAACAATTTCTGTTATCACCACTACCACTACAACTACCACTACTACAAGCTTTGTCTGGAATTTTGTGGACTAACAGACAAACAGACATACAGACAAGCTGGGATCAAAACATTACCTCCTTCCACCATTGAGTGTAGAGGTAAACATCATGGAAATTATATCATGCCCTAGATTTAATTCATGCTTACCCGTGTATTTGCTTCACTGGTTCACAAGGTCTTTTGCATACATGTAATTCAGACTCTCGTCTTCATTGCTGACCACACAATGTTCGCAACATATTAATGTACATTTGTGCCAAATTTGGTGCTTGTATCACAAAATGCACAATTCTTTTGAATATTTGGGCTAAGCCGCCCCACTATATCGGCCGGCCTCGAAGACCGAAATTGTGACGGTGTCACCCGAAAAATTTGAAATTACGAAATTTGAAAAAATTTGAAAAAAAAAATTACGGAATTTCAAGTGGCCCAATATCTGAAAATGTTCGCAACATATTAATGTACATTTGTGCCAAATTTGGTGCTTGTATCACAAAATGCACAACAGGTTTGCTATGCTGCTACACTACTATTGGTGGAGTCGGTATGCTTGTTAGTCCCCACGCATACAAAGCTCTCAACAAAGTCGAAAAGATATCATCGAGAATGGGACTAATCACATAACTCCTGTGATTTCAGATGAACTCGACATCAAAAAAGGTCCCTTCACCATAGATTAACTCCATAAAGCTCTTAAAAACATTCAAAACGGGAAAGCCTGTGGTCTAGATGACATTCCAGCCGAGATTTGGAAACTAGGTGAATTCGATGAGATTTTACTGAATTAGTGTAATGCTGTATACCATCAAAATCCAATAGATAGATGGACAGAAGGATGTATATTGCCTTTCCAGAAAAAAGGCGACCTTGGGCTTGCAAAAAACTATCGAGGAATCACTCTAACATCAATAGCGGCCAAAATATACAACCTGATGTTATGAAACAGAATCAGAACGCGTATTTTCCATACTTATGATGAACTACGTCAAGGTTACGTGACAGCGAAATTTTAAGGTCAGATTCGGATTCGTGGGCACCAAATTAGTTGGAAACAGTTGAAAATAAGTCAGAACCAATTTGGCTGTTGACCAGTGTAATCAGGATTGCAAGCCATCTTAAATATACGCAGCTCAATAAAACATCCCTGGATACACACGACAATGACTTAAGGCAGTGAGTAACTCGGGAAGAAAAACTCAGTTTGGATTCGGCTTTTTCTTTGCCTTTTTTGCCAATTTTGCTAAAAAAATATTTGTCCCATCTCAGATCAGATCTGATACATTAGCTGTGCATAAAAGGATGTAAATCGATGAATGACCTCAATCTAAGATGGCCTCAATCTAAGTTGGAATCTTCCACGATGAAGCTAACTCCAAGGGGCCTTTCACTCACTCACCACAGGCAGGTTGGTGGTCTTTCCGTCTTCTACCGACTCCTCTACGGCCTTGCCCCCCCTCCCCCCAGCTCTCTCTGGGCTCTGTCCCCCAAATATTCCTACAGGTCGCACAAGATCTGCCTGCAACCCTCTTATGGTTAAACTGCCAAAATCAAGACTCTCTGCTCACCTTCACTCCTTCATTCCTCTTTTCTCCTGCCTCTGGAACAAACTCCCTCACTCTCTTCAATCCCACTCCTCCCTCCAGGTCTTTAAAACGGCTGTTCACCACCATCTCTTATCTTCTCCCATCCAAAACCTTGATCTTTTCTACCCCCGCTAATGTCACCCCAAATCCACTTTTTTGAAATACCAACTTATGTCCTGGAAGTCCTTGGTGTCCTTGTGTTTTATACTTCTCCCACCCCCCACCCCCTTCCCACGCCTCCTCCCCCCAAGCCCTCTCCCTCCCACACATCTCCCGATGTCCCTGCTCTCAAATGTTGTGTTTGTGTGCTTCTTCTTCTCTCCCCATCTTGTCTACTGCTCCCTGTTTTTATATATTTTGTTTGTCTGTTTGATTTGTTTGTGAAATAAATGTTAGCTCTTTCACGAGCCTCGATTCTGTGTACAAAAAAAAAAAAAAAAAAAAAAAAAAATAGAACCAATTCTGCGAAAAAATCCAAATGGCTTTCGTACTAGTAGATCGACCTCCGGGCAAATCCTTACTATTAGACGTCTTCTTGAAGGCGTTAAAGCTAAAAAATCTTCCTGCTGTTTTCCTATTTATTGATTTCTCGAAAGCTTTCGACTCCATCCATCAAGGTAAGATTAAGGAGCTACTGCTAGCATTCGGGATACCTCAGGAGACAGTTAATGCCATCATGATGCTGTATAAGAACTCGCATGCAATAGTAAGATCACCTGATGGCGATACAGACTGTTTTGACATCATGGCAGGAGTTTTACAGGGTGATACCCTCGCTCCCTACTTATACATAATATGTCTCGATTATGTGCGACGCAAAGCAATAGACACCAACAATGAACTTGGATTTACCCTAAGTAAACGGAAAAGTCGGCGATACCCATCCAAGAAGATTACAGATGCAGATTATGCAGATGATCTTGCGGTTCTAGCAGACTATAACAATGATGCAGCGACACTACTACACAAGATTGAAGAAGTAGCCAGCCAAATTGGTCTCTACATAAATGCCTCGAAGACAGAGTACATCAGTCTTAATCAAGATCAAGTTGTAGACATAAAATCACTCACTGGTGAAAACATCAAAAAGGTTGACGAATTCACATACCTGGGAAGCAACATCGCCTCCACAAAAAGAGATGTTGACATCAGACTTGGAAAGGCTTGGGGAGCTTTAAACAGTCTAGGCAAGATTTGGAAATCTGCGCTTCCAATGGAGCTGAAACGAAACTTCTTTAGAGCAGCTGTTGAATCAGTTCTTGTATATGGGGCAATTACATGGACCTTGACATCGTCACTAGAAAAGGCCCTGGATGGTGCATACACTCGCATGCTCAGAGCAGCCCTTAACATCTCATGGAAAGAGCACCCCACAAAATATGAATTGTATGCAAAAATCCCACCAATCAGTGTAACCATACGTCAACGTAGATGAGGATTTGCTGGGCACTGCTGGAGAAACAAAGATGAGCTCGCAAGCGATGTTTTACTTTGGTTACCAACTCACGGCAACAGGCACCAGGGAGACCTGCGAAAACATATATCGATCAGCTTACAAATGATACTGGGTGTCTGGTTAACGAACTACCTAATGCCATGGGTGACAGAGATGAATGGAAGAAACGTGTCGTGGAATGCCGAGCTAGCTCGACGCAGTAGTAGTAGTGTGTTGTGTGTGTGTGTTTGTGTATGTGTATATGTGTGTGTTGTGTGGTGTGTGTGTGTTGTGTGGTGTGTGTGTGTGTGTGTGTGTGTGTGTGGTGTGTGTGTGTTCTGTGTGTGTGGTGTGTGTGTGTGGTGTGTGTGTATATATGTGTGTGTGTTGTGTGGTGTATGTGTGTGTTGTGTGGTGTGTGTTTGTGTATTTGTGTGGTGTGTGTTTGTGTATGTGTATATTCATATATTCATTCATCCATATATATATATATATCTGAGCAGTGTCTGTCCTGTCCTGTCCTGTGTTGTCACTGAACTACTTTCTCAAACTTTTGTGAAATCGTACCAAACTTCTGGAATGCACATATCTCTCCCGTCGGTATGTCCTAAGGGGATTTTTTAAAATAAATGTTCTAATGTTGTTTTGTTTTTTTGGGGAATTTTTGGGGGAAATTTTTTTTCCCCAACTTAAGTTTTCAACTTCAATTGTTTATAAAATGTGATATCACGTATATTACAAATACATTTGTGCAAAATAATTGTTTGAATTATGATTGGTTTAAACCATGACAAAACGGCAACTCAGGTACACTCATTTATCTATATATCTACACATCTGGGCAGTGTCTGTGTTGACACTTAACGACTCCCTCAAACTTTTGTTTCCGTGGTTGTGAAGTGTTTTTAATAACGTTGTGGTGGTTTTGAATCACGTGGTGGTGAGGTATTTTGAATTATGTGGTGGTGAGGTGTTTTTAAATCACATGGTGGTGAGGTGTTTTTAAATCACATGGTGGTGAGGTGTTTTTAAATCACATGGTGGTGAGGTGTTTTGAATTACGTGGTGGTGAGGTGTTTTGAATTACGTGGTGGTGAGGTGTTTTGAATTATGTGGTGGTGAGGTGTTTTTAAATGATGTGGTGGTGAGGTGTTTTTACATCACATGGTGGTGACGTGTTTTGAATTACGTTGTGGTGAGGTGTTTTTATATCACATGGTGGTGAGGTGTTTTGAATTACGTGGTGGTGAGGTGTTTTGAATTACGTTGTGGTGAGGTGTTTTTATATCACATGGTGGTGAGGTGTTTTGAATTACTTGGTGGTGAGGTGTTTTGAATTACTTGGTGGTGAGGTGTTTTTATTACGTGGTGGTGAGGTGTTTTGAATTACTTGGTGGTGAGGTGTTTTGAATTACTTGGTGGTGAGGTGTTTTGAATTACTTGGTGGTGAGGTATTTTGAATTACGTGGCTGTGAGGTGTTTTGAATTACGTGGTGGTGAGGTGTTTTGAATTACTTGGTGGTGAGGTGTTTTGAATTACTTGGTGGTGAGGTGTTTTGAATTACGTGGTGGTGAGGTGTTTTTAATTACTTGGTGGTGAGGTGTTTTGAATTACGTGGTGGTGAGGTTTTTGAATTACTTGGTGGTGAGGTGTTTTGAATTACTTGGTGGTGAGGTGTTTTAAATTACTTGGTGGTGAGGTTTTTGAATTACTTGGTGGTGAGGTGTTTTGAATTACGTGGTGGTGAGGTGTAATCGTCCCAAATTTCCAGTCTGCACCTACCCCTCCCCTATGTATGTGCTGAGGGGTTCTTTCTTGAAAAAAAAACATTCAACCTAAATCTTCAACCTAAATTGCCTATAAAAATGTAATATCACAAACACAACAAATACATTTGTGCAAAATAATTATTTGTATTATGATTGGTGTAAATCATGACAACACAGCAACTCAGATACAGTCATTATCCTCAGCTAAAATAAGCCTGTACCTCAGTAACGACGCTGCGCGAGCCGAGCCAAGCTAGTATCTATATTATAATAGCCGTAGATGATTCTGTCTGTCTGTCTGTCTATCTGTTGGGTGTCTGTCCGGGGTGTGGCTTACTCGGTTTGCAGAGTAGCTCCACCCATAGCTCCACCCATTCTGGGAGTGGCTATAAACAAATATCCACCATTTTATTAACTCGCATAGCTTTGAGTCCTGTTTTGTAGGCCCGTGGTGTCTTGCTCTCCCCCAGTTTTATTTCAAATCAAATTCGATAAATCATTTCATTTTTCACAGTCGCTAACATAGTTTTAGACTCGGTTGAAAAAAAACGGGAAGAAAATCCGATGAAAGTTGCCGTTTATAGAACGAAATGAATTCTCAAAGGCCTGTAACTTCAAGGCCATTGAGTCTCTCTCACGCCTTTATCTCCAATCTAACTCACCATATGATTTCATTTTTATCGATGGTTTTACTTTTAGACTCGGTGTCAGCAATAATTGAGAACAATCCACACACGCGGGAAAATGCAGAGATATATTTTTTAAAATCGCGTCATGGTGTATCATACACCGCCCAACATGACACCGCCGGCAATGTGTCGATATATATTAAAAATTCGCTTTTGCTTTTCCGTTATGATATATTACTATTTCGTTTGATGATAGTCGTCACAAAAACGTCAACAATGATGCCGACATATATTTCTTCGTTTTTATTTCATTCAACATATTAGCCGGAAGTAAAATATGTTTCAGGAAATTACCGAGAGATATTTCTTCGTTTTTTTTATTAGTTATGTGCGCATACACTTTAAATAGGTTTATTTGAAATCTTTAATTTTCCACAAACATTCCACACACGCGGGAAAATGCAGAGATATATTTTTTAAAATCGCGTCATGGTGTATCATACACCGCCCAACATGACACCGACGGCAATGTGTCGATATCTATTTTAAATTCGATATATCATTTCATTTTTCACAGTCGCTAACATAGTTTTAGACTCGGTTGAAAAAAAACGAGAAGAAAATCCGATGAAAGTTGCCGTTTATAGAACGAAATGAATTCTCAAATGCCTGTAACTTCAAGGCCATTGAGTCTCTCTCACGCCTTTATCTCCAATCTAACTCACCATATGATTTCATTTTTATCGATGGTTTTAGAGTCGGTGTCAGCAATAATTGAGAACATTCCACACACGCGGGAAAATGCAGATATATTTTTTAAAATCGCGTCATGGTGTATCATACACCGCCTAACATGACACCGACGGCAACGTGTCGATACATATTAAAAATTCGATATATCATTTCATTTTTCACAGTCGCTAACATAGTTTTCGACTCGGTTGAAAAAAAACGGGAAGGAAATCCAATGAAAGTTGCCGTTTATAGAACGAAATGAATTCTCAAACGCCTGTAACTTCAACTTCAAGGCCATTGAGTCTCTCTCACGCCTTTATCTCCAATCTAACTCACCATATGATTTCATTTTTATCGATGGTTTTGGACTCGGTGTCAGCAATAATTGAGAACATTCCACACACGCGGGAAAATGCAGAGATATATTTTTAAAAATCGCGTCATGGTGTATCATACACCGCCCAACATGACACCGACGGCAACGTGTCGATATATATTAAAAATTCGCTTTTGCTTTTCCGTTAAGATATATTACTTTTTCGTTTGATGACAGTCGTCACAAAAACGTCAACAATGATGCCGACATATATTTCTTCGTTTTTATTTAATTCAACATTATTAGCCGGAAGTAAAATATGTTTCAGGAAATTACCGAGAGATATTTCTTCGTTTTTTAAAATTAGTTATGTGCGAATACACTTTAAATAGGTTTATTTGAAATCTTTAATTTTCCACAATATAATTTACTTGCCATTTATCATTTGATGATTACGAGACAAATTCCTCTTGAGGATCGTGACAATTCATGCGCTGCGTGGAAACTTCTATTTCCAAAATGAATGAGACGATCGATGAAGAACGCAGACTTGAACAGGATGCAGCAAGAAAACGAATGAGACGGGCGAACGAGTCCATCGACGAACGTCAATGCAAACTTGCGGGGTCACCCGTGGGAATCCCACGGGCATGGATGTGTGTGACATTTCGACATATTGAGTTAGATGCTGCACATTCATTTTTACAAAATGGTTACTGGCAAGTCATTAGATCCAGAAATGGTGTAAAAACCACCGTTTAGAGGCCATTTTTCCCCGCAAAGCGGGGGTTGGCCTTTTCGGGGACCGTGGTAGTTGTTGTTTTTTTGTCCCCTTTTTGAAGCAATGTTTTACGGCCGGATGCCCTTCCTGACGCCAACCCTTTTTGCCGCCTTCAACGACAAACAGGGAATTACCAGTGAACTGGTACTCAATTAGCCGACCTCGGAAGGATGACAGGCTGAGTCAACCCCCCTGGCATTAATTCGGCGATCGACCGAGATTCGAACCCAGGATCCTAAGCCGGCACCCTAGCCGCTAGCCCAACACCAGAAATGGTGTCATGAACACAATTTATTTACGCACAAGCACAAAAGCAAGACGGGCCGATTTCCGATTCCGACGGGCCGACGGGCGAGACGGGCCGATTTCCGATTCCGACGGGCCGATTTGGAGCAAGAAAAAGAACGAGACGGGAGAAAAAGGAGAGAAACGAGACGGGGAAAGCCGATTGGAGAGGCGAGTGAGGCGCGATTGGAGAGGAGTGTGAGGCGCGATTGGAGAGGAGTGTGAGGCACGATTGGAGAGGAGTGTGAGGCGTGATTGGAGAGGAGTGTGAGGCACGATTGGAGAGGAGTGATTGGAGGGGAGTGTGAGGCACGATTGGAGAGGAGTGTGAGGCACGATTGGAGAGGGGTGTGAGGCGCGATTGGAGAGGAGTGTGAGGCGCGATTGGAGAGGAGTGTGAGGCGCGATTGGAGAGGCGTGTGAAGGATTGCAGAGGAGAGGAGTGTGAGGGATTGGAGAGGTGAGGGATTGGAAAGGAGAGGGATGTGAGGGTTTGGAGAGGAGAGGAGTGCTAGGTGGAGAGAGGAGAGTGTCAGGTGGAGACAGGAGAGTGTCAGGTGGAGACAGGAGAGTGTCAGGTGGAGAGGAGTGAGGGGTCACATATTATGTGAAATAACTAAATTCACACCATTTCTGGATCTGATGACTTGCCAGTAACCATTTTGTAAAAATGAATGTGCAGCATATAACTCAATATGTCGAAATGTCACACACATCCATGCCCGTGGGATTCCCACGGGTGACCCCGCTAGTCTATATTATAATAGCCGTAGATGATTCTGTCTGTCTGTCTGTCTATCTGTTGGGTGTCTGTCCGGGGTGTGGCTTACTCGGTTTGCAGAGTAGCTCCACCCATAGCTCCACCCATTCTGGGAGTGGCTATAAACAAATATCCACCATTTTATTAACTCGCATAGCTTTGAGTCCTGTTTTGTAGGCCCGTGGTGTCTTGCTCTCCCCCAGTTTTATTTCAAATCAAATTCGATAAATCATTTCATTTTTCACAGTCGCTAACATAGTTTTAGACTCGGTTGAAAAAAAACGGGAAGAAAATCCGATGAAAGTTGCCGTTTATAGAACGAAATGAATTCTCAAAGGCCTGTAACTTCAAGGCCATTGAGTCTCTCTCACGCCTTTATCTCCAATCTAACTCACCATATGATTTCATTTTTATCGATGGTTTTACTTTTAGACTCGGTGTCAGCAATAATTGAGAACAATCCACACACGCGGGAAAATGCAGAGATATATTTTTTAAAATCGCGTCATGGTGTATCATACACCGCCCAACATGACACCGCCGGCAATGTGTCGATATATATTAAAAATTCGCTTTTGCTTTTCCGTTATGATATATTACTATTTCGTTTGATGATAGTCGTCACAAAAACGTCAACAATGATGCCGACATATATTTCTTCGTTTTTATTTCATTCAACATATTAGCCGGAAGTAAAATATGTTTCAGGAAATTACCGAGAGATATTTCTTCGTTTTTTTTATTAGTTATGTGCGCATACACTTTAAATAGGTTTATTTGAAATCTTTAATTTTCCACAAACATTCCACACACGCGGGAAAATGCAGAGATATATTTTTTAAAATCGCGTCATGGTGTATCATACACCGCCCAACATGACACCGACGGCAATGTGTCGATATCTATTTTAAATTCGATATATCATTTCATTTTTCACAGTCGCTAACATAGTTTTAGACTCGGTTGAAAAAAAACGAGAAGAAAATCCGATGAAAGTTGCCGTTTATAGAACGAAATGAATTCTCAAATGCCTGTAACTTCAAGGCCATTGAGTCTCTCTCACGCCTTTATCTCCAATCTAACTCACCATATGATTTCATTTTTATCGATGGTTTTAGAGTCGGTGTCAGCAATAATTGAGAACATTCCACACACGCGGGAAAATGCAGATATATTTTTTAAAATCGCGTCATGGTGTATCATACACCGCCTAACATGACACCGACGGCAACGTGTCGATACATATTAAAAATTCGATATATCATTTCATTTTTCACAGTCGCTAACATAGTTTTCGACTCGGTTGAAAAAAAACGGGAAGGAAATCCAATGAAAGTTGCCGTTTATAGAACGAAATGAATTCTCAAACGCCTGTAACTTCAACTTCAAGGCCATTGAGTCTCTCTCACGCCTTTATCTCCAATCTAACTCACCATATGATTTCATTTTTATCGATGGTTTTGGACTCGGTGTCAGCAATAATTGAGAACATTCCACACACGCGGGAAAATGCAGAGATATATTTTTAAAAATCGCGTCATGGTGTATCATACACCGCCCAACATGACACCGACGGCAACGTGTCGATATATATTAAAAATTCGCTTTTGCTTTTCCGTTAAGATATATTACTTTTTCGTTTGATGACAGTCGTCACAAAAACGTCAACAATGATGCCGACATATATTTCTTCGTTTTTATTTAATTCAACATTATTAGCCGGAAGTAAAATATGTTTCAGGAAATTACCGAGAGATATTTCTTCGTTTTTTAAAATTAGTTATGTGCGAATACACTTTAAATAGGTTTATTTGAAATCTTTAATTTTCCACAATATAATTTACTTGCCATTTATCATTTGATGATTACGAGACAAATTCCTCTTGAGGATCGTGACAATTCATGCGCTGCGTGGAAACTTCTATTTCCAAAATGAATGAGACGATCGATGAAGAACGCAGACTTGAACAGGATGCAGCAAGAAAACGAATGAGACGGGCGAACGAGTCCATCGACGAACGTCAATGCAAACTTGCGGGGTCACCCGTGGGAATCCCACGGGCATGGATGTGTGTGACATTTCGACATATTGAGTTAGATGCTGCACATTCATTTTTACAAAATGGTTACTGGCAAGTCATTAGATCCAGAAATGGTGTAAAAACCACCGTTTAGAGGCCATTTTTCCCCGCAAAGCGGGGGTTGGCCTTTTCGGGGACCGTGGTAGTTGTTGTTTTTTTGTCCCCTTTTTGAAGCAATGTTTTACGGCCGGATGCCCTTCCTGACGCCAACCCTTTTTGCCGCCTTCAACGACAAACAGGGAATTACCAGTGAACTGGTACTCAATTAGCCGACCTCGGAAGGATGACAGGCTGAGTCAACCCCCCTGGCATTAATTCGGCGATCGACCGAGATTCGAACCCAGGATCCTAAGCCGGCACCCTAGCCGCTAGCCCAACACCAGAAATGGTGTCATGAACACAATTTATTTACGCACAAGCACAAAAGCAAGACGGGCCGATTTCCGATTCCGACGGGCCGACGGGCGAGACGGGCCGATTTCCGATTCCGACGGGCCGATTTGGAGCAAGAAAAAGAACGAGACGGGAGAAAAAGGAGAGAAACGAGACGGGGAAAGCCGATTGGAGAGGCGAGTGAGGCGCGATTGGAGAGGAGTGTGAGGCGCGATTGGAGAGGAGTGTGAGGCACGATTGGAGAGGAGTGTGAGGCGTGATTGGAGAGGAGTGTGAGGCACGATTGGAGAGGAGTGATTGGAGGGGAGTGTGAGGCACGATTGGAGAGGAGTGTGAGGCACGATTGGAGAGGGGTGTGAGGCGCGATTGGAGAGGAGTGTGAGGCGCGATTGGAGAGGAGTGTGAGGCGCGATTGGAGAGGCGTGTGAAGGATTGCAGAGGAGAGGAGTGTGAGGGATTGGAGAGGTGAGGGATTGGAAAGGAGAGGGATGTGAGGGTTTGGAGAGGAGAGGAGTGCTAGGTGGAGAGAGGAGAGTGTCAGGTGGAGACAGGAGAGTGTCAGGTGGAGACAGGAGAGTGTCAGGTGGAGAGGAGTGAGGGGTCACATATTATGTGAAATAACTAAATTCACACCATTTCTGGATCTGATGACTTGCCAGTAACCATTTTGTAAAAATGAATGTGCAGCATATAACTCAATATGTCGAAATGTCACACACATCCATGCCCGTGGGATTCCCACGGGTGACCCCGCTAGTCTATATTATAATAGCCGTAGATGATTCTGTCTGTCTGTCTGTTGGGCGTCTGTCCGGGGTGTGGCTTACTCGGTTTGCAGAGTAGCTCCACCCATTCTGGGAGAGGCTTCGCTTCATATAAACAAATATCCACCATTTTATTAACTCGCATAGCTTTGAGGCCTGTTTTGTAGGCCCGTGGTGTCTTGATCTCTCTCCCAGTTTTATTTCAAATCAAATTCGATATATCATTTCATTTTTCACAGTCGCTAACATAGTTTTAGACTCGGTTGAAAAAAAACGGGAAGAAAATCCGATGAAACTTGCCGTTTATAGAACGAAATGAATTCTCAAAGGCCTGTAACTTCAAGGCCATTGAGTCTCTCTCACGCCTTTATCTCCAATCTAACTCACCATCTGATTTCATTTTTATCGATGGTTTTGGACTCGGTGTCAGCAACGCGGGAAAATGCAGAGATATATTTTTTAAAATACACAATATCACCGCCAACCGCCCAACCGCCAACAACCACCCAATATGTATCATACACCGCCAAACATGTATCATACACCGCCCAACATGACAGACGGCAACATGTCGACATTATCGCTTTTTCTTTAAACCGAGTGAACCGAGCCGAACCGAATAAACCGAATGAATTCACCGTTTACTTATGATGACAGTCGTCACAAAACGACATATATTTCTTCGTTTTTATTTCATTCAACATTATTAGCCGGAAGTAAAATATGGTTCAGGAAATTACCGAGAGATATTTCTTCGTTTCTTTATTTATTAGTTATTTGCGCATACACTTTAAATAGGTTTATTTGAAATCTTTAATTTTCACAATGTAATATATTTGTCATTTGATGATGACGAGACACTTCCTCTTGACTCGTGACAATTCATGCGTTGCGTGGAAACTTCCATTTCCAAAATGAATGACACAGTCGATGAAGAACGACTCGGTGTCAGCAACGCGGGAAAATGCAGAGATAAATTTTAAAAAAATACACCATATCACAGCCCAACACCGCCCAACAGCCAACAAGTATCATACACCGCCCAACATGACACAGACAGCAACATGTCGACATTATCGCTTTTTCTTTAAACCGAGTGAACTGAGCCGAACCGAATACACCGAGTGAATTCACCGAGCTAATTTCATCCAATTCCACCGAGTTTCATGAAACCGAGAGATATTTCTTCGTTTTTATTTTCTTAGTTACCAGCAGAAGTACCCAGCGTTGCCGGGCGGGGGAGGGGAGGGGGGAAGGGCACGTACACTTTAAACATGTATATACATGTGGGATGTGGGATATATACATGTGGGACATGTGTACGTGTGTGTGTGTGTACGTGTGTGTGTGTGTACGTGTGTGTGTGTACGTGTGTGTGTGTACATGTGTGTGTGTGTGTGTGTGTGTGTGTGTGTGTGTGTGTGTGTGTGTGTGTGCGCGCGTGCATATGTGTGTGTGTGTGTGTATATATGTGTGTGTATGTGTATGTAGGCTAACCCCCGCTCTAGCAGGGAAAATGGCCTTAAAATGCATGTTGTTGTTGTTGTATGTGTATATAAACTAGGGCATGCCCGTACGTGGGTGCCCGTTCCTTGCCAAAAAAAAAAAAAAACGCTACCCGTACGCTCTACCCCGCCCGTACGCCCGTACGCCCGTACGCCCGTAAACAAAAAAAACAACGCTCTTCGCTTCCGCCCTTCGCTCTGACTGAATTGGGAGAAATAATGCGCATAAGAAATCGAGAAATTATTATTTTCTCCGGAAGAAATCGAATTACGAACCGTAATGGCGCACGCGCTCGGCTCGGCTCGCTCTCACATCGGCCACGCCTACGCAACAACGCGTTCTGTGATTGGCTGCCGGAAGTGAAGTCTTCACTGTCCGGAAGGTCGCAAATCGCAGTTACGATGAATCGCAAATTAGTTTTAATTAGTTTTAAAACATAGTTTAACGCCAACATAGTTTGCCAACGTGAAATAAATGAATACGCTCTCAAATGTGCCGTCCGAGGCAGAGTCTGTTCGCCACGTTCGGCACACGTGATAGCTCGCTGCTCTCTGATTGGTTGAATCGTTTTTTGGACATAGCTCGGTAACTACTTCTCCGATTAATATGAAACCTTGAAAAGGCACATCCTCGGGTCCCCAGCAATATACCTGGCAAGTTTAAAGTATATCGGACCCGTGGTTGTCGAGAAACAGCGGTCACAGACATACAGACATACATACATACATACATACATACATACATACATACATACATACATACACACAGAGATTACTGGAATTATAGATAGATGTCTGTGTGTGTGTGTATGTGTGTATATGTGTCTGTACGTGTGTGTGTGTGTGTGTGTGTGTGTGTGTGTGTGTGTGTGTGTGTGTGTGTGTGTGTGTGTGTGTGTGTGTGTGTGTGTGTGGAGATGTATATATGTGTATAATGTGCATATATGTGTATATGTGGATACATATGTGTATATGTGTCTGTACGTGTGTGTGTGTGTGTGTGTGTGTGCATGTGTGTCGATGTACGTGTGTGTGTATGTGTATATGTGTGTGGGTGTATATGTGTGTGTGTGTGTGTGTATATGTAAACATGGGCCGGTGTGTGTGTAAAGTGTGAGGAGGTATTGGAGAGGAAAATGCAGAGATATATTTTTTTAAATCGCGCCATGATGATAAACGAAAATACACCGCCTAAAATAACAGTCGACATATATTTAAAATTCGTCACACACATCTATGCCCGTGCGATTCCCACGGGTGGGAATCCCACGGGCATGGATGTGTGTGACATTTCGACATATTGAGTTAGATGCTGCGCCTGCACATTCAGTTATATAAAATGGTTACTGGCAATTGATCACATCCACAAATGATGTAATCCACACAATTTATGTACTTTACATAACGTTAATAGGAATACATGCCCGACTGCCCGTGTAGATGGGAATGACATATAATTCACCGAAAACGTTGAAGCAACCGCATAATATTACGGTGATGTGTAACTCTGAGTGAGAATAGTTCTGAATTTTAAAAACTTTCTTCTGATATTTGTGATTTATTTCAAACAAACTGTATTTCCCATCTCCACGGGCATGTATTCCTATTAACGTTATGTAAAGTACATAAATTGTGTGGATTACATCATTTGTGGATGTGATCAATTGCCAGTAACCATTTTATATAACTGAATGTGCAGGTGCAGCATCGAACTCAATATGTCGACATGTCACACACATCCATGCCCGTGGGATTCCCACCCGTGGGAATCCCACGGGCATAGATGTGTGTGACGAATTTTAAATATATGTCGACTGTTATTTTAGGCGGTGTATTTTCGTTTATCATCATGGCGCGATTTAAAAATATATATCTGCATTTTCCTCTCCAATACCTCCTCACACTTTACACACACACCGGCCCATGTTTACATATACACACACACACACATATACACCCACACACATATACACATGCACACACGTACATCGACACACATGCACACACGTACATCGACAACACACATGCACACACACACACACACACACGTACAGACACATATACACATATGCAAATATGTATACACATATGTATCCACATATACACATATATGCACATTATACACATATATACATCTCCCCACACACACACACACACACACAAAAACAGACACACACACACACACACGTACAGACACATATACACACATACACACACACACAGACATATATATACACACATACAACAACAACATGCATTTTAAGGCCATTTTCCCTGCGAGAGCGGGGGTTAGCCTACATACACACACACACACATGCGCACACACGCACACACACAGACCTACACACACACACACACGTACACACACACACGTACACATGTCCCACATGTATATATCCCACATCCCACATGTATATACATGTTTAAAGTGTACGTGCCCTTCCCCCCTCCCCCGCCCGGCAACGCTGGGTACTTCTGCTGGTAACTAATAAAATAAAAACGAAGAAATATCTCTCGGTTTCATGAAACTCGGTGGAATTGGATGAAATTCGCTCGGTGAATTCACTCGGTGTATTCGGTTCGGCTCGGTTCACTCGGTTTAAAGAAAAAGTGATACTGTCGACATGTTGCTGTCTGTGTCATGTTGGGCGGTGTATGATACTTGTTGGCTGTTGGGCGGTGTTGGGCTGTGATATGGTGTATTTTTTTAAAATTTATCTCTGCATTTTCCCGCGTTGCTGACACCGAGTCGTTCTTCATCGACTGTGTCATTCATTTTGGAAATGGAAGTTTCCACGCAACGCATGAATTGTCACGAGTCAAGAGGAAGTGTCTCGTCATCATCAAATGACAAATAAATTACATTGTGAAAATTAAAGATTTCAAATAAACCTATTTAAAGTGTATGCGCAATAACTAATAAATAAAGAAACGAAGAAATATCTCTCGTTAATTTCCTGAACCATATTTTACTTCCGGCTAATAATGTTGAATGAAATAAAAACGAAGAAATATATGTCGTTTTGTGACGACTGTCATCAAAAGTAAACGGTGAATTCACTCGGTTTATTCGGTTCGGCTCGGTTCACTCGGTTTAAAGAAAAAGCGATAATGTCGACATGTTGCCGTCTGTCATGTTGGGCGGTGTATGATACATGTTGTGCGGTGTATGATACATATTGGGTGGTTGTTGGCGGTTGGGCGGTGGGCGGTTATATGGTGTATTTTTTAAAATATATCTCTGCATTTTCCCGCGTTGCTGACACCGAGTCCAAAACCATCGATAAAAATGAAATCATATGGTGAGTTAGATTGGAGATAAAGGCGTGAGAGAGACTCAATGGCCTTGAAGTTACAGGCCTTTGAGAATTCATTTCGTTCTATAAACGGCAACTTTCATCGGATTTTCTTCCCGTTTTTTTTCAACCGAGTCTAAAACTATGTTAGCGACTGTGATAAATTCGATGATATATCGAATTTGATTTGAAATAAAACTGGGAGAGAGATCAAGACACCACGGGCCTACAAAACAGGCCTCAAAGCTATGCGAGTTAATAAAATGGTGGATATTTGTTTATATGAAGCGAAGCCTCTCCCAGAATGGGTGGAGCTACTCTGCAAACCGAGTAAGCCACACCCCGGACAGACGCCCAACAGACAGACAGACAGAATCATCTACGGCTATTATAATATAGACTAGCGGGGTCACCCGTGGGAATCCCACGGGCATGGATGTGTGTGACATTTCGACATATTGAGTTATATGCTGCACATTCATTTTTACAAAATGGTTACTGGCAAGTCATCAGATCCAGAAATGGTGTGAATTTAGTTATTTCACATAATATGTGACCCCTCACTCCTCTCCACCTGACACTCTCCTGTCTCCACCTGACACTCTCCTGTCTCCACCTGACACTCTCCTCTCTCCACCTAGCACTCCTCTCCTCTCCAAACCCTCACCTCTCCAATCCCTCACACTCCTCTCCTCTGCAATCCTTCACACGCCTCTCCAATCGCGCCTCACACTCCTCTCCAATCGCGCCTCACACTCCTCTCCAATCGCGCCTCACACCCCTCTCCAATCGTGCCTCACACTCCTCTCCAATCGTGCCTCACACTCCCCTCCAATCACTCCTCTCCAATCGTGCCTCACACTCCTCTCCAATCACGCCTCACACTCCTCTCCAATCGTGCCTCACACTCCTCTCCAATCGCGCCTCACACTCCTCTCCAATCGCGCCTCACTCGCCTCTCCAATCGGCTTTCCCCGTCTCGTTTCTCTCCTTTTTCTCCCGTCTCGTTCTTTTTCTTGCTCCAAATCGGCCCGTCGGAATCGGAAATCGGCCCGTCTCGCCCGTCGGCCCGTCGGAATCGGAAATCGGCCCGTCTTGCTTTTGTGCTTGTGCGTAAATAAATTGTGTTCATGACACCATTTCTGGTGTTGGGCTAGCGGCTAGGGTGCCGGCTTAGGATCCTGGGTTCGAATCTCGGTCGATCGCCGAATTAATGCCAGGGGGGTTGACTCAGCCTGTCATCCTTCCGAGGTCGGCTAATTGAGTACCAGTTCACTGGTAATTCCCTGTTTGTCGTTGAAGGCGGCAAAAAGGGTTGGCGTCAGGAAGGGCATCCGGCCGTAAAACATTGCTTCAAAAAGGGGACAAAAAAACAACAACTACCACGGTCCCCGAAAAGGCCAACCCCCGCTTTGCGGGGAAAAATGGCCTCTAAACGGTGGTTTTTACACCATTTCTGGATCTAATGACTTGCCAGTAACCATTTTGTAAAAATGAATGTGCAGCATCTAACTCAATATGTCGAAATGTCACACACATCCATGCCCGTGGGATTCCCACGGGTGACCCCGCAAGTTTGCATTGACGTTCGTCGATGGACTCGTTCGCCCGTCTCATTCGTTTTCTTGCTGCATCCTGTTCAAGTCTGCGTTCTTCATCGATCGTCTCATTCATTTTGGAAATAGAAGTTTCCACGCAGCGCATGAATTGTCACGATCCTCAAGAGGAATTTGTCTCGTAATCATCAAATGATAAATGGCAAGTAAATTATATTGTGGAAAATTAAAGATTTCAAATAAACCTATTTAAAGTGTATTCGCACATAACTAATTTTAAAAAACGAAGAAATATCTCTCGGTAATTTCCTGAAACATATTTTACTTCCGGCTAATAATGTTGAATTAAATAAAAACGAAGAAATATATGTCGGCATCATTGTTGACGTTTTTGTGACGACTGTCATCAAACGAAAAAGTAATATATCTTAACGGAAAAGCAAAAGCGAATTTTTAATATATATCGACACGTTGCCGTCGGTGTCATGTTGGGCGGTGTATGATACACCATGACGCGATTTTTAAAAATATATCTCTGCATTTTCCCGCGTGTGTGGAATGTTCTCAATTATTGCTGACACCGAGTCCAAAACCATCGATAAAAATGAAATCATATGGTGAGTTAGATTGGAGATAAAGGCGTGAGAGAGACTCAATGGCCTTGAAGTTGAAGTTACAGGCGTTTGAGAATTCATTTCGTTCTATAAACGGCAACTTTCATTGGATTTCCTTCCCGTTTTTTTTCAACCGAGTCGAAAACTATGTTAGCGACTGTGAAAAATGAAATGATATATCGAATTTTTAATATGTATCGACACGTTGCCGTCGGTGTCATGTTAGGCGGTGTATGATACACCATGACGCGATTTTAAAAAATATATCTGCATTTTCCCGCGTGTGTGGAATGTTCTCAATTATTGCTGACACCGACTCTAAAACCATCGATAAAAATGAAATCATATGGTGAGTTAGATTGGAGATAAAGGCGTGAGAGAGACTCAATGGCCTTGAAGTTACAGGCATTTGAGAATTCATTTCGTTCTATAAACGGCAACTTTCATCGGATTTTCTTCTCGTTTTTTTTCAACCGAGTCTAAAACTATGTTAGCGACTGTGAAAAATGAAATGATATATCGAATTTAAAATAGATATCGACACATTGCCGTCGGTGTCATGTTGGGCGGTGTATGATACACCATGACGCGATTTTAAAAAATATATCTCTGCATTTTCCCGCGTGTGTGGAATGTTTGTGGAAAATTAAAGATTTCAAATAAACCTATTTAAAGTGTATGCGCACATAACTAATAAAAAAAACGAAGAAATATCTCTCGGTAATTTCCTGAAACATATTTTACTTCCGGCTAATATGTTGAATGAAATAAAAACGAAGAAATATATGTCGGCATCATTGTTGACGTTTTTGTGACGACTATCATCAAACGAAATAGTAATATATCATAACGGAAAAGCAAAAGCGAATTTTTAATATATATCGACACATTGCCGGCGGTGTCATGTTGGGCGGTGTATGATACACCATGACGCGATTTTAAAAAATATATCTCTGCATTTTCCCGCGTGTGTGGATTGTTCTCAATTATTGCTGACACCGAGTCTAAAAGTAAAACCATCGATAAAAATGAAATCATATGGTGAGTTAGATTGGAGATAAAGGCGTGAGAGAGACTCAATGGCCTTGAAGTTACAGGCCTTTGAGAATTCATTTCGTTCTATAAACGGCAACTTTCATCGGATTTTCTTCCCGTTTTTTTTCAACCGAGTCTAAAACTATGTTAGCGACTGTGAAAAATGAAATGATTTATCGAATTTGATTTGAAATAAAACTGGGGGAGAGCAAGACACCACGGGCCTACAAAACAGGACTCAAAGCTATGCGAGTTAATAAAATGGTGGATATTTGTTTATAGCCACTCCCAGAATGGGTGGAGCTATGGGTGGAGCTACTCTGCAAACCGAGTAAGCCACACCCCGGACAGACACCCAACAGATAGACAGACAGACAGACAGAATCATCTACGGCTATTATAATATAGATATCTGTGCAGTGTCTGTGTTGTGTTGCCACTGAACTACTCCCTCAAACTTTCGTGAAATCGTACCAAACTTCTGGTATGCAGCTACCTCTCCCGTCGGTATGTCCTAAGTGTATTGCTTTTTTTAATTTTCCATTTTTTTTTTTTCCTCAGGAATTTTTTTTTTTTCCAACTTGTTTTCAACTTCAATTGTTTATAAAATGTAATATCACGTATATTACAAATACATTTGTGTATTATGATTGTTTGAATTATGATTTTTTTTTTTTTTTTTTTTGTAGACAAGATCGAGGCTCATGAAAGAGCTAACCGACACACAAAACACAAAAAACAAGGGGAGCGGCAGACAAGATGGGGAGAGAGGGGGAAGGACACAAAAGAGAGGGGGAAGAGGGGGAAGGACACAAACACAACATTTGAAAGCAGGGACATCGGGAGGACTTGGGGGGAGGTGGGAGAGGATTAAAACATATGAACACTGCAAGGACTCTGGGGTGAATTACCGGGGGTAGAAAAGATCAAGGTTTTCGATGGGGGACGATAAGAGATGGTGGTGAACAGCTGTTTTAAAGACCTGGAGGGATGAGTGGGATTGAAGGGAGTGGGGGAGTTTGTTCCAGAGGCGGGAGAAAAGGGGAATGAAAGAGTGAAGGTGAGCAGAGAGCCTAGACTTTGGCAGTTTAACCATAAGAGGGTTGCAGGCAGATCGTGTGCGACCTGAAGGAATATTGGGGGGACAGAGCACAGAGAGAGCTGGGGGAGCAAGGCCGGAGAGGAGTCGGTAGAAGACAGAAAGACCACCAACCTGCCTGCGGTGAGTGAGTGAAAGGCCCTCGGCGTTGACTACATCGCAGGAGATTCCAATGATTCTGAAAGCTTTTTGGCCTCAACAGCGTGAAGCCGAGCAAGGTGTGAGGCAGGAGCACCAGCCCAGAGGGGGGAACAGTATTCCATTGAGCTGCGGATGAAAGCCTTGTATGTGGTGAGGAGCTCAGGTGTGCCAAGGAAGGACTTTGCACGACGGAGGATGCCCAGTCGGCGACTGGCTTTGGAGGCCAGCTTGGAAATGTGGTTTTCCCAAGAAAGATCATGGCAGATAGTGAGACCCAAAAGCTTGAGCGACAGAACTTCTTGGAGAGGATTGTTGAGAAAGTAGATGGGAGGGTTGTCCAGTCGGTCCTTTCGGAGAGACATTGTAAGAGTGTGAGATTTGTCAGGATTGAAAGACATGTTCCACTTGTTTGACCAGTCTGTGATTTTGTCCAGGTCTGCAGAGAGTGAGGAGGCTGCAGATTGCCGATCTGAGGGATGAGGAATGGAGTGACAGAGAGTAGAGTCGTCAGCAAAGAGATAGAGAGGATTTTCAAGAGAGTCAGAGAGATCATTGATGAAGACCAGAAAAAGCACAGGGCCCAGAACACTACCTTGGGGAACTCCAGCCTGAACAGGAAGAGGAGATGAGAGAAACCCATTCAGGGCCACACGTTGACTACGACCAGAGAGGAAGTCCGCCAGCCATGCGTGGAGATTTCCATGGATACCAAAGGAGGAGAGTTTGGAGAGCAGAGCAGGGTGCCAGACCGTATCGAAGGCACGTGAAATGTCAAGGGAGACTGCTCTAATTTCCTGTTTGGCGTTGAGGACCTCCATCCATTGTTGAGAAAGCAGAAGCAGCATGTCCAGAGTAGAGTGACCAGGTCTGAAACCAAATTGATGATCAGAGATCAAGCCATTGGAGAAGAGGAAAGATTTAATATCTGAAGCAATGATGGATTCCATGACTTTGCTGATAATTGGGAGAAGGCTGATTGGTCTGTAGTTGCTGGGATCTGTTTTTGCACCTTTTTTGTGCAAAGCGGTGATGTTGGCTGATTTCCAAGCAGATGGCAGATGACCTTGAGCAAAAGAGAGGGTGAAGAGAACAGAAAGAGGGAGTGAAAGAGCAGAAGAACATGATTTTAGGACCCGTGGGCTGATGCCGTCAGGACCAGTTGCAGAATCAGAGTCGAGGGTTGACAGAAACTTTTCCACCTTGTCAGGAGGAAAGGACACAGAGTCCAGGAGCAGCTGGGTACGACTGGGTACGGTGGGTACAGAGAGGGATGGGTTTGGGACACAAGATTTAGAGGCAAACACAGAGTTGAGGCATTCAGCTTTTTCACGTGCGGAGTCAGCCGTTAAGCCGTTTGAGGTGAGGGAGGGGATGGAGGGGGAACAAACACCAGAAACAGATTTGACCAGATGCCACCAGGATTTGGAAGAGGGAGACAGATAAGAGAGTTCGGTCTTGAGAATGGTGAGATATTGTTTCCTGGCTCTCCTGAGGGTGGACACACTTGTTTCGGGCTTTGTGAAAGGAAATGAGATTTCCTTCCGTTGGATTTGCTTTCCAGGAGACGAAAGCAAGTTGTTTCAGGGCAACAGCCTCACCACAAGATTCCGTGTACCATGGACGGGAGGAAGGGTATGACAACTGAAGACGAGATGGTATAAATCTGTGCATGAGAGAGAGCAATTTACTTTGAAAGAATTCCCAGGATGAGTTGATGTCAGAGGCGGTAGAGATGGGAGACCAGTCCAGATGATTGATGGCTGCTTGAAGACCGTGCCAGTTGGCCTGAGTGAAATGCCAGACTCGTCGACGCTGAGGAGGCTCTCTGAGAATGGTCAGAGAGATGTCCACTTTGACAAGCACATGATCAGATGAGCCGATTGTAGCAGAAGAAGAGCAGCAGACATTTTCAGGGAAGTTTGTCATAACCAAATCCAGAAGAGAAGATGCTCCGTTGACTGAGATCCGGGTCGGGAAATTGACAGATTGTGTCAGTCCCAGTGAGTCGCAGAAGTCCTTTGCTGAAGAGCCATGGCTGGTGAGAGAGGTACCCACACCCAGCCAACTGGCATGGTGACAATTGAAATCACCACATATGAGGAAGAGAGAGTTGGGATGGGTAGATAGAAGTTGGTCCATATTATCAGACAGTGAGATGTAGATGGAGTCATCGCTGATTGTTGGACGGTACAACACACATATGAACAAAAGGTGGGAGCGAAGGGGAAGCCGTAGCCAAAGGTATTCCTGGGGGTGAGGTGGAGAGAGGGCAGTGGAGGGCGAGTGAGGAAGAGAGTTTTTTATAAAGATAGCAACCCCACCTCCAGGACGAGGCTCAGGTCTATCATACCGGAGGAGGGAGTAACCTGGGAGAGATACCAAGCCATCAGAGACATCATGAAGGAGGAAAGTTTCTGTTAAGCAGATCACATCTGGTTTGTCAGAAGCAACCTGTATGGAGAGGTCAGTCAAGTTTGAGCGAAGGTCCCGGATGTTTGAGGTCCATACCGTTAATGAAGAGGAAGGGGGAGCATCGGGTCCAGAACAGGGGGGGGGGGGGGGGAGGGGTAGGGTAAGATGTGGAAGAGGAGGAAGAGGTAGGGAGAGCTGTTGAAGGTGTGTCAGAGATTTCAGAATAGCTTGGAGAAAGGGAAGAATGGGGCGGACAAAAGGTTTGATGGAGATTGGGTGAGGCACAGTGAGGTGTTATTTGAGGAGGGGGAAGAGCAAGGCAGAAGGTTTGGGGAGATGAAGGTGAAAGTTGGAAGGAGGAAGAAGCAGGGAGGATGCTTTGAGGAGGAGGGGTGAGAGGGGAGTCTAGGAGGGGAGGAGCGAGGGAGAGTCTCGGAAGGGAGGGGTGTGGGAGGAGTTTAGGAGGGAGGGGAGGGAAGGGGCAAGGGGGGAGATTTGAAAGGGATGGGTGATGGGGAGGATTTGGAGGGGAGGGGTGAGATTGGATTTTGAAAAGTGTACGATTCATGGGAAACGAACATTTTTTGCAAAATGAGTTTGAGACCTTCGAGTCAAAAATACGTTTGAGGACACTGGAGGAGGGATGGAGTTCAGGATAGTTTATGGAATGTAGAAAGGAGGAACTGTAAGAGATGGTATTATATATATTTTTTGGAATGAATAGATTTGGTGAGCAAGACGAAAGCATCCTTTTGTAGGAAAAGAAGAAAAGGGTGTTATAATATATGAGAGAAAATAGTTGTTCAGGGGAGAGATTATACATTTCTAACCGCATGATCGCGAACGAAGAACGAACGAACTAAAAGAACAACAAATAAACGAATAAGACCTGGGAAGGAAATTTTTTTTTGGGGTTTTTTTTTTTTTTTTTTGTGAATACAGATATTAAACAAGGAGGTACGGGGTGAACGACTGGTAAACGACTGGATTCATGTAAACCATGACAAAACAGCAACTCAGGTACAATCATTTATCTATATTTCTACATATCTGGGCAGGGCACTGTCTGTTGTCACTGAACTACTCCCTGAAACTTTTGTTTCCGTGGTGGTGAGGTGTTTCTAAACACGTGGTGGTGAGGTGTTTGGAATTACGTGATGGTGAGGTGTTTTGAATTACTTGGTGGCGTGGTGTTTTAAATTACATGGTGGGAAGGTGTTTTGAATTATTTGGTGGTGAGGTGTTTTAAATTACATGGTGGTGAGGTGTTTTGAATTACATGGTGGGAAGGTGTTTTGAATTATGTGGTGGTGAGGTGTTTTAAATTTGGTGGGGGTGAGGTGTTATAAATTACATGGGGGTGAGGTGTTTTAAATTACATGGTGGTGAGGTGTTTTGAATTACATGGTGGTAAGGTGTTTTGAATTATGTGGTGGTAAGGTGTTTTAAATTAAGTAGTGGTGAGGTGTTTTGAATGCCATGGTGGTCAGGTATTTTGAATTACATGGGGGTGAGGTGTTTTGGATTACGTGGTGGTGAGGTGTTTTAAATTTGGTGGGGGTGAGGTGTTATAAATTACATGGGGGTGAGGTGTTTTAAATTACATGGGGGTGAGGTGCTTTAAATTATGTAGTGGTGAGGTGTTTTGAATGCCATGGTGGTCAGGTATTTTGAATTACATGGGGGTGAGGTATTTTGGATTACATAGTGGTGAGGTGTTTTAAATTTGGTGGGGGTGAGGTGTTATAAATTACATGGGGGTGAGGTGTTATAAATTACATGGGGGTGTGGTGTTTTAAATTACATGGTGGTGAGGTGTTTTGAATTACATGGTGGTAAGGTGTTTTGAATTATGTGGTGGTAAGGTGTTTTAAATTATGTAGTGGTGAGGTGTTTTGAATGCCATGGTGGTCAGGTATTTTGAATTACATGGGGGTGAGGTATTTTGGATTACGTGGTGGTGAGGTGTTTTAAATTTGGTGGGGGTGAGGTGTTATAAATTACATGGGGGTGAGGTGTTTTAAATTACATGGGGGTGAGGTGCTTTAAATTACATGGGGGTGAGGTGTTTTAAATTACATGGGGGTGAGGTGTTTTAAATTACATGGGGGTGAGGTGTTTTAAATTACATGGGGGTGAGGTGTTTTAAATTACATGGGGGTGAGGTGTTTTAAATTACATGGGGGTGAGGTGCTTTAAATTACATGGGGGTGAGGTGTTTTAAATTACATGGGGGTGAGGTGTTTTAAATTACATGGGGGTAAGGTGTTTTGAATTACTTGGTGGTGTGGTGTTTTTAATTATGTGGTGGTGAGGTGTTTTGAATTAGTTGGTGATGAGGTGTTTTGAATTACTTGGTGGTGAGGTGTTTTAAATTACATGGTGGTGAGGTGTTTTGAATTACATGGTGGGAAGGTGTTTTGAATTATGTGGTGGTAAGGTGTTTTAAATTATTTAGTGGTGAGGTGTTTTGAATTCCATGGTGGTCAGGTATTTTGAATTACATGGGGGTGAGGTGTTTTGGATTACATAGTGGTGAGGTGTTTTAAATTTGGTGGGGGTGAGGTGTTATAAATTACATGGGGGTGAGGTGTTATAAATTACATGGGGGTGAGGTGTTTTAAATTACATGGTGGTGAGGTGTTTTGAATTACATGGTGGTAAGGTGTTTTGAATTATGTGGTGGTGAGGTGTTTAAAATGACGTGAGGTGTTTTAAATGACGTGGGGTGAGGTGTTTTGAATTAGGTGGGGGTGAGGTATTTTAAATTACATGGGGGTGAGGTGTTTTAAATTACTTAGTGGTGAGGTGTTTTGAATTATGTGGTGGTGAGGTGTTTTGAATTACATGTTGGTGAGGTGTTTTGAATTACATGTTGGTGAGGTGTTTTGAATTACGTGTTGGTGAGGTGTAATCGTCCCAAACTTCCAGTCTGCACCTACCCCTCCCATATGTATGTGCTGAGGGGTTCTTTTTTGAATTTTACTATATATTTTCAACCTAAATCTTCAACCTAAATTGCCTATAAAAATGTAATATCACAAACACTACAAATAAATTTGTGCAAAATAATTGTTTGTATCTTGATTAGTGTGAATCATGACAACACAGCAACTCAGGTACAGTCATTATCCTCAGCTAAAATAAGCCCGTTCCTCAGTAACGACGCGTGGTGAGGCGAGCGATAACTTAGTAAGTAAATAATAGTTGTGCATTTTCCATCTCCTCTGCTCTTTTCCTTTGTTTCATTGATCCGACATGTTGTGTACATAGTGGATAACCAGTAGTCATGTCCCACTGTTTTGCAGCTTCGAAGAAGAAACAGCTTTGGTAGAGGTTATCCAGCTTTCACTTACAGATTGCTCAGCCGTAGTGGGAACAGTAGCTGTGGAAGACTGGTGAATACTGAGGGCACGGCCCTTAGCTGGGGTCATCAGGTCGCCAACAGGTAACACGGAAATAAGGCGAGAGGACCTTGTTAGATCTTATTGTACCAACTGACGTCCACGGCTGCTTAACAATCCGTCAGGCCATGGAGTTATCAGTGACTTGGTAGCTTCGGTCCGGTAGCAGGTCCAAATAACCTCCTTGTGGTAAGCCGCAAACTCCGGTGCTGTAGCAATATATATAACCAATCACATCTGTCACCCATAATTGGAGGGAATAACCAATCAGATATCCCCTAATTAATTACCACAGGTGGCTAGGATTTCCATAAATTAACCCCCATGCTCTTCCAGCCAAAGAAAGCTGTATAAAGGAACCAAGAAAGACTACACAAGGCAGGGTGTTTGCTGTTACAAACCTTACCTGCATCTCCAGCTGCAGACACTCACAAGTAGCACATGTATGAGAATTTCAATGCTATCCCCTCAACTGCCAGACCAGTTTCACACTTGTTGGTGAGTCATCAGCAACAGTGTAGATAGAAATGCGCACAACCAATGATTCGAAGCATGTACCACATGCAATGCCAATAGCATCCATAATGCATAATTCTCTCCGGCCTTGCACCCCCAGCTTGTCTGTGCTCTGTCCCCCAAATATTCCTACAGGACGCACAAGATCTGCCAGCAACCCTCTTCTGGTGAAACTGCCAAAAACTGTCAAGAAATGTCATGATATGATTACACAGTATGTGATATGCCTCTAACAATAAGGTACATATAATTTTGATACTTTGCCTGAAATGCCATTTGAGAATATGTTATGTTTATCGTTGGATCCACTTCAATTTACTTGGTCACTATTGAGAGACCGGTGAATGAGAGGACAATGGACATGATGATGTAAATTGCGATATAAGTTAGGTATCTTCAGGATGCTGTTCAACAACTTGGGATATTTTTGTGGCAGTGGCAATAAAAAAGGAGAGCCTCAGATGTTCAGTGTAGCATCGATCATGAAGTATATGACCACATAATCGAAGGTGTTTTGACACAAAACTAATACAGACCCATGTCATTATCACTGTGCCAAACCTAATTACAATCATATCTTACAATTTTGCTATGCAGAGGAGACGAAAATACGTGAAACCATTTGACAACATCAATGGGTAAGCTTTTGTAACATTCCTGTTTCACGCAAATGAACTGATGTTTCACAAACTGAACACATTGCATTACCAGTCTTATCGTCACCAAAATATTGTGACACTTTGATATTTTATTGTAATGCTTCACCCCCAGCTATTTCCTATCAGATGGCCAGATACAAATATTTAGGCCACATTTGATGGATTTTAACTGTGTAAAAACCAGAAACATATTTTCACTTTCACATATGACAGTGTGGAATTTTCAACTTTCAAAACGTTTTCAACATTCAAAAAAAAAGGAAAATTTTCAACAATCAGCAATAACAACACCACCGAAGCCGATGATGACAACACCAACCTACAGCAACAACACCATCAGTAACAGCAGTCTATTGCAGAGAGCAGGAGGCTTAGTTTTGATGAATAACGTTTTTGTTGTGATCAAGCAATTACATTTATGTAAAATAAGATTTAGTAGATAAGATATCAAATTGGTGGTGGTGGGTGCATTCTTTTAGACTGTCAAATGGGAATGCAATTGAGGCGGTGACAAAATTGGCAAAATAAACAGGAATTGACCTTCAAATTAAAGTCGTTTTACATTCCCACCTCCTCACAGAAAAGCACTGATACACCATGCAAGCATCTTTCGCAATTCACATCATCATGTCCATTGTCCTCCATGACAGAAAAAAGTAAAATCACCCTTCTGACAGCTTCCTTTCCCAAAATAACCTGCACATCCGGCATACTTAATTAAACTGACCCTGGCTATATCCATTGGTAAACATCTCGTGATAGAATTATTCCCTTGGGCTACTATTGTCCGCCTCACTCTTTGTTAAAGCCATGCAATGGGAGATTTACTCAGACCCACATGGTTACAAATAGTGGCGTTATTCTGGTTCCAAATAGTAAATTTAGGTAAATTAGTGACTAAATGAGCGAATAATGGATTGAACATATAATGGCAATAATGCATGACAAATGCAGTGACTACTTTGTAGTTTGTTGTAATGTTCATATAGAGTGAGTTTTTTAAAGCCTTTTTGTCAAAAAGCTTCACTAGCAGGTTCAAGCTGATTGGTAGATACGGTATATAAATACGAGAATATACATCAAATAAAAATACTTCAAAATAACATTACTTATTATAATACTGATATATAAATGTTATTCCAATATAGCAATGATAAGTTACAGAGCTAACCTAATAATTTAGGTAATATATGATATACAGTATTGAGCAAATTTGTTTGATGAAAAGTATCAAAATTACACTGGACGAAGGTCGAATCAAAAATTCAAAGCAGGTTGGCCTGTTTATTGTTACCATCTGAACCAATGACATTAGTGATCCTCCTATCCCATCCTCCTATCCTATCTCAGATCCCAGGCTAAAATCCCACTCACATTTTAAATTATTTCATAAAAATTCCGAAAACAATTTCACTTTGACATTATGGGGTGTTATGTGTCGATCAGTAACAAAAAATCTCAATTTATCCATTTTAAATTCAGGCTTTAACACAATAAAATGTGAAAAAAAACGTCAAGGGGTGTGAATACTATCGTGTGACTACCCTGTAGTGAACACCGCAGAGCGACACGGATGACCAAACGAGCTTTACTCCAAGGCGTTCAATCCAAAAATGACAGTATTCCTCACACGTGAGGGAAAGGAGGATGACAAACTTACCTGGACGGCTTCCACCCAACGTCTTCGCACCTGGATAAATTAACTCAAACGACACAGGATTTACTGTACAAAAATACCGGCTGTATTGAAGAAATGCCGGTAACCAAATGATGCACGATAAAATAAAGTCCTAACTGGAGCGCCCCCACACAGACTCAAACACAAACAATGGGAAAAATAACTGTGAAAATAAATGCGTTAATTTGTGGGCACTTAGCTCCGAGCTGCTCTTGAATCTCGTCAGGAATTGTCCCGGTTCACCACAGGCCTCTGCGTCCTTGAGCGGGAATCCGCAGGCTGCACTGCCCGTGGGCGGGAACTAGGCCTCGCCGCACAGTCTGCTCACTCCTGGCTTCATGCGCGAAGTGAACAGGCTGCGCCTGCTCGGTCGCTCCAGCCGCGCTTGTCCTCACGATCTTGTTCACCAATACCAACACCAAAGCCAGAAATCGCGAGGAAGTCCAGAGCCTCAACCATTCTCTATCAAAGTCTGAACCCAAGAGAAAGATGTCGGGACATGACTGTTTGTTGTAAAAGCCAGGACTCGAGAGAGAAAGAGCAAGCCAAGAGAGAAAATGTCCGCCCTCTAACTCCTTTGTACTCCAGGCTCTGACGTCATCCCACGACGTCTCTGTCTCTGCTCCTATCAGCGAGTGCCATATTAGCAGTCCTTGCTTGAACCAAATTCCGGACCAATCACTGCTCTTCGGGGCGTGGCCCCCCGGACCTGCCTGCCTGTGTTGCGATGTGATTGCTGGCAGTGCCAGCGGTAGTTGAATGTCTTGTTCTGGTTGGTTTTATTTAGTGCTATAAATGCACGATTTTCTGTCTTGGTGTGTGTGCTGCTGGTGTCATAAGGAACAGAGGAAAAATAACAGAGGCCATTACATACAGGGGAATAATTACCCATAATCCCTAACTAATTAACATAACCCCACTCCTCATGATGGGAACGAAGATACGCGTTTCCACGACATGCGGTCTAAACGAATTTCCTACTTATTTAATGGGAGTTCTTCTTCTTCACGACAGTCGGAGCACACTATCTATGCAATTCTACCTGGACGAAGGTATTGCCTACCCCCACAAACGTAACAATACTTTCTGAAGGCAATGTATGTATTTGGACATTATCAACATTGTCTACATTAAAGGGGAAGACAAACACATTTTTTTCTGAAAACAATTGAAAATCATTAATCACGGTTTAATTTGGAGGGTAATTTTTTTTTTTTTTTTTTTTGCCAATCATAAAGTGTCGAAAATATCCCTCTGAGTGTCGATTTTAGATTTTGCCAGTAACGTCATGTGATTATGTTACCTTGATTCAAATAGCAACTTACATAGAGAAAAAGTGTATTCGTGTGACAGTCGTTTTGTGTCTGTCCCATGTCGATGTCCTGACCCAGTGTAGGACGTAGGGAGGGTGGTGGGGATCGGTCGCCGTCAGGCCAACATGTGTTCGATTCACCACTCAAATCCCCCATGTCCGTATGCTGGGAGCTCGGCAGAGATGGTCTTACCGTTTTGAGCGATGGCTGTTTCTTCCACCTCATCATGGAGATGGCAACCTCTCTCAATCGTGGTGGAAAACCACAAGATCTAGCCATCTCTGTTGTTTTGTAAATCAAAAATGTTCCGAACACCAAAGCAAACATTTTGAAAGCCCGATCCTCACTCGGGTATTTTGAACAAACCTAGTCCAATTTCTGGCAATCCTTGGATCTTTCCACCATTGGTGTAGCATAAAACCATCTAGGTTACAATCACAAGGGATGCATCAACCTGGCATATTTGTAGGAATTCGAAAATTATTTGCCGTTCGATTTAAATTGTTCCTTCATGTTACTCCGTAGACAATGCATAAGTGGTGGTCGCTTTCACCACATGATGTCACGGCTAATCGTGAAGAATAATAATTCGTCTTTTAATTGCAAAATTACCTACTTTGTAAGTTCGGAAAAAGATCTCGGAAAAAGAAAAAGAAATCAGACAAGTCAGGAGACGACGATGGTTCACGAGCGAGCGGTATTCAATGACAAAGGACAGACTATAACCGAAACAAGCCCGTACAGGCCAGGCCCGGAAATGTCAAAACGAAGGTTACTGACCTTGAAATGAGATAGAAAATAATACATAATCAGTTATGAGGTTAGTTAGCTACACAATACCAAAAATTCGGTGAAAAATGAAATGAAAAAATAATAATAATAATAAATAAAATGGGGAAAAAATGAAAAATCGAGCTCAGTGGGGCTAGACACATGACATTGGCCTAACCAAATATCGAAACCCCTGTCAGATTCCACCCAACCCCTCGGAGAAGATGTAGCTTGAACTCGATTACCCCCTAAAAAGACATCTTTTTCGGGTGTGGCTCCGCCCACAATGGGCGCAATACGCCCACTCTAGGCTGGACACAACTAGATCATGATATCAACCTCCTACCAAAGTTTCATCAAGATCGGATGATATCATCGGGTAGTTATGCTGCGGACAGACAGACACACACACACAGACACACAGACATGCTGCGGACAGACAGACGCACACACATGACGAATATGGTGGTCACTTGATAACTCGTGAACCAAAAAGGACACATCCTATCTATTTTACAAGGTAGCAAGGGATATATGAGTGTTGAGGTGGTCTGAATGTTTGGGTTCCCCTTCAAGTATAAGCTCCGCAATGAGCTTTTGATAGAAATTTTATTAAAAGTTGTTCCAAACTGAGTTTTGCAAATTTGTTCTCTGATTTAGAATTTAAGCACGATTGTTTCCTCATACATCCATCGTTGGGAAGTCTTCCAGACAAACTTTAAATGGTCAGCACTACATATTATGTATTATTGAGCTAGTTAAAATGTCATGTGTATTATTATTAATTATTTATTAGTATTATTAATTATTTATGTATTTTGTTCATGTGCAGCAATAAAATGTCATGAGAGCAAATGAGGCATGAACTAACCAAAATGAGTGGATTCATAAATAAGGCTGATAAAACAGTAATTAATTAATGTTTCTGATCATTTTGAAATCAAGAAGTATATTTTCCAGTTCAGGCCGAACATTAGTCTCCTATATTGTCTCCAGCTGATATCCAACAATAAACATTGAAAGCTTGCTATTTGGCTCACTGGAGATACTTCAGAAGTAAAAACAATAAAAAAACCTTTTTTTGCAAACAACATCATGTGTCAAAGCCTTCAAAAGCATGAAATGTGTATGCTTAAAACATAACATTAAAACATAACTGAACATAACATTAAAATAAAGTTTTTTGCAATACAGTATCACAGACTTCCTTTTTTGTATTCAAATGCACACAGAAACCCAGACACAATAAAGTCATTTTGCTCTTCAACCAATGTTGAATACCAATCTTTTCAATCCTGTGTAATGCTGCCAATGATCCACAACAAATTCCAAATAACAATAAATAACCGTCAAGAAAATAACGATGATTAGTTGAAGAGAAATGGTGATGGAGGATGAAAATGTCCCACCTTTTTTGGCCAGAATGTTCCATTGTTCCAAACTGCAATAATAAAAAGGACAACCATTGTAAGCTCATTCTCAAATTTAAGGCAGCTAACTGTGGTCGACAGATTAAAATATATATTTAAGAATAAATTATTTTAAAAACAAAGCAAGTTGCTTTTGTATTACAAAAAATGCAAGCACGGTTCATACAGGAAGACAATGTGATCACTACTGACATTTGTAAAGACAGGATAAGGTGGGGATAACATGTCCCTCTCAGGAAATGTGGAATGTGATGCCACCCTCTTCCTGCCCCACACCCAACCCACGACCAGGATCCCTAAACTTCTCAGCTTTGGTAATATTTTTAGTTGCTTGAATATCCACACAAGAGGGCCTTTGCCGTATGCTGCATAATATGCAATATAAAATATGAAAGAGTTACTCACAAATATCAAGACATCAAAGCTGTAACACTGAGAGTTGAATGAAGGACCCATGAGATACCTTCAACTTTAGCATTTTGAAACCGGCATAATTACAAAACTACAAGACAGAGCGTTTAACAATGAAGAACCTCGCTGGATAATATGGTTTAAGTAACTATGAGAACCAGTGCACACTCAATCACTCAATTTTGTTTGGATTAAAAATGTTTTTATAATGCAGCATTTTTGTTGTAAATGCAAAATTCCATTGCTGCTCAAAATTGTGTGTGTATGAGTGTCGTTGGTTGTTTTCTCCATAATTTGGGTTTTAGAAGATGGAACGGAGTCCTCTCAGGACTTGAAGTATCCACCCCCGCTTCGGTGAAGGATCGTGATTCATGGGCTAAGTTGTGAAGTTGTGTTGTTCTCAGAGTTTTGTTCCAAGGGCTCTTTTCAGGATTGTCACTGAACCCTGCAAAGCCTCCAACTATAGTTCATTTGTGGTAGTGTTCCCAGGGATGGTTTTAAGATCTCTGTAAGGTTCTTCCTTATCATTTCTGTTGCTCCAATTATTACTGGTACAAATTTGGCACTTCAGCTTCCAGGATCTTTTCACTTCATTGTTGAGAACTTGGTATTTGGTCATTTTCTTGATTTCTGCATTATTTAGGCCAAAATTGCTGGGTGGTAATATCTCAATCAGCAATGCTGTATTTTCCTTTTTGTTCCAGAGTACTATGTCCAGTCACAATGCTTTCTTTTATATGTTCATACTGGATGGGGTCATCAGATCGTATGTGAGGATTATGTCCTTGTTTTCAATGATGGCTTTTGGTTCATGTTTGCATGAATTTTGTGGAACTGGGATATTGAAATATCTGCAGATGTGCCAGTGGATTACTTGACGTACCTTGTTGTGCCTTTGGGTGTACAGCTGCTCTGACATGAGTTTTTTACATCCCGATAGGAGGTGACTCGTGCTTTCTGTTTCTACAGTCGTGGCCAAAAATATTGGCACACTTGCACTTTTTTCAGATAATGCATCATTCCTTCCAGAAAATTGTTGAAATTTAAAAATATTTTGGTATCCACAAATGTCTTTCTTTGGTTTGCAGAGGAACAAAACAAAAAAAAGCTGAAAAATGACTAAATCTTAGCTTATTCCACACATAAATCCTAAAATGGCCCGGACAATATTATTGGCACTGTTACGTGGTCCTCCCGGTGAATACCTGGTCTCGGTGACCCCCGGACCATGAGAGGAACTCCGCCAGAAAGATCTATTATTTATGCGCTTTCGTAACGCAATCAATATGAATTCCAGTCGATAAGAAACCCCACACCAAGGATCCGGAATAATCAATGATATATTCCCCGAGCAATCAACAACCATCAACAATCAACAATCAATATTACAAAGATGGCCATCTTATATATGTGTCCCCTTTCCCCAGTCACGACCCCTTTTGGTCACTGTCCCTCACAATGTCTCTGGGCCCCTCCAGACCAAGGTGTAGGTCGGCTTCTCCGCACACGGGCGGTTGAACGTACCCCTGGCTGACGTGCTCCCAAACGTGCACGTCACGTACCGGGAACAACGGCTGCAGTGCACCCCTCCTTGCCAAGCAAAGCGGGCAAAGCAACGCGTGGCTTGCCCAGCGCGCGAGGCCCAAGGTGCGACCCGTACGCGTCCTTGTAGACGGTGAGGCGAACTGTGCCGGACGCTTGGTTCCGTGCACGAACCCACGGCAACTTGACGTGTAAAGGGGTAATTACCCCGCGCAGGTAACTCCTTTCGCCAGACGGGCTTTCAAACGCAGCGTCCCCCCACGCTGCTCAATATCGATCCTGCTCACGTCGGAGCTCGGCGAGGAAGAGGAAGAAGATCGCCACCTCTCCCGGACCTCGTGTCTTTTCTTCTTCCGTTTCCGGTCTCCTTTTCCCCAGAAGGGCTCCTGACCCTTTAATCACAACAGCCTTTAATCGACTACACATTAATAAGCAAAGACCTGAATAGTAATTCACATCAATTCACATAAATCCGTAACACTCCCCCCCTTCAAGAAAGAAAGTTTGAACTGTTACATATTTATGGGAATGTATGTGAATTACTATTCAGGTCTTTGCTTATCAATGTGTAGTCGATTAAGGGTTGTTGTGGTTGGAGGGTCAGGAGCCCTTCTGGAAAAAGAGACCGGAAACGGAAGGAGAAAAGACACGAGGTCGAGAGAAGCGACGAAAATTCTTCTTCCTCGCCCCGCTCCGACGGGAGGTGGGATCGATATTGAGCCGTGTGGACAAGCGGCGTTCCCAAGCCCGTCTGGCGAGAGGAGTTACCGGGACGGGTACCTACCCGGTGGACACGTCAAGCTGCCGTGGGGCCGTGCACTGACCCAGCGTCTGGCACCGTTCGCGGCACCGTCTACAAAGACGCGTACGGGTCGCACGTTGGGGCCTAACACGCGTTGCAAGCGGCGTGTGGCTTTTGCCTGCTTTACAGTACCCACTTCGCGTGGCCAGGAGGGGGCTGCATCCGTTGTTCCCGGTACGATACATGCCCAGTGGAAAAACGTCCACCCGGGGTTCGTTCAACCGCCCGAGTGCGGCGAAGCCGACCATCATCTTGGTCAGGAGGGGCCCAGAGACATTGTGAGGGACAGAGACCAAAGGGGGTCGTGAGTACAAAAGGGGACACACGTATGTAAGATGGCCATCTTAATCATCTAGGGGATTGATTGTTGAGTGTGAATTGTGGATGGTGGATTGCTCGGGGAATATATCCTTGATTGTATCATTGAAATTGTATGGTATCATTACCCTTGAAATATATCATTGAAAATCAGTTTTCTCTTGGGTGGAATTCATAGGGATTGCGTTGCGAAAGCGCATATATATAATACCACTTTCTGGCGAAGTTCCTCTCCCGGTCCGGGGGTCACCGAGACCAAGTAGTCACCGAGGGGACCACGTAACAGAATTGGGGGCTCGTCCGGGATCTAAAATTGTATAAAATAATAAAATAATATTTTTATTAATTAAAATTTATTAATTAAGTATTAATTGGTAAATTTTTGGGGAAATTGGGGGTAAAGTATTGGGTGAAGGTTAACAGGGGTTAACGATAGGCACCATGGCGTTTGTGGCACAGAACTTTGCGGTAACCCCGAGTGAGGCACAGTTCCGAGCGTTACTAAAGTCGGACCTCTTGAAATTGGCCAAACATTTTAACTTGGAGGTCCGAACTAATTTGAGGAAGGCAGAGTTGCAGGCCACGGTGATACAATCTATGGTGGGATTAGGAACATGGGACGAGTTAGCCTGGGAGTGGCTACCCGAAGAACCAGAAGACGTTGAGCTCCGGAAACTGGAGTTGCAATTACGGAGCCAGGAAAGGTTAAAAGAAGAAGAAAGGAAAGCAGAAAAGGAAAGAGCAGAAGAAGAAAGGAAAGCAGAAAAGGAAAGAGCAGAAGAAGAAAGGAAAGCAGAAAAGGAAAGAGCAGAAGAAGAAAGGAAAGCAGAGGAGAGGAGAGAAGAGAAACAAGCAGAGGAGAGGAGAGCTGCAAGGGAACTCGAAGCAGAGGAGAGAAAAGCAGAAAGGGAATTAAAGGAACGTGACATGGAGCTTCGGCAGGAAATTAAATTCAAGGAGCTGGAGTTAATGAGAGAACGGGGAGAGGCACCACCCTTGCTGACGGGGTCGACACCTAACCAGAAAACCTGGGATGTGGGCAGACATGTGAGGCTGGTTCCACCGTTCAGTGAAAAGGAAGTCGCGAAATTTTTTCCACACTTTGAGAAAGTGGCTCGACAATTAAACTGGCCGGAGGAGGCCTGGACCATACTAGTGCAAAGTGTGCTGTTGGGAAAAGCTCAAGAGATTTATTCGGCGCTACCAATGGACCAATGTGCAGATTATGAGGTACTGAAGAAGCACATCCTCAAAGCCTATGAGTTGGTTCCGGAAGCTTACAGGCAAAAATTCAGGAATGCCAGGAAGAGGGAGAGTGAGACCCATGTGGAGTTTGCCAGAGTGAAAGAAAACATGTTTGATCGGTGGTGTGAGTCAAAAGGAGTCGGGAAAGACTTCGAAACATTGCATGACTTGATCCTGGTGGAGGAATTTCAGCAGTGTGTCCACGAGGACATCAAAGTGTACCTGCAGGAAAAGAAAGTACCAAAGTTGTGGGACGCAGCCACCATGGCAGATGATTATGCCTTAACCCACCGAATAGGGGTCCACGAACCTAACTCCTCGCCTAGATCTCCGCAGGGGAGGTGGGGAAAAGCAGGTGCGGAGAACGACAATACATGGCGGCGGCCTCGAGAGGATTATGGGGACAACGCGGATACCCCACCTGTTCGAAATCAGAGGGATGCGGGCCCAAGACAAACTTATATTTCGGGGGGCCCGAGGCAGACCACGAGTTTTTCCTCCGGGCCTACTTGCGCTTTTTGCAAGAAACCTGGACACTTGATGTCCAGTTGTTACCGCATGAAAAGTGAAGACCCAGAGCGGAGTCCGACTATTACGACTCCAAATGCAATGGCCATTGTGAGAAATCGCCATCAAAAGGGTTACCAACCATTTATTTCAGAGGGGTTTGTGTCACTGGATGGAGCCTCGACTAACCGGAGACCGGTTAGGATATTGAGGGACACAGGAGCACATCAATCTTTAATGCTTGAAGGCATTTTGCCATGGTCCGAGGAGACGGCAACGGGGGATAGTGTTCGTTTACAGGGGATCGGGGGCGGTGTTAGTGCTCCACTTCATGTCATCCATTTGGAGTCCGATTTGGTGTCAGGACCGGTCACCGTCGGTTTACAAGCCACACTTCCTGTAGAGGGTGTATCTGTGGTTATCGCGAATGATTTGGCCGGGGGTCAAGTTTATGGTAACCTGAGGGTTGGTAAAGAGCCCAGCAGGGAAAATAACACCACACCAGCTCGGGATGGCGACAAAAGTACCAAGTTATTTGTAGGGGGACTGAACTTCAAAACAGAGGAAGAAGTTCTGACCTCTGTCTTCAACAGATATGGGCCGCTGGTGGAAGTGCAGTTGGTAAGAGACAGGGAAACGCAACAGTCAAGAGGGTTCGGCTTTGTCACGTTTGCAAGCACAAAAGACGCCAGAGAGGCAGAGAAGAATTGGAATGGCAAGGATTTGGAGGGTCGGACCATAACAGTAGGGAAGGCATTTCGTAGGCGTCGAGAGGTCTACAGGAGAGTACAACTGGGCGGTAGTTTTGGTGGTGGCCGCAATCAATATTATTATGGAGGCTCCCTGAGTTACGGCAGCTCCCGAAGGAAGGATTGTCAAAGTAGTGGCGGAGAAGGAGACCGCTATTCATGGGACTACAGTGACAAGCGGTCCCACCATAATTATTAGGGAAGTTCTGAAAAGCTGAAGCACTGAATGCGGCGGAGCCGCCGAGCCAAGATTCCTACACGGATTAACCGTGAACGCCACGTTCCTAAAGGCGTCCATGTAGTGAACTTTCATGCACGGACTAACCGTGAACTCCACGTTCCTCAAGGCGTCCATGTAGAGAACTTTCCTGCACGGACTAACCGTGAACTCCACGTTCCTAAAGGCATCCATGTAGTGAATACTCGGCTTGGCCTCCCGGAAAAAGTGCTATCGAGTTGCTTAACTTTGGATCTTTGATCAACCCCTTAACCTTCATTCACAAGAAACTGACAGTCAAAGTCAGAGGGTCATGAGATGGAGTTTGGCTTGGCAGGAGTCCAACGGGAAATTGAACATGTAAAGGGCAGGGACAATGTCGTTGCTGGTGCTTTGTCCAGAGTGAATTACCTTTGAAAATCTCTGGGGGTTTTGTGAAATTTTGTTGCTTTATTTTTAAGTGATAACTGTGCCCGGGGGGAACTGATAATGTAGGGGGGGTTGAGTTATCTGGTTTGTTTATCCAAGTTGGCCGGCAAAGAAAGTTTTCGCTGGGTTCAAACTTTCTTTCTTGAAGGGGGGGAGTGTTACATATTTATGGGAATGTATGTGAATTACTATTCAGGTCTTTGCTTATCAATGTGTGTGTAGTCGATTAAGGGTTGTTGTGGTTGGAGGGTCAGGAGCCCTTCTGGAAAAAGAGACCGGAAACGGAAGGAGAAAAGACACGAGATCGAGAGAAGCGACGAAAATTCTTCTTCCTCGCCCCGCTCCGACGGGAGGTGGGATCGATATTGAGCCGTGTGGACAAGCGGCGTTCCCAAGCCCGTCTGGCGAGAGGAGTTACCGGGACGGGTACCTACCCGGTGGACACGTCAAGCTGCCGTGGGGCCGTGCACCGACCCAGCGTCTGGCACCGTTCGCGGCACCGTCTACAAAGACGCGTACGGGTCGCACGTTGGGGCCTAACACGCGTTGCAAGCGGCGTGTGGCTTTTGCCTGCTTTACAGTACCCGCTTCGCGTGGCCAGGAGGGGGCTACATCCGTTGTTCCCGGTACGATACATGCCCAGTGGAAAAACGTCCACCCGGGGTTCGTTCAACCGCCCGAGTGCGGCGAAGCCGACCATCATCTTGGTCAGGAGGGGCCCAGAGACATTGTGAGGGACAGAGACCAAAGGGGGTCGTGAGTACAAAAGGGGACACACGTATGTAAGATGGCCATCTTAATCATCTAGGGGATTGATTGTTGAGTGTGAATTGTGGATGGTGGATTGCTCGGGGAATATATCCTTGATTGTATCATTGAAATTGTATGGTATCATTACCCTTGAAATATATCATTGAAAATCAGTTTTCTCTTGGGTGGAATTCATAGGGATTGCGTTGCGAAAGCGCATATATATAATACCACTTTCTGGCGAAGTTCCTCTCCCGGTCCGGGGGTCACCGAGACCAAGTAGTCACCGAGGGGACCACGTAACAGAACCCAGCGAAAACTTTCTTTGCCGGCCAACTTGGATAAACAAACCAGATAACTCACCCCCCCCCCCCCCCAAATCATCAGTTCCCCCCAGGCACAGTTATCACTTTAAAATAAAGCAACAAAATTTCACACAATCCCCTAGATTAATTCCCTCTGGACCAAGCGTCAACCACTTCTAGTTTCTCTTGAATGACGGTTAAGAGGTGGTGACCAAAGCCCCCAAATTTAAACCTCTCGATAGCACTTTTTCGGGAGGCCCAGCTGAGTATTCCCTACATGGACGCCTTAAGGAATGTGGAGTTCACGGTTAGTCCGGGGAGGAAAGTTCATTACATGGACGCCTTTAAGAACGTGGAGTTCACGGTTAGTCCATGCAGGAAAGTTCACTACCTGGACGCCTTTAAGAACGTGGCGTTCACGGTTAGTCTGTGTAGGAGCCCCGGCTCAGCGGCTCCCCCATATATAGTGCTTCAACTTCTCCAGACTCCTAACAGTTATGGTGGGACCCCTCGTCCCAGCCGTTACCTGACTGGCGGTCTCCTTCTCGGCCAGTGCTCTGACGTTCATTCTTTCGGGAGGTGCCGTAACTCTGGGAGCCTCCATAGTAATATCGGCTGCTGCCAACCCCAAAACTACTGCGAAGTTGTCCTCTTCTGTAGACCTCTCGCCGCCTACGAAATGCCTTCCCTACTGTTATGGTCCGACCCTCCAAATCCTTACCATTCCAATTCTTCTCTGCCTCCCTGGCGTCTCTTGTGCTTGCAAACGTGACAAAGCCGAACCCTCTTGACCGTTGCGTTTCCCTGTCTTTTACCACCCGCACTTCCACCAGCGGCCCATATCTGTTGAAGCCAGAGGTCAGAACTTCTTCCTCTGTGTTGAAGTTCAGTCCCCCTACAAATAACTTGGAACTTTTGTCGCCATCCCGAGCGGGGGTGGTGTTAATTCCCCTGCGGGGCTCTTTACCCACCCTCGGGTTACCATAAATTTGCCCCCCGGCCAAATCATTCCCGATAATCACAGATACTCCCTCTACAGGAAGCGTGGCTTGTAAACCGACGGTGACCGGTCCTGACACCAAATCGGATTCCAAATGGATGACATGAAGTGGGGCACTAACACAGCCACCGATCCCTTGTAACCGAACACTATCACCAGTTGCGGTACTCTTTGACAATGGCAAAATGCCGTCAAGCATTAAGGATTGATGGGCTCCTGTGTCCCTCAAAACCCTAACCGGTCTTGGGTTAGTCAAGTCTCCCTTGAGTGAGACCAACCCCTCATAAATAAATGGTTGGTAACTCTTCTGTGGGCGATTTCTTACGCTTGCCATCGCATTCGGAGTGGTAATAGTCGGACTCCGCTCTGGGTTTTCCCTTTTCATGAGGTAACAACTGGACATCAAGTGTCCAGGTTTTTTGCAAAAGGCGCAAGTCGGCCCGGAGGAAAAACTCGTGGTCTGCCTCGGGCCCCCCGAAAAATAAGTTTGTCTTGGGCCCGTAGCCCCCTGATTTCGAACAGTTCGGGTATCAGCGTTGTCCCCATAATCATCTCGAGGCCGCCGCCATGTATTGTCGTTCTCCGCACCTGCTGTTCCACACCTCCCCTGCGGAGATCTAGGCGAGGAGTTAGGTTCATGGACCCCTATCCGGTGTGTTAAGGCATAATCATCTGCCATGGTTGCTGCGTCCCACAACTTCGGTACTTTCTTTTCCTGCAGGTACACTTTGATGTCCTCGTGGACACACTGTTGAAATTCCTCCACCAGCATCAGGTCACGCAATGCTTCGAAGTCGTTCCTGACTCCTTTTGACTCACACCACCGATCAAACATATTTTCTTTCACTCTAGCAAACTCCACATGGGTCTCACTCTCCCTCTTCCTGGCATTCCTGAATTTTTGCCGGTAAGCTTCCGGAACCAACTCATAGGCTTTGAGGATGTGCTTCTTCAATACCTCATAATCTGCACATTGGTCCATTGGTAGCGCCGAATAAATCTCTTGAGCTTTACCCACCAGCACACTTTGCACTAGTATGGTCCAGGCCTCCTCCAGCCAGTTTAACTGTCGAGCCACTTTCTCAAAGTGTGGAAAAAATTGAGTGACTTCCTTTTCACTGAAGGGTGGAACCAGCCTCACATGTCTGCCCACATCCCAGGTGTTCTGGCTAGGTTTTGACCCCGTCAGCAAGGGTGGTACCTCTCCCCGTTCTCTCATTAAATCCAGCTCCTTGAATTTATTCTCTTGCTGAAGCGCCAGATCACGTTCCTTCATCTCCCTTTCGGCTTTTCTCTCCTCTGCTTCGAGTTCCCTGGCAGCTCTCCTCTCCTCTGCTTTTCTCCCTTCTAACCTTTCCTGGAGTTCTCGTTCCACTCTCCTTTCCTCTGCTTGTTTCTCTTCTCTCCTCTCTTCTGCTTTCCTTTCTTCTTCTGCTCTTTCCTTTTCTGCTTTCCTTTCTTCTTCTGCTCTTTCTTTTTCTGCTTTCCTTTCTTCTTCTTTGATCCGTTCCTGGCTCCGTAATTGCAACTCCAGTTTCCGGAGCTCAACGTCTTCTGGTTCTTCGGGTAGCCACTCCCAGGCTAACTCGTCCCATGTTCCTAATCCCACCATAGATTGTATCACCGTGGTCTGCAACTCTGCCTTCCTCAAATTAGTTCGGACCTCCAAGTTAAAATGTTTGGCCAATTTCAAGAGGTCCGACTTTAGTAACGCTCGGAACTGTGCCTCACTCGGGGTTACCGCAAAGTTCTGTGCCACAAACGCCATGGTGCCTATCGTTAACACCTGTTAACCTTCACCCAAGACTTTACCCCCAATTTCCCAAAAATTTACCAATTAATACTTAATTAATAAATTTTAATTAATAAAAATATTATTTTATTATTTTATACAATTTTAGATCCCGGACGTAGACCCAATTGCGAATCCGCAAATCGTAATTTGGACGAGCCCCCAATTCTGTTACGTGGTCCTCCCGGTGACTACCTGGTCTCGGTGACCCCCGGACCGTGAGAGGAACTCCGCCAGAAAGATCTATTATTTATGCGCTTTCGTAACGCAATCAATATGAATTCCAGTCAATAAGAAACCCCACACCAAGGATCCGGAATAATCAATGATATATTTCCCGAGCAATCAACAACCATCAACAATCAACAATCAATATTACAAAGATGGCCATCTTATATATGTGTCCCCTTTCCCCACTCACGACCCCTTTTGGTCACTGTCCCTCACAATGTCTCTGGGCCCCTCCAGACCAAGGTGTAGGTCGGCTTCTCCGCACACGGGCGGTTGAACGAACCCCTGGCTGACGTGCTCCCAAACGTGCACGTCACGTACCGGGAACAACGGCTGCAGTGCACCCCTCCTTGCCAAGCAAAGCGGGCAAAGCAACGCGCGGCTTGCCCAGCGCGCGAGGCCCAAGGTGCGACCCGTACGCGTCCTTGTAGACGGTGAGGCAAACTGTGCCGGACGCTTGGTTCCGTGCACGAACCCACGGCAACTTGACGTGTAAAGGGGTAATTACCCCGCGCAGGTAACCCCTTTCGCCAGACGGGCTTTCAAATGCAGCGTCCCCCCACGCTGCTCAATATCGATCCCGCTCACGTCGGAGCTCGGCGAGGAAGAGGAAGAAGATCGCCACCTCTCCCGGACCTCGTGTCTTTTCTTCTTCCGTTTCTGGTCTCCTTTTCCCCAGAAGGGCTCCTGACCCTTTAATCACAACAACCTTTAATCGACTACACATTAATAAGCAAAGACCTGAATAGTAATTCACATCAATTCACATAAATCCGTAACAGCACCTTTTCGAAGTTGTTAGAAATGATTAGATTTCAAGCAGGTGATTCTCCTTTACTTCAGAATTGAACTCACCTGTGGTGAGTTGCAGGTGCCTGCAATATTAAAATCACTCATTCAACCAGTTTGAATGGAGAAAAGGAATCGTTCTGCTGTTTTGTGTCACTGTGTGTACCACAATGAGCATGGAGAAAAGAAAGAAAACCAGAGAATTGTTTGAGGAGGTCAGACACAAGATTGTAGCCAAGCATGGACAATCTCAAGGCTACAAGTCCATCTCCAGTGACCTTGATGTTCCTGTGTCCACTGTACACAATGTTATCAGGAAGTTTAAGGCACATGGCACTGTAGCCAACCTCCCTGGACGTGGCCACCAGAGAAAACTTGATCGAATATTGCAGCGAAGGATTGTTTTAATGGTGGAGAAAACACCTCGATCAACTGCCAAACAGATTCAAGCTGACCTTCAGATACAAGGTACAGGTTTCAACTCACACCATCCGTCGTCAACTCAATGAAAGGGGGTTCTATGGTAGGAGACCCAGGAGGACCCCCCTGCTGAGAGAGAGACAAAAGAAAGCCCGACTGGAGTTTTCCAAAACACACCTGAACAAGCTAAAATCCTTTTGGGAGAATGTCCTGTGGACAGATGAGACCAAATTAGAGCTTTTTGGTAAAGCACATAATCTCTCTGTTTACAGAAAACAAAATGAAGGCTTCAAAGAAAAGAACACCTACCCTACAGTTAAGCATGGAGGAGGTTCAGTGATGATTTAGGGTTGCTGTGCTGCCTCTGACACTGGGTGCATTGAATGTGTGCATGACATCATGAAATCAGGAGATTACCAAGGTATTTTTGAGCACAATGTTCAACCCAGTGTCAGAAAGCTGGGTCTCCATCAAAAGTCATGGGTCTTGCAGCAGGACAGTGACCCCTACACACTTCAAAAAGCACCCAGGAATGGTTCAAGACAAAACGCTGGACTGTTCTGGAGTGCCCAGCAATGAGTCCAGATCTAAATCCCATTGAACACCTGTGAGGAGATCTGAAAACAGTAGTTGGGAGAAAGCACCCTTCAAATCTGGGAGAACCGGAGCAGTTTGCACAAGACGAATGGGCCAAACTGCCAGTAGAGGGGTGTAGGAAGCTCATTCATGGCTATAGGAAGCACTTGACTGCAGTCCAAAGGTATTTAAAAGCGCTACCAAATATTAAGCCGAGGGTGTCAATAATTTTGACAATGCCATTTCTTTTTATTTTCCGATTTAAAAGGATATATTAAGTTCTGAATCAAAAACAAAGGTTCTGTAATATTAACAGTGAAATAAAGAATTGTAGATACAAAATACTTTTGTCAATTTCAACTTATTTTTGGAGAAAATTGTGAGTTATTAATATTTGAAAAAAGTGCAAGGGTGCCAATATTTTTGGCCACGACTGTACCTTGCAGAACCTACACTTGTCAGATTGACTCAGTCCTGCCATGTTCTTAAAGCCATTCGTGTAGTGTCCTTGGTCTTGGGCATTAATAATGATTCGTTCTCTGTCTCAGTTGAGCTGACCTCTTAGCCATTTCGGTGATCCTTCGTTGTCTATCCCCAATCTGTCCAACTCTTTTTTTTAATTTCCCTGCTCTTTTCTCTTTCTCCCAGTTGTCACTATATATCTGCTGGTATTTCATCGTGTATTTTTCTTTTTTGCAATCCTTGGGCTGTATTCGTTGCTATTTCGGTTTGGTGCGTGATGTAGTTTGTTTGTACTATATCGTCTATGACTGGAGCCTTCAACATTAAAAAAAATACATTAAAAGGAGGTGATTACAAGGAGATGTGATAGAGATGTTAAAGTTAATGAAGGGTGGAGAGAAAAAATAAATGCAGAGGTTTTTTTTTCAGCAGAAAAGGCAGTGCCAGGACTTGGGGCCACAATCTTACAGTTAAAAAGAAGAAAATAAAGATGGTATTAAGCCAGGGGTCCTTCATTTAGAGAGTATAGTTACCTCTGTCACTGAAGGTGGACAAAGGTTATGTTTTCACCTCTGTCTGTCTGTCTGTGAGCAGGATATCTTAAAAAGTAATAGACTGATTCGGATGAAACTTGTTCGACAGTTTGGGTGTGTAACAAGGGCGAATTGATTTTGGTGAAGATCCAGATCCAGATACGAGAATTTTTAATTTTTCAAGTGATTCTTCACAATTGAGAGATTGGGCCAAAAACGATATATAGCATGATATTTCAAAAACTTGTGGAAATATGTCAAAACTTGGTGGACAGGTTGGGTTTGTAACAAGAACACACTGACTCAATTTTGGTGAATATCCGCATACGATAATTTTCGAATTTCTAAGTAATTATTTACAATTGAGAAATAGGGCCAAAAACAATACAGCAGCCTGCAAAAGTATTTACCCCTCCAAAGTTTTCACATTTTTATGCCACCTGAGAATATTTAATGATGCTTTCAAATCAAACTTAATCTATAAGAGTCTTCAGAAACTATTCCAAAGTGATAAAGTTTTAAAAATGCAGATAAAATGTGAATAAATTAGATTAACAGAGAAAATCACATGATTCTTAGTTGCATTAGTATTCAAACCCTTTGTCTAATTAAACCTAAATCACTTCAGGAGCAAATTATTTGTTTGAAAGGTTACAAAATAAATGTAATAGGTTTTACCTGTAATCAGTGGTTTAACTTCAAAATTAATCTCCCTCACTTATCTAAGGAGTTTTAAGGTGGAACTCATTTACTTGGTCAACCAACAAGGCAAACATGAAGACTAAGGACCTTTCCAAAAGAGTCAGACATAAATTGATGGAGAAGCACCATTCAGGAGAGGGTTATATGAAGATTTCAAAGTCACTCATTATCCCTTTGAGTATGGTGAAATCCATCATTAAGAAGTGTAAGACTTATCATACCACCCAGACACTACCCAGATCAGGTCGCCCTTCTAAGCTCAGCATCCGGGTAAGCAGGAAACTGGTTTGTGATGTCATTATAAATCAAACAATTACTTTTAAAGATCTGCAAGGCTTTATGTCCGAGATGGGGGTCAGTGTTCATCAATCAACAATATCTCATTCCCTACACAAAGATGGAATATATGGACAGGTGGCAAGAAAGAAACCATTACTGAAAAAGACGCATCTAAAAGCTCACATTGAGTTTGCAAAAGAGCATCTTAATGATACTGCAGGCATGTGGAGAAAAGTTTTAACTCTACATGACATGTAACAAAGTGACCATTAAAAAAGCTTGGATGAAGTTGAAGGCATGCCATCGTGAATCACAATGCTTTCCACCTCTAGCAAAGTTACAGATGGCAAAACATTCCACCAAGAATGACTCAATATTAAATTTTGAGTTAGAAAAACATGTTTTGAGCCCTGTTACCCTCAGTCCCCACCCCATGGGACATGAATCGGGGATCGCATCCAAAAAATTCGTTACATGTTCCCTGCATTCCCTAATGTTTATTGCATATACAATGCTTTTTTTAATGTTTAAAAATTGGTGCAGACATTGACCTGGACCGTGGGGGCGTGGCCAAAAAAATACTGCTCTCGTACCTTCTTGCCATGTGGTGATTTTAACTACCAAGTTTGGTGAATTTCTGTACAACCGTTTAAGAGTTGATTGTGTGACGGATGGTCAGGCGGACAGACAGACATAGCCGTTACAATATCCCCCAGTTTTCTTTTTTAAGCGTGGGGATAAATAAGACTTACCAAACTGGCAGATGTATCGGTTATTAGCTCGGCATTGCTGGTCGTTCCAGTTGTACCCAGAAGCCGCATGCATCTCGACACAATTGGCAAAACTGATCACAGAGGAACATTTATCAGAACTTTGACATATTGCAATGTTTGGCAAAAAGATAAATCTTGTGAAAAATGTTTGTATTGTGGTTATTGTTGATGATATTTTTTACATTTCATCAATGCTCCAATGTGGCAGGAATTGTTGCAATTTATTTCACAATTTTTACATTTTTAAGCACAAAAACAAGTTAAAAGGGATAAGGTGTGGGGTGAGGGAGGTCAAAATAATAAGGAATAACATTGAACAAGACCAAAAGTCTAACAGCGGCATAGCAGGACTTGTAAAATATTATAAACCACAAACACACATGTTTAGCTTTTTAAACAGTTGCTAATGCTGTTTATAACATTAAAAAAGAAATTTGGAGGAATCTAGACATCCGTGAGGTAAGTTTTACTTACAGAACTGAGAGGAGATCTAATGTAATATATATACCCCACAAGGATTGGGTTAATAACATGCTATCGAAAAACCGAGGCAAATTCCTTACTTCCGTAGTTGTTCGTACCGTACACCGCTTATCATTGATTCATGAACAATACAGGGTTTCAATCCACTAATGTTGTATTCACAACATTGGGATTAAAGTGTTATGGTCATATTTACTATATTATTATTATTATTACTACTATTACGCAAATGATACCACTAAAACGATACACTACTGTATTAAGAAAACTGTGCTTAACTTGTCGGAAAACGGCCCGAAGGTGAGGCATGAAGCTTAAGGCCTATATGTACTGTTTTGTTGGAAGAGACATAACGCCGATTCTTTCGATATTTGATGGTCATTTTAACAATCGGTTTGTTTGTGTTTCACACAGAATGAAAAACGTCAAGGTAGAGCATGGCAATTGTGATATATGACAGGTTTGACGACATGTTCGGCCTGAATGAAATTGGAATAAAAATGCCGGAGTGTGAAGTCAGCCGCCGTACCGCCATAATGACATCAGAGATAATCACATCACTCTGTCATGTGACCAGATCCTCAGCTCTGATTGGTATACGTTTGAGGGGACATACATACAGACGGAAAAACACTGTTCTAGATGGCTTTGCCCTATGGGCTACGCCATAAAAAAATTAAGGATGGTAAAGAAGGGAGGAGAGGAGAGTGTAGGAGATAGTGGGAAGAAACTCGAATGGAGGTTGTAAGATGATAGGACTAAGTGAGGGAAGGGAGGACGGGGAAATGTTCATTAATGATTCCACAATTTTGCACACATAATAGGCAGATGCTCCAAAAGTGTATCATGTGTAAACAGTGAAAAGATTAAATTTAACACCAATTTAATAGAAACTATGACTGAACACTGTAGAGCGCACATACCTACGCCAGGCTGAACAGTTTACGTTTTGTATCCCACTGATAGGCTGGAACTGCATCAGGATCTTTGCCAAAATCGAATCAATTCTTCTTTGTCATACACCCAACATGCCCACCAAGTTTAGATTGAATCCGTTCACAACTTTTTTGTGATATCCTGCTATACATCGTTTTTGGAATTATCTCTCAATGGTGAAGAATCACTTTAAAATTATTGGATCCAGATCCGGATTCTGATCTTCACCAAAATCTAATCAATTCATCCTTGTAACATACCCAACCTCTCTGCCAAATTTCATCCGAACATCCTGTTCACATACTGACAAACAAACAGACAGACAGACAGACATGGGTAAAAACTTTTTTTTTAACATTTAAAAAAAACCTTATCCGGCGGAGGTAACATTGCTGGCTCAAGGCATACATTACCATTTCTTTGTCCTAAACTTACCAAAGCTTTTCATCTTGGAGTATTGCGAGCAAACTAATTCCTTTAACCTTTTGTATTCTTCTCATAAAAGATTAAATTGTTCTCAAATAAAAGTTATTGAAATATATAATATTGTTACGGTTTTTAGAACCTTCACTGTGTAAATTTTGGTAAATGTTCCCTTATAAATAATCCCCTGTAAATATTCCCATTTTTGGTAAAGGTTAAAGATCGCACCCTAGTTAGTCCATGTACAACACGTAGAACACCATAGGACCTCTCTGTAGTTATCTCATTATTGTGTGTTTTAGTTAAGGATATGTTCCCAATAGTTGAATCTGCGTTGCATTAATCAGATAAGATAGGCCCCTTCAATTTCCCCAATCATCTCCCGCTCTTCAAAGTGCAGTAGCAGTAGGGCAGCGTTCGCTGCCCCTTGTCTTGGTTTGTTTGATGGCCCCAAGCCGCCATTGAACATGCGGTCTCAGGCCGAGGAAAAAGGGGGCGGGACACAAGAACAAGGTGTGGCACGTCAACTCACCATCGGAGGTGGAGCCAGCGAGCCCTCGCCGGCCAACCAGGGCCGAGGTGAGCCGACCGGTAGGCGTGTCATAGGAGCAGGCGGCTGGATACAAGAACGCCCTATAAAAGCGGCTGCGAGGGACTGCTTCAGGAGATGAGTGAGAGGGAGATGAGTGCGAAGGTCCGACGTGCAAGGTACCAGAGGAGAACACGCTGAATCGTAAGGCAGGAGAGTGGGTCCGTTGACAACGACAATATCGCCATATATTCACATTGTCCGACCGCGTGAAACCATATGTGCAGCTGCCGCCGGGTTTCGCCTCGAGCCCAGAGCGTGGACCGGAGAGTGGACTGGAGCGGACCTCGACGCTGCGCATCTGCCCGGACCTTCCTGCCCTACCATCTGCTTGGACCTTCTCCCCCTTCTAGCCATTCCTTCCTGCCATTCCCTATTCGTGTAAGTCTGTTTGTTCTGTGGGGCGTATGGTAATATAAGACTGTTTTAAGGTTTCCCTGTGTATCTGCTTCTTCCTCTTCCTGTACAGTCCTACCTTTCGTTTCTTCCTTGGTTTTGGTTTTGTAGATAGTGAATAAACCTGTGTTATTTCTTACCCTTTTGGTTTCATTCTCCCCCGATCGCTTTAGTCCTTTCCCGATTGAGTACCTGTGGCACGATTCGGCCAACCGCTATAATCGGGTTTAGTCTCTTGTTAACGGCTCGAGTTGCGGATTGCTAAACCGCTCGGCAAAATTACATATTGTCCGTGGCTCGGGCAGAAGTAGCGCCCTGCTTTGCGGCGAGGTTGGCGAAGGTATCTGGGACTCCATTGACCCGTCACCCTGGTCAACCTCAACCCCGCAAAGGAGCGCGATACCTTCTAGGACTCGGACGGCCAGTGTAACAGACGAGGGGATTGAACCCCCCCTCGGTAAGGGGAGCGCCGTAACCGAGATCCGTAACAATATATATAGTCACAACAGAACTAGTTGTTAATCTTCAAATCACAAATGTACTAGTCATCTCTCAAAACAAAGTGAAAGCAATATACCCGTGGTTGTTTGGCTGTCCTAATGCAAAGGCAGTAAAGTTTGTAGACTTTCCGCCATCCCATCTGAAAAGGCTTCTGGAGAGCTTGTACGTCAAACCTTTTGGACACAGAAGTCACACGTAGTGCAATCTCAAAACTGTAAAGCTCAAAACTCAAAACTGTAAAGGTATCAGCATACTACAGTTATTGTGTTTATTTACATACCCAGTATATGGCATGTGAGAGAAACATAAAGTTTACTCATGTCTCTTTTTGACACTGAATCAATTTCATTAACAGGATTGCACATATATCACAGAACAAAGACATTATGAGACACTGCAGAAGAATATTAGGAAAAAATGGACAGATCAGGACAGTAGAAAGGATTTGAACCTAGGATATGAACATCATGCAATACATGTTTAGATGAGAACAACAAACAGGCCAACTCGGCATAGTAAAAAAAAATTAAACAAAAGGTTATGAATGAAGAATGGAAGAAGAAAAAAAAAGTACTTCAATTTACGAAGAGATCGCAACAATTTCAAGCACTTTCTTACGGATTCTAATTGATTAAATCAATGGAGGAGGGAGGCTATGAGGTGTCCATCCGTCAAGAAAAATTCGAACCTCTGCCTCTTATTTTTCACTCTCGTGCTGCAGTAACTGTATCTTATACGAATACCGTTTCAGATGATGGTGCATGATTCTGTAAACTGTGGTGCGAGAAGTTCCCACCAGCTGTGCAAGTCGGCGTGCCTACTTTTTCAGATAAGCCCACAAAGCTTCTCTTACAGCCTTTATTTTTCTGTGGTTCTCACTGAAGATGTTCAATCACTGTCCTTTAATGTCATCTTTTACACTTCCAGTGTCTCTAAACCTTTCAACAATACGTTTGATGGTTTTGTTTTGTAAAAGGGTGAGGCCACACCTCTTCCAGAGTCATGGCACACAACTACTGGTGGTGAGTGATCTAACTGGTGGTAAATCTACTGGGTAAATAACTTCAGCTGTTCTCAAGTATTACATTCTTAACTGGCATAATCTCTGACCTTTGACCTCTCGATACCGAAATCTAATCAGTTCATCTTTGCATCATATTATATACTTATGCCAAGTTTGGTCAAAAATCCATCACTGGTTCTTAATTTAGTGGGGTAACATAATTTTTTACCTAACATGACCTCTTATGTTTGCCCTCTTGACCCCATAATCTAAGCAGTTCATATATACAGACTTGGCATTTAATATGGAATATTTTTTTTTTCTTGACTTGGGTTTACTTTCTGAACTCAGTATATCAATCTGGTGAGTTTCTTTTACCCTTCGGTGATGTCTTTGTTGAAAGAACCATGTCACTGATTGTCTTTCACAGCAAGAAGTCAATAACAGGATTATATCACAGGTGGCGTGACAAAATGTAAGGACAGGTACATTTGACGATTGGCTTCACAATCGGGTATATAAGGGTTGTTGCATTCTGTATTAGTTGAAAACAACTGCTGCACGTCTACAAAAAGTATTGCTGCTTCCTCTGGAGATGGTCCGTCAACTTGACAATGCTGTTTGTCATGGAGTGGTGGCTTTACGAAATTCTGGCATGAAACAGCATGCTATTGCTCGGCAGTATGGCATCACTCAAGGTCAGGTGTCAAAGATCCTGAAACGAAATGCTCAGAGGGGTGTCCCTACTCCAATACCAAGGCCAGGACGTCCACGCAGAACCACAAGGAGAGATGATCGCCAGCTGCACCGGTTAGTCCGCAATAGCCGTACCAAGTCAGCTAATCGGCTTAGGGCTGAGTGGCAGCAACTGACAAATGTGCCTGTATCCAGAAGGCTAGTCAACCAACGACTGGTTCAAGCAGGCTATCGTGCCAGGCGTCCCCTGAGAAAGCCACGTCTGACCAGACAACACAGCCAGCGCCGATTGCAGTGGGCCAGAGAGCACCGTCAATGGCAGCCAGGACACTGGAATCACATGACCTTCAGTGACGAGTCTAGATTTCTGGTCTATCGTCAAGATGGCCGCGTCCGAGTGTGCAGACAAGTGCATGAAGCCCACAACGAAGATTGTATAGTGCCAAGAGTCCAAGCTGGAGGTGGTGGGGTGACCGTTTGGGCTGCTTTTCATGCAGGGGGCAAAACTGACCTGGTTGTTCTGAATGGAAACCTGAACCAGTTCAAGTACAGGGCCATTCTGGAAGAAACATTGCTTCCATTTGCTCGTGCAGCCTTTCGAGGAAACTTTGTCTTCCAAGATGACAATGCACTGCCTCATCGTGCTCGCATGATCCAACACTTTCTTGCTGACCGTGTTGTAGAGCATATGGAGTGGCCTGCCATTTCCCAGGATATGAATCCGGTAGAGAACTTGTGGGCAGAATTAATGCGTCAAATCGACAACTTGGAACAGCAGCCTGCCTCTGTGCGTGAATTGCAGCAGAAAATTGTCACTGCATGGCAAGCGATTCCTGTCCAAACCTTGGCAGATCTCGTGAACAGCATGCCTCGACATGTACGTGCTTTCCTGAATGCTGTGGGGGTTACACGAGTACTGAACTGTAATTTTACTGTCCGTAATCCCAGTCATAATTTAGCTTTTGTTTTTGTTGAAGTTTTTTTTGGTTAATGCGCAAAATAAAGAGATACTTTTGGAAAACGTACAGAAGTTTAACACAGTACTGTCCGTGAATTGAGTTCGATATCAGTTTACATCACTTTCAAGGATCAATTTATTTGCTTCGAAATGTCAAATGTGGTTTTTGTTTCTTTTAAAGGTCACATTAACAAAATCTAGAATAATTTCAACATAATTCCAATGAACTTTTGGTTCTAAGTCATTTTGAAAAGTAAGTTCACCCCCACAAAAAAATATTCCATATTAAATGCCAAGTCTGTATATGATTATACATATTTGTACCAAGTTTTGACTAAGTTCACTTCAGTCATTCTAAAGTTATCACGGTAACGAAAAGCTACGACGGATGGACGCACGGACAGACAACCCAAAAAACACAATGCCTCTGGCAACTTCGTCAGTGGAGGCATAAAAAAAAATCAACTAACCTTATCATGATTGCAAAGGATGCTCAAGTATTATGGAAGATGAGAAAACAATGTAAATTTGGATAGTAATTAGAACTGCAATAAGAACGGTACCAATTTTGACTTAGTCCCTTCAGCCATCCTTAAGTTATTGCGGTAATGAAATCCTATTACAGACTCTGACCTTTGACCTCTTCATGCGAAAATCTAATCAGTTCATCTTTACATCCTGATATATACTTATACTAAGTTTGGTCAAAATCCCATCACTGGTTCATAAGTTAGCTTGGTAACAGAATTTTTACCTAAACGGGAACTCTGACCTTTGACCTTTTAACCCCACAATCGAAGCAGTTTGTCTTTGCATCATTATACATACTTTTACCAAGTTTGACTTGGATCCCTTCAACCGTTCTTAAGTTATGGCGGTAACGAAAACCTATCACTGACGGATGCACATGACGGACAACCCCAAAACATAACGCTGACGATGACATCGTCGGTGGAGGCATAAAAAATATAAAGAAGCAAAGATAGGAATAAAATATAAAATATAAAGAGAAAGTTAGAAAGCATGTCACACCAGAAAAGGAAATATAAATAGCAGAAATAAGAGAAGCCTTGCAAAGATAAATGTAGTATGTAGCTACAGCATTCTCCATTCACATGTGAATTAACCTACCTACTTGTGCTTACCTAAACCCTATACTGGATAATATTATCAATGAATTGCCAAAAGCAGGATAACAATCTTCACTGAAAGAGTATTTTTTTTTTCTAACATATTCAGTAACACTTTCCTCCAAAATGTTTTTTCTTGCAGCTGCCATTTTACAATGTATTCAGCACAACATTAGGTGGACATGTTTACATAATCACAGGAATTATGTGCCAAACCACACAAGGTGAAAAAGAAAATCCATAAACAGAAAGAAATGCAGCCCAGGCTTCATTCCAATGTATAAATATTATTGCAGTGTTTGGATACACAGTTTACAAAGATGTCTTTAAAAATTATAACGAGAGACAATATACCGATATCCCAAATATATGGTTCTTTTTGTTTCAAACTCAGCTTTGGGGACATATAAATATCATGTATTTAAATTTAAATATGGGCTGGCAGGATAGCCTAGGCCCTAGAGGTACAGTATGTACATTCACCTTTGAGCTGTCTCACTCACCGAGGTTGGAATCTAGACCTAAGTTGTCTGGACAGAAGCCTCTGCACTATATAAAGAAAAGATCAGGTGGCTGGCATGTTCCATGTGAACGCCTTTCTTTGGATGCAAAGGGCCACCAAAAAGGTTTTTTTATTATTACGTAAGTCTATGGAAGGTTCGAGGGCTGGGGAAATAAATTGCAAAATTAAAAAAGGTAGAGAGGAAGATGATTGCAGAAAGATATGTGGGATAAGGGCATTAGGATAAAGGTGGGCACGATTCGGAAAATTTTAAGTCCGCTTACCGCTTATCCGCTCCGCCAGCCCGTGTAGTCCGATTCGCTTATCCGCTTCAGCGGCCGAAAATCTTAGTCCGCTTACCGGTTATCCGTTTATCCGCTTCGATTCGATTTTTTTAAAGCGCTTCGACGTTTTTAAAGCGATTTTTGACGTTTCTAAAGGGAATTTAATGCTTTTTAAGCCTAAATAGCCATTTCTAACTACTACAAAGATAAACAAAGCTTTTAAGATAAAAAATATACATTTTTATTTAAATAAAATTTATTCAAAATTTATTGAAATAAAGTTTTCCACTCGACTCTACTCTACTCTACAGTTAATTTAAATATAATTTTAATATATGCAAGTTACATTAAAGAAAAATCAATTTGCCCGTCCTTTCTTTGACAAGAGAGTCTACTAGTCAACAGACTAGCAGTCTGTTGACTAGTCCTCGTCTTCCTCCTCCACCTCGTGGGCCTTCTTGAGGATTTGGAGGTTGCCCTTCATGAAGACGAGGGCCTCGAAGTTCGGTGCAGCCAGGGCCGACCTCTTAGGCCTGAGGATGTCCGACCCGTAGCTGAACACGCGCTCGACCGAGGCAGAGCTCGGGAGCGGCGTGTTATGCCTGAGAAATAGAGTTACCCAAGCATCACGGAACTCGAGCGGGAAGAGATTGGGCGAGAGCCCCGGGTTCCCCCTCAGCGGCTTCCTCGACCAGTTGTTGACCTCTTCCCTGATCTTCTCCTCGAGGTTCTCCTCCTGCTGCCCCTCCTCCATGGCGAACAGGTAGTCCGTGTAGTGAAATCGTATCCGTACTGAACCCGGGTGGGGATGCTCGCTGCTCGCTGTCATTGTTGTCACTGCTAGGGGCGTGACTATAAGACCCGTTGCTGTGTCAGTGCTCCGAGACTTCTCCCTTGTGACATGTTACATCGGTAGCCTCGTTTATGGTACGCCTTTATAGAATATCTAGCTTGCTTGCATTGACTGATATGAATGGCTTTATGAGATGTCGCATCGTATGCTTATTGTGTATTTCTACTTACAGGAATGATGTGATGATCTAAATGCAATTAAACCAAACCGTTGGACTAAAGTTGTGTGGACCTGAATGGTTTTCTACAACACTTAATTGCATTTAAGATCTGCTGACATGGCTGGCAACAAGACGTTGACGGTGTCCATTTTCAGCGCCGACCCACAAGCCACGGACGGAGGCTTGCAACTCAAGCACTGGCTCCGACAACTGGAGCATCTCTTTGATGAGCCTGAGACCGCTCCGACGCCTGCCGCGAAGCTGGCGATATTACACTCAAAAATCGACTACCGGGTCTACCACGCGGTCGCTCAATGCACGACGTATGATCTTACCATCGCGGAGCTCAAGCGGCTTTACATAAAAGAAAAAAGCCCTGTGTATGCGCGTTATTTGCTGCAGACGCGACGGCAGCAGCCCAACGAGCCTATGGATCATTACGCCCAGGAGCTCCGGCAGCTCATGCTGGACAGCGTCAAGGAGCCACGGACTCCCGAGCAAGCTAAAGATGATCGACTTTTAGATGCCTTCATAGCAGGGGTCTCCTCCCAGGAACTACGTCTCAAACTCTTGGAGAAGACCGACCTGACCTTCGCTACGGTGGTTGAGCAAGCGACGGTGTATACCGAAGCGCGGATGCAATCGAACGCCTATGATCGCACGCGCCTTTTGGCGGGCACCTCACTACACGCCCGGCCAGAGAGTACCACTGACGAGGACGTGGATCCGCCTGCTGAACTCCGGGATGCTCCGGAGGATGACCCTACCCTGACAGCTGCCGTTACGACCAGCAGACCCAAGGCCTTGCGCGGGGCCGCATGTTTTTTTTGTGGAGGGCCTCGTCATGCCCGAGTCGTGTGTCCGGCACGTGACGCTATTTGCCATTTGTGCTCGCTAAAGGGACATTACGCGAAAGTGTGCAAGAAAACGGCACGCGGCTCGCGGCCCTTCGACTCGCGCAGCCGCGGCCGCGCGGGCGCAGCAACCTTGAACGGGCTCGTAGCAGAACCCACGAGCCCAGCACCTTACCCGACTTCGAAGGGGAGGGCCGCTCTCTGCGGCCCGCTGGGCGCTCAGACGACCTTGATTGGCGCCACCGGACAGCCACCACCGTCTCATTCTCCATCGGGGACAAAGGCCGCGTCCTTGGCCAAACCACGGGCCACACTTCACCAAGCCCCTCGTACTCCTCGAGTCGCCCACGAGCTAACGGCGGCCCCCGCCCCGTCAAAAGAGTTAAGGCAACTTTCGAATACTACGGAAGCCTTTTGTCAAAGCGACCAAAAATGTAAAAAGGCAATTTCGAATACTACGGAAGCCTCTTGTCAAAGCGACCAAAAATGTAAAAAGGCGATTTCGGATACTACGGAAGCCTTTATCTGCCAGGAGTGTCAAAAGGCAATGTCAAATACTACGGAGGCCTTTTCTCGTCGGATTTTGAATCGCGAAACACCGGAATGCTGGGGAAAGCCCTCTGATTACGATAATGGGATCCCCATGGCCAACACAGCCTCCGGCCACGCTCGCAAAACTGCTGCTGGTGTAGGATCCACCCGCGAGGCTGGACCGACCCATTCGGGGGGCTCAGTCCCGCTCCCAGCTGCCTCGTCTGGCCTGGCTCAAGCCCTTATTCCCCTTATGGTTGAGGGCCATTGTGTTCAGGCCTTGGTGGATACCGGATCTACGGATAGTTTTATCGACCAACGACTTGTGCTCAGGCATGGATGGCGGATCGGGCGGTCTACGAGACGGATCTTCATGGCTTCCCAGGGACTGCGGCTCAGCACGAAAGGGGAATGCCGATTGAAACTCGTGCTAAAGGGACGGGTTTTCCCTGATGTACACCTTATGGTTTTACCCGCATTATGTGCTGATATTCTGCTAGGACACGATTTTCTTAAGCTGCATGGACGTCTGGTAATGGAGTTCGGTGGGCCTGACACTCTTGTTGTGGGGCCGGACGACGCGCTAACGGTGTGCGCCCTAGCGCAAATGGACGTCCGGCCGCTTTCACTGTTCCCCAATCTAACCTCCGACTGTACCCCCGTCGCGGTAAAATCGCGACGCTACTCTCGCGCGGACATGCAATTCATTGCGGACGAAACGGCTCAGCTCTTGAAGGACGGCATCATAGAACCTAGCAGGTCGCCGTGGCGCGCTCAGGTCTTAGTGGTGCGCAGCGAGGCCCATCGCAAACGCATGGTAATCGACTATTCCCAAACGATTAACCGCTTTACACAGCTGGATGCCTACCCCCTTCCGGGGATGGACGCGCTAGTGCAACAGGTATCCCAGTATTCGGTCTATAGTACTCTCGATCTCCGTAGTGCGTACCACCAGATCCCTATCTCTAGGGCGGATCGTATCTATACCGCTTTCGAGTCGGGGCAGCGGTTGTACCAATTTACACGATTGCCCTTTGGGGTGACGAACGGGGTCGCTTGTTTCCAGAGGGCCATGGATGACCTCGTTGCGCGGGAGCACTTAACCGATGTTTTCGTCTACCTCGATAACCTTACGGTTTGTGGATATGACCAAGGGCACCATGACGCTAATCTGAAGCGCTTCCTTGAGGTCGCGCAACGGTATCACTTAACTATGAACGAGGATAAGTGCCGATACTCCCTACGCACCATAGATCTTCTGGGGTACACCGTGACCCATGGCTCTGTCTCTCCGGATAAGGAACGTCTGCGACCTTTGCTCGACATGGCCCCTCCCTGCGATCGGGCGTCCCTGAAACGCGTCCTTGGGCTGTTCGCCCATTACTCCAAATGGGTGCAAAATTTCTCCGCGAAACTTCGCCCCCTTGTGGCCTGCGACACTTTTCCCCTGAGTTCGGCCGCATTGACGGCCTTTGAAGGTCTTAAGACCGACATCGCCCGAGCCGCCGTAGCGACCATCGACGAGAGCGGCTCGTTCGTCCTCGAAAGTGACGCCTCGGATCAGGCCATCGCGGCGACCCTCTCCCAAGGGGGACGTCCCGTGGCTTTCTTTTCACGGACTCTTACCTCCGCTGAGCGGAGGCACTCGTCCGTTGAAAAGGAAGCGTATGCGATCGTCGAGTCTATTCGGCGATGGCGCCCGTACCTACTCGGGCGGAGCTTCCAAATCATCACGGACCAGCAAAGCGTTGCGTTCATGTACGACACCTTACACGCCCAGCGCATTAAGAACGAGAAAATCACTCGCTGGCGTATCGAACTCGCCGACTTCTGTTACACCATCAAATATCGCCCAGGGAAGGATAACCAGGCCGCCGATGCCTTATCACGCCCGACTACATGTGCTGGTATCACCTCGTTGGAGGGCCTACGGGTGCTGCATGCTACTGCGGGCCATCCCGGCGTAACGCGTTTCGCTCATTTCGTGCGGAGTGGGAATCTCCCTTACTCGATTGACGATATCCGCCGTATCTGTCGCGACTGCGCTATCTGCGCGGAAATCAAACCGCGTTTCTATAACCCTCCTATGGGGACTCTGGTGAAGGCTACACGCCCGTGGGAACGCTTGGCGATGGATTTCAAGGGCCCTTTGCCGGTGTCGAGCGGCTCTCGCTATCTGCTCACTATCGTTGATGAGTACTCACGATTCCCCTTTGCTTATATGTGCGCGGACATGACTGCTGCCACGGTGATGCGATGCTTACAGAACTTGTTCTCAATGTTCGGTTACCCGGCCTATGTCCATACCGACCGGGGTGCAGTCTTCTTGTCTCAGGAGGTGCGCGGCTATCTGCTCCAAAACAACATTGCGTCTAGTTACACCACGCCGTACAGACCCCAGGCTAATGGGCAGATCGAACGCTTCAACGGGATTATCTGGAGGGCCGTCATGCTCCATCTCCGGACCCACGGCCGGGGCCTCGATAAATGGGCTTGGTCGCTACCTGCGGCGTTGAACTCAATCCGGGCACTCCTGAGTACGGCAACTAACCAAACTCCCCACGAGCGACTTTTCCACCACCCCAGGAGCTCGGGGTGTATACGGTCTTTGCCCAGTTGGCTCGCTGGGCCCGGGCCGGCCTACCTTAAACGGGCGGTTCGCGCGAGCAAGTACGACCCCCTTGTGGACAAAGTGCAGATTCTCCAGGCTAATCCTGAGCATGCTCGTGTGATGACGTCTGATGGTCGTGAGACTACTGTCTCCGTTCGTCATCTTGCCCCTTGCGGGGTCGACGACCTTAGTAGGGAATCGGACGAACCGGTCGAACCCATCTATGAGACTATGGCCTCTCCCGACGCTCCCATCGCCGACAGTCCACCGACCCTCCCCCCGTCGAGACTGCCCGGGTCCGACGACTTGGCGTTACCCCCTTCATCACCCGACCCTGTTGACGCCTCTGACACCGGGGATACAGGGTTACGAGCAGGGTTACGAGACGCCGTACCCGGGGAGTTTCGAACGCTGGCAGAGAAATTCGCCGCCCGGCCCGCTACGGTTGGGCCGACTGATACTCCGCGCCCTATTCTTGCTGACGCTCACTCGCTTTTAGCCACGCGGCCGTATAATTCTGCCGGGGGGGGGTGAATGTAGTGAAATCGTATCCGTACTGAACCCGGGTGGGGATGCTCGCTGCTCGCTGTCATTGTTGTCACCGCTAGGGGCGTGACTATAAGACCCGTTGCTGTGTCAGTGCTCCGAGACTTCTCCCTTGTGACATGTTACATCGGTAGCCTCGTTTATGGTACGCCTTTATAGAATATCTAGCTTGCTTGCATTGACTGATATGAATGGCTTTATGAGATGTCGCATCGTATGCTTATTGTGTATTTCTACTTACAGGAATGATGTGATGATCTAAATGCAATTAAACCAAACCGTTGGACTAAAGTTGTGTGGACCTGAATGGTTTTCCACAACAGTCCGTACTGCTCGAGCCGGGCTGGGGTCCCTGCTGGGGGGCAGGGTCCAGGTGCTCGTCAGGCAGGACGAGGGCGAGCAGGTCCCTGATGAGCTTGTCCCTCACCAGGTCGCAGATGGCGTCGTTGTTCTGCCTCCTGCAGATGGCCCTGACCGTGGCGAGCTTGTGCTGGGGGTGCAGCGCCGTGGCCATCAAAAGGTCCATGTCCACGAAGAGGTGGCTGAACCTGAAGTAAAATAAAAGTTATAAAACAAATGTCAAATAATTTCAGATTTGTAAATTGAAAAATTAAATGTCATTTAACTGATTTTAATTCATTTCAAATGAATCATTAGACCGGCAAGGATTTTTTAATCATTTAATAATAATATAATATAAGAAGAAAGAAGCACTTATTAATTTTCAACTCGTTGCGATAAAATATAATAATAATATAAGAACTAACCTGCCGTCAAAGCCCTTTGTTCCCTTCCTGGCGCAGGACGGCTGACGCCAGCCGCCAGCCTTGGTGCACGTGGCCTTGCTGTCCACGACCTTGAAGAAGGGGGCGATGTGCCTCCACTTCTGGCTGAGGCTGGAATTGTCTGTGTCCATTGTCACGTTGATCTCAGCCGACTCGATTGAGTCCAGCGACATCCTGCTCTCGCTGCGCGCGAGCTGAGGGGTCAGGGCGCAGGTCTCCTGACTGTCCTCCACGTCCCCCATCATGTTGACCGCCGGGTTGTGGATGTCGCTGTGCTGGGACTGCTGGTTTGCGTCGCTCGTGTGCCTGTCCCTGGCACTGCCGCTGGGCTGGAGAGTCAGAAATCTCTCCATCTTGACGTTATTGCCGCTCTAGCGTCCAATAAAATATTCAGTTTTCACTTATTATTCACTTAAATAAATATTCACAATTCTAGAGTAACGGCTCAGGCTAACAGCTGATTTGGCGAATCGCGATGCGCTTTAATTTTTCGGTAGTCCGCTTACGCTTATCCGCTTCGGTTTCCGGGGGTTGTTCCGATTCGCTTATCCGCTTCGAAAACGTTAGTCCGCTGCAGCGGATAAGCGGATAAGCGGACTTTCGAAGCGGACCGCCCACCTTTGCATTAGGACTATGGAAAGGAGGTTCGAAGGAAATAAGAGGAGGCTGAGAAAAAGGAGCCTTCCACCATATTTACTTTCACAATCAATTGAAAGACAGAAAATCAATCTAATTAATTAAACGTATTTTTCTCCTTGTTAAAAAAATTAACATTTTAAGGGAACAATAAATTGCCTTCATTAAAAACACAATTGCCAATCACGTCGTCATCCATTATGTCACTGTGGCCAACAATTCTCATGTGTCGACTGGAGCTACTTTCACGTTCTCACTATTAAACTTCTCATGTAATGACTATTAACAACGCCATCGACTGTAAATACAAATAGTACAAGCTGCAAGGTGAAGCTTGATTTTATGGTTGTAGAGCATCATGAGGTCTGTATTATCAATCTGTTTTAAATGCATCTGTCCCCTTGTTTCTCTACCTCTTTAACTTATTAGGCCAAAGACGCACTAAACATCCCTCCTACCTAGTAGATTTCAAATGACAAAGAATGACAGAAAAACAAGATTATTGTGAATAAGAAATCCGAAGAAAAGAACCCACCCCTGTAAATGAGAAACAACAGCAATGACTGCTTCCATAGCAACTGAAACTGCTCAACAGCAATAAGCAAGACCAGCAGCAATGACTGCATTCTGCCCAACAGTACCTGTGATCTCCCAGTCATTGTGTTGTACTTCAGTCGGTTTTTTGAACAATCTGGTTCAGGAGGACACAGTTCAAGACTCTAAAAAGAGACTCCCAAAGCAAAAGCAAAGACTAAAACCAAGAGTAGAATTTCACGGCTCTTTTATGTGTGAACATTCAATGCACCAAGAAACACCTGAGCAACTAGAAACACCCGTCAGTCATTTGTTCCAATGACTTATGCTTATGCTTACCCAAAATGGGGGGACTGAACATAAAAAGTGCTATTGTTATACAATGGTAAAACACATATGCATAGAGATACCAATAAATAAAAGCTAGCCTTCTGTACTCTTGCCTCATATTCATCTTTTGATCTCAAATCCAAATTTATTGAGTATATAGCAACAATAACAAACTTGAATTCACTGTTCCAATACTTATGGAGGGCACTGTATATCAACATGCAAAGCAAAGGTACGAGAAGACAACGTTGTAATTTAAAATGAATTATAAGGACATTGGGAGACAACTGAAAAACCGTCACACTGTATGGGATTTAAACTCAAGGTCCCAGCAGCATGAAGTGTAATGTGATCAAGTGGGAATAGCCAAACGGGCCATTTCTATTACTCTTATTAGCCTGGCCCCTGCACAGCGATAGATGGGGTTTTGCAATCACTTTGTGTGTGTGTGTGTGTGTGTGTGTGTGTGTGTGTGTGTGTGTGTGTGTGTGTGTGTGTGTGTGTGTGTGTGTGTGTGTGTGTGTGTTTGTCTGTCCGGGCCATAACTTTTGTTTAACATTTGAACTTTTGTCATCAAATTTTCTATAAAGCTTTATTATGAGAATACGGAGAAGCCAAATTAATAATTTGGTCAAAAGCTCAAAGGTCAGCGTCACATAAAATCATCAATTTTCATGCAATTGACCTGAAATAAAAAAATGCATATTGGGTCACTGAATTGGTTCACCAATCAAAAGCTGGAAGCCGATTGTTTTTTTTTACATCACAAGATCAAAGTTCAAGGTTGCATAAAATCATCAATTTTCATATGATTGACTTGAAATTTGAGCAGGGTTTGCATATTGAGTCACTGACGCCTATTGTTTTTGAGGTGAAAAGGTCAAGGTCACCTAAATCGTCTCTTTTTTGTACTTTTCTTAGATGTTTTCGTCATGTCAAAATAAATAACCCATTACCATTTTGCCGTTTTGCCAAACGTTTGCGTTTTGTTTGTTGTTGTTGGGAAATTGCGTTTGTTTTGCCGTTTTGTCAAAATAAGAACTCAAAATACAAAGTGGACGCGGACGAGCTTTGCATTTTCAGATGCTTTCTAGTTCTTTCTCAGACCAATAATAAAGTGTCAGATTTGTGCTGCTATCCCTTGGATATATGTTAGGCTGGTTATCCCATATAAGCTTGCATTAGTTGGTGCTATTTAAAGATCACACATTCACAGGGCATGAAGGGTAGGCGTGTTATCCCAGGCATCCTGGCGAATTCCAAAGACCCAGTCCAAACCCACATGGCTCAATGTATCAATGGCACAACTGCAACCCTTAAAGGATGGTACACAACTGTGGTCCAGACTCCTAACTGATTCCCTGTACAATATGCATAGAACAAACAAACCGAATATGTATGCAATGTCAAAAAGAATTCTCTTAGTAAGAAAATATTCTCTTAAAATAATAAAAGTTTTCTTGAAAAAATTAAAGCATTAGAAATTTATTTCTCATGGTTTTCTTGTTTAAAGAAAACTTTTCTTATTTCAAGAAAATATTTTCTTTCTAAAAAAAATGTTCATGGAAGTGTAGGTCCAAAATACTGTCAAGTTGAATGGTCACATTACCAATCCAGTAGTTTGGTTTATCAACTTCAGACTGAAGTACTTCATTTTGAGTCTCCAACGTAGACAAGTAAAATGATAAAAGATCTTGTGTCTTCTGGCTTAGGATCTGTGCCAGTACACCTCCTTGGTTCTGTGGAGAGATTACAAAAGCATTTTGATATACGTTTTAGTTTTGCCTTCCCTGCACGAAACTGCATTGTTCCACAAACTAAAATATGGTTTTGCCAAGAAGGGCGGAAAGAGCAACTTAGCGCACTGCAGCAACTGCTGCAGTTTCCTTCCTCCTATGCTGTGCAAGGTCGACCAGTGTTCCAAACAATGTCATTACAAAGACTTCGTCGAAATCAATCATGGAGTTACATGAAAACAGTCTCAATCACATAACAACCAACTGCTCAAAAAAGCTTCTGTCGGTATCGGCTCAAAAAACTGCTTGAACCTCATTCACTAATCCCACTAAATGAGGACCGATCTGCAAGTTGTCGCTCGGCCTAAAGCAGCAAAGAAGGACAACTAAACTACCAACCTTAGTTGTTTTACAAAATTATTCACCTCTTAAATGAACAACCAATGGATAATTTATCTTTTATTTCTGAAAGTTCAGTTCGATAGGCACCCGTAAATTGTATTGGCTAATTGTACTCCGCCCTTCCTATTCAATTAGCCAGGTGCTGCATGACATCATAACCAGGTGCTGAAGGGGGCCTGGCGACCGAAAGGGAGTACTCACTTTTCACTCCGTTTGTTACTTGACAAAAAAAATATTTTTTTCACAAGTTTGATGATCACTCCGGTTTGTGTGTGCGTGTGTGTGTTTGTATGTGTGTTTGTTTGTCTGTGCGCTCACATATACTTGCCTACAAGTCACAATTTTAAACCGATCTTCACGAAACTTCACTAAAGGGTAGAGTTTGTGGTCTGACAAAATCCTATATATTTTTGAGGTCAATATGTCAAAAGGTCAACAACGTTTTTCAAATTTCTAAAATCCGCAATTTTCATCCGATTGACTTGATATTTCAATCAGATTAACAAATCAGCTAAATGAATTCAACCACCAACTATTTTTGAAATAAAAAAAAGCCAAAAGGTCAAAAACCTTTTCAAAAATCAAAAATCCTCAATTTTCATCCGATTCACTTGAAATTTGAATAGGATTTTCATATCAGCTAACTGAATTCAACCACCACCTATTATTTGAGGTCAACAGTCACAAGGTCAACATAGGCCAAATAGTCAGGTTCACTATGTTTTTTCGTTCAAAATTTTGGTAGATGAGCAAAACTATACATTTTTGGAATATTCAGAGCATGAGGAATCCAAAAATTAATGTTTACATTTGCGTAGACACCTTTGCGAAAATGACCCTCAGGACAGTGATGAAGATCTGTAAAAGCATATTCCTGAATGGTATAGACCTCGTAGATCCTGTGTATAGGACTTATAGTTCAATCTGATACTAACAAGGCTGCTTTCTTGCTTTATAAACCCATACCTATAACTTCAAAGGACTTGCAATATCATGTATTATGTAATACAGTTATATCACAAATATAAAGACAATGGTTTTTAATTATCTTTGTTTGTTGCTTTTCTATAATCCTGAGCACTATTTTGAGGCCTTTATTGGATTCCTTGACCCAGAAAACATAGGATTAGCATATTTAATTAAGTCTCTAGGTTGACTAGAAGCCGAGATCGCGCAAAATATGTATTTTATGGCGGCCATTTTCAAAATCCAAAATGGCGGCCATGCAGGTGTCTGTGCAAATGCCAACATTGATTTTCAGATTCTCCATGCTCTGAAGATTCCAAAAATGTACAGGTTTGCTAATCCCAAAATTTTGAAAGAAATTATATTTGTTAACATAGTGAACCTGACTATCTTCATCACTGTCCTGTGTCATTTTCGCAAAGGTGTCTACGCAAATGTAAACATAAATTTTTGGATTCCTCATGCTCTGACTATTCCGAAAATGTACAGGTTTGCTAATCTCCAAAATTTTGAACGAAATTATATTTGTTTACATAGTGAACCTGACTAAAAGGTCAACCACTTTTCTTTCTAATTCCTAAAATCCTCAATTTTCATCCGATTGACTTGAAATTTGAAAACGATTTGCATATCAGGTCACATAATTGAACCACCAATTATTTGTGAGGTATAAAGGATGCTTTACTGAGTGCCATTCTATTTTGTTCTCTTTTGCCAAGTGTCACTCTGAGTGATTTGTCATTTTCTTGGTTGTTTCTTTGTTTTCTTGTTTGTTTGTCGGAGCGATATCTCAGCCATATTTTGAGCTGAGAAGCTGAAATTTGGCCAAAATAGTGAACATGCAATTTGGCAAAAACGTATTTTTATTTTTTGATTAATTGTTGAATTGATTAATTACCTAATTATTATCGATTTATTAAATACTTATTTATTTTCTTTCTCATCTGTGCAATATCTCAGGCACCTTTTGAGCAAGGAAGCTAATATTTGAACATGACAGTGACCAAGTGATTTGGCTATAAAGGATATTTTTGATTTAGTCATCAATCAATGAATTGGTTAATCCTTTAATTTTCCATTAATTATTTAATTAACCGATTTTCAAAAAGTTAAAGATTCGGATGAAACAGTAGTATTTCTAGTATGCTATTAGCCAATTAAGAAATTAATTATTTTACCATCATTATTTATTTATTTAAATTATGCAATTAATCAATTAATCAATCAATTATTGTACACCACTGCCTCCCAATTCCGCCTCCATCTGCTGCACGGCAGCATCGCCGGGTGACGAAGGCACCCCGGAAATGTCGTGCTCTGCAGAATGTTATTTATTTATTTGCCATGGGGGTGGTGTACTTTGAATGTAACTCTACTTGTTTTAAATATTTGAATACTCATTGCAGCAACATACAAAGGCAAAATTTTTAATGCCAGCATTTTGAGTAAATACTTGTAAGGATCTAGCAATGATAAAGTAACACAGACCTAAGTTAAATAGGGTACTGTGGCATGATTACTCGAGTAAATAAGCTGCGTAGGTAATGTGAATAAAAGTGTTATAAAGTTATCCTCGTTTCCTAGTAAACTTTGCCCCACATTTCCGAGAAACGTTTCTCTAAATATTAGGTTTGTGCGTGATGATGTAATTTTAGCCAGAGACAACGCAGAGGCAAACACGAAGTATGGATCCGTAATGTTAAACTATTGTGCTTCACAAGATGGATAGAAAAATACTTTCCAAATCACCTCAAAGTTTTTTTGCAAGTTGAAGAAGAAAACAAGGTAATTCTTTACAAATGAAATAACCCATATTATTAAATCTCATGAGGAATGAATAAATCTGATAAGATCTTTTATCTGAGTTCATGTGACATTTTAGTAAGGAATTTGGTGAGCAAGCCAACATACTAGCCGGTGAAAAGTGGAATTTGTCTAAAATGAAATCATTAATCTGCATGATCATGCATTACACCAAAAATGAAGTAATATGAAAGTGTCAAACTAAACTGAAGACCTGTCGATCTGTAATTTATACACTTATTTTCATTTAAACAAGTTCTGCCCAAATGTTTACCCTTGCAAGAGGAAAGGGTATTGCAATTGAGTCCGTTTGTCTGTCTGTTTGTTTGTTTGTCTGTCCGTTTTTCTGCACAGAATAAATATGATTTTCTCTGCAACCGTTGCTTCAACTAACAGAAAATTTTCACCATAGGTGCCCCTCCTCCTTCAGAATTTTAAAGAATAATTATGACGTCATAGGTCATGTTCTCATAGGTCAAGGTCAAGCCCGTCATAGGTCAAGCCCAGATCGGTGTGGTGTTGCAGTGATGGTTGTCCTTCTGGAAGTTTCTCCCATCTCCACACAGGATCTCTGGAGCTGAGCCAGGGTGACCATCGGGTTCTTGGTCACCTCTCTTACCAAGGCCCTTCTCCCCCGATTGCTCGGTTTGGCCGGGCGGCCAGCTCTAGGAAGAGTCCTGGTTGTTCCAAACTTCTTCCACTTAAGAATTATGGAGGCCACTGTGCTCTTGGGATCCTTCAATGCAGCAGAGATTTTCTTTTTGTCGGTTTCCCCAGATCTGTGCGACACAATCCTGTCTCTGAGCTCTGCAGGCAGTTCCTTCGACCTCATGGCTTGATTTTTGCTCTGATATGCATTGTCAGCTGTGAGACCTTATATAGACAGGTGTGTGCCTTTCCAAATCATGTCCAATCAATTGAATTTACCACAGGTGGACTCCAGTCAAGGTTTAGAAACATCTCGAAGATGATCAAGAGAAATGGGAGGCACCTGAGCTAAATTTCAAGTGTCATATCAAAGGGTATGAATACTTATGTGAATGTGATATTTCAGTTTTTTATTTTTAATAAATTTGTAAAACTTTCTAAATCCTGTTTTCTCTTTGTCATTATGGGGTATTGAGTGTAGATTGATGAGGGAAAAAAGCAATTTAAACGATTTCAGCATAAGGCTGCAACATAACAAAATGTAAAAAAAGTGAAGGGGTCTGAATACTTTCTGAATGCACTGTATGTGTGTGTATGTGTAGCTGGGTGTGCATTTGTCGGTGTACATGTGTGTGTGTGTTTGTGTACATGTGTGTGTGTTTGTGTACATGTGTGGATGTGTGTGTGTGTGTGTGTGTGTGTGTGTGTGTGTGTGTGTGTGTGTGTGTGTGTGTGTGTGTGTGTGTGTGTGTGAGTGAGAGTGAGACCCACTCTCCCCCATGTGCGTGATGTGGGAGGGAGAGGATTTGAGCTCTTAAAGTCACATTTTATATGAGATGTAATAACACATTTCAAACTGTATTTCCCATGTGCACGCACATGCATTCACATGTTATCAGAAGTAAACACATTATGTAGATTACATTGTTTGTGGATCTGATCAATTGCTAGTAACCATTTTATGAACCTGAATGTGCAGGTGCAGCATTTAACTCAATTTGTCGAAATGTCACACACGTCCATGCCCATGGGATTCCCACGGGTGACCCCACTAGTATACAGTATAGTCAAATAAAATTATATCCTAATGTTTGAAACATGCTCACCTTGTCTCAGGAAGTTAGGAGATACATAAAATTTTGATAAGCATTGTCAGGATTCCTGCAATTCAAATTGTGGGAGGGGAAGCCACTTTTCTGATTTGGGGTGACTGATTAACATGAAAGTAATTTCATTTCATTCTAAAATATCAACTTTATGAGGCCTAATACACAAGTTCTCCTTTTAACCCAACAAAATGAACAAAAATCGTATTTGTATTAAGTATTTGTTTCACCCAGTTTTTCCGTCTTTCAACTTCAGGTTGGATAAAAATATATATATAAATTGCCCGCATGTAAACAACCTAAAGCGAAGTCGATGGCGTACCATCACAAATCCCCATACACTTCCCACCGAAAGCAAAGTTGAAAGATGGGAAAAAGGTCCACCAGGAATACTCAATATCAAATTTTGAGTTTAAAAAAAAATCTGATGTTTTTACCCATGGACCCTAATTCCCTACACCGTGGGGCATTAACTGGGGTCAAATCCCAGAATATCTTTCGATATTTTATGCATCCTCCAATGCTGACAGGTAACCAACCACAAATGATGAACAGACAGACAAATAGATGGAGCTGATTGCAATATTCTCCTGCTTTTTAAAAAAAGTGTGGGGATAATAATGTGAAAATGAAAAGGCTTTGTTCCACTTTATCAACTGAATTCCAGTAGATGTGGTTGAAGGAAAATGTTTTCGATTTAAGGAGAAGCCTGGTTATAGATTCCCAATGCATTTCTACTGCCCTCTGCTGAAACGGCGTAAAACTTGAAGCATTTCATACAAACTCGAAATTAACTGTAATGATAACTTTGTCTCTTATTTACGTCGTATGATTAGACTCCGTTAAGCAAGCGATTCCTACTAATTATACAACTTACTGTCTACAACTACATGTGCAATCTATGTTTGGCATCAAAAGCTCTCAAATTTTGAACCTCCCGAGGTGACACTGAAACACAAGGTCTGGTGTTCTCACATCGTAGGTAGATTGGAGGTCTCCCTGTTTTCTTCCATCTCTTCTCCAACATTGCTCCCTCTACTTTCAGTCCTCCGACCCTCTCCATTAAATCCAGGATGCGCCTATTCTTCCAGAAACCCATTCCGAGGTAAACAGTCTAGACTGACTCCACTCCTCAAATATTGCGTTTCTTTCGTCTTCCGTCTATGGAACCACCTTCCAGAGGATGTTCTATCTATCTCACTCATCCCTCCAGGACTTCAAGTAGACAATGCACCACCACCTTGTGTTATCCCTATCCTGACCCATGATCTTTATGACCCCATTAACCCTTCCGAACCAAACCCTCTTACTTGATGATTCCAGTGTTCCCCATCTCTCTCTCTTTCCTGATTGTTTATCCCCTTGTCAGTTGTGCCCAATTGTTGGCCCTTTACCCCACTGTAAATGTCACCTTGCTCTTCCATGAGCCTCACTCTTATATGATATACATATATATATATATATATGTATGTATACACACATATGTATATACTAGCTGAGGTACCCGGCTTCGCCAGGGTTGAATAAGAATAAGACAAATATATGATGAAAAGAACATGTATATTTTAGAGCAATATCACAGTACATTGCCTACATGACGTTTTGTCAATTTTCTATTTCTCAAAACCTCTTGGTATACAACATTTCTGGTTTTCTTACTTGGTGCCAAGACATAAAGATTGCTTGGTGTTCCAACCCTCGAGCAGCCCACGTACAGCTGGCCATGGGCAAACACTTGTTCTGTGAAGTTCAGGCCTCCAACCTTCATTGATTGCCCCTGCGCCTTGTTGATGGACATAGCAAAACATAGCCTGATGGGGAACTGAATCCTCTTGAAGGAGAATGGAAGGTCAGGTGGAATAAGTGGTATCCTTGGAATGAATACTTTCTCTCCTCTGTATTGTACTGAGAGGATGGTTGCTTCTAGGACATGCGGCATCATTTGCTGGATTGTCAATCGTGTTCCATTACACAGCTTTGGTGGATGAAGATTCCTTAGAAGCATGATTGGTGCTCCCACCTTGAGAATCAACCTGTGTGTTGCGAGTCCTTGAGGCTGAAGACTGTTGAGAAACTCAGTTGGGAAGTTTACTGCCTGATCTTCATCTGTCACTTTGTCAAGAGAATCATAATGTCTTTCATGACCGGGAAGTTGGTGGAGGAGCAAATTGTTGATCTCTTGAACAGCATTGTTCTTGGGGGCCAAAATGGCTCTTTCGGCAAGCCATGATGAGTCCTGGAACTGGGTCTCCATATTGGGAAAGACCTTTTTGATCAAGGCATCTTTTGTTTCAACAAACTGTCCAAATGGTAGAATTATTTGTTCTGATGCATCTTGAGGGTATAGGCCATTGCCAACTTTCAAAAGCTGACTTGAGAATGCCCCTGCAGTGTTGTCACCAAGAAGGTGGACTCTCATGTTGGTATTCAGGGTAAGTCTTTGCACATGTGGCCAGAGGAGATAAGAAGACTTGATGCAGGCCTTGACTTGATCTGCTCTTGTGCCCCGTTGGATGACTGGGAGAGTCTGACGAAAGTCTCCAGCCAGAACAGTTGTCACACCACCCATGATTTTCTTGTTGTTGCGAATATCTTGGAGTGTTCTGTTCACTGCTTCGAATGCCTGCTTGTGGTTCATAGTAGCCTCATCCCAGATAATGATTTTGCACTGTTGAAGGATCTTGGCTTTTGCTGAATTCTTGCTAATGTTGCAGGTTGGGGTGTCTTGCTTGGTCAAATCCAAAGGCAGTTTGAAAGTTGAGTGTGCTGTCCTTCCTCCTTCAAGAAGTGTAGCTGCAATTCCACTTGAGGCCACAGCCAGAGCAATTTCCGACTTTTGACGAACCTTGGCCAGGATGATATTAATGAGGAATGTTTTTCCTGTCCCGCCAGGAGCATCGAGGAAGAATATCTTGCCAGCATCATCATCAACACTCTTCAGGATAGAAGTAAAGGCTTGCTGTTGGTCCTCAACCATTATTGGGACATTCTGCTCTACAAATGTGGTCAGCTCTTCCATGTTGTAGTTTGTTTCCCTCAGAAGCTCCTGAGCCATTCCCTCAATGCTGTTTTCTGGTTGGGGCATTCCACAATTTGCCATAGTGGTTCCATAGGCAATCAGGTGCTTCTCTAGCTCAATCAGGGCTTGATTGTAGATTGCACAGTTGAAATCAATATCCACACCAGGGTTCTGACGTCTGGCCAAGTGAAGAAAGTCTTCAGACATATTTCCTTTGTGGTCCTCCCAGAGCTTCTCTGGATCCTGAATGTCACATGCTGCCAATATGATGGAAAACAGCTACCGTAGTTGTTTTGGTGCCTGTGAGACTGCTGCCTCATCCATGGCTTTTTTCCAATGTTCATCTTCTTCCAATAGACCATGGAGTCGGCAGGCATCGCGGAAGGTGGCACAATCTTGACCATTAACCCGTCGCAAATCTTTAAAGGATGTTGGACCTCTGACAGTGTGCAGGAGAAGGCGCAGAAAGAAACAGTCTCTGTTCTTTGGATGAACTGTGTAGACTCTGCCAATTGCGCTGCTGGCATAAACTCCAGGATAATTGTCGACTGGAATGTCCTTCTTCCTGCGATTCCACGTTTTATTCTCCCATGTGTAGTAGGTAGGGACTTCATTGTACAGAAGAGTCTTGGCAAAGTCATCTTCTATGCAGAGTTTGAAGAAAGCTGTCAATGTAGTCTGAGGAGGTGGCCCATGTGCTCGTGCTTGGGCAGTTTCTGCAGTGTAATAGACCCTTTGTCCATTTTCCAGATGTACGGCCAAATTGATGACAGTTGGATATCGCTCATGAATGTTAAATCCAAGGATCCTCCACACTGCTTCGTTTGTTGATATATATCGGCCTGACTGTAACCTGCTAATCTCATCTGACCTTTTTTTGTCACCTACTTCAAATGTTGCCATGTCACTGCCCTTATTGACATACTTGCATACATATTTGATGGACTTAACTGAGCTGCACAGTTCCACATTGATGTGTGCATTAAAGATTTTGCAGAGCATTATGTTGTGTGGAACAACCCACCGATTGTCAACGTTGTACTCTCCCACACTGCGAATGTTGACTTTAGCAGTGTGTCCCCCATCGCCAGTGCTCCTCCTGCGATACTCTGGATATCCATCATCACCAGTCTCTGTCTCTCGGCGAAGTTGTTTGGGAAATCTTTTTTGGCATTTGTTGTCCTTCATGCAAACAGATCGAGGGTTGATGCTGCCACAGGGCCCATGAATCATTTGTGTGGAGATGGTCTTGAACAGTTCTGGATCCATCTCTGGATCTGGCAGTTCTGCTGATATGATCCTGTCTATATCGTCTGGTCGGATTTTGTCTTTGCACCAAATCAAGGTGTCAGAGTGAGGGAGGCCATGCTTCTGCCACTCAATGGTGTACATCCATGCTACCAAATCTCCAAAGATCATCCCTTTCTTCAGTAACCATATCAGTTTCTTCTGTTTTTCACTGAATACCCTGGCAATAATGTCATGTCGTAGATTGGAATCTTGTACATTCTTGATTTCAGGCCATGCAGGATTGCAGGTGAAAATGATGAATAGATCTGGACGGCCAAACTTTCTGACATATGACATAGCATCCTGGGTTCTTTCTGCCATGTACCGTGGGCCACCAGTAAAACTGGACGGAAGAATAACTGGCTGGCCAATGTCTCCTGGATTAATGCCATCTGTAACTATGGCATCCTTCAGATGGATGTACTCTTCAGCACGTAGTTTTGATTGGTTCAGTCTGATGTACAGAAGGCGTTCAGCTTCCATCTTTGCATAGCTGTCTACCATGAGCTGACAGGTGACACGGCCAAACCTCAAGACATAGTTGATCTCTTCGTCTCTCTCCATGAAATGGTAAGAGTAGAAATCCTTACATGATACTTTAGAATTTCTGCCAGTTTTCTCCTGGCCAGTTGCTGGGTTTATTTTCTTCAGAGAAAAGTTGTACCCATCCTGTCCCTTCCAAAATATCAGTGGGTACTGAAGGGCATCATAAGCTCTGTGGGTTTCTCTGATGTAATCTAAACTGCCCGATCTTTGCTTCAGGACAATGTCTCTTGATCCAAGTTCTTCATCAACCACAATGATGGCCACGTCATCACTCACAGGTGCATTGTATCGTCTCTCATGTTCTCCAGCTGGCGTCTGGTCTGCCCTTATTTTGAGCTTCAGATCTGGTCTTTCCTCCATCTGTTCAAGGGCATACTTAAACACTTTGACATATTTGTGGTTCTGGTGCAGCATTTCTTGGAGGTCTGCCACAATGTTTAATTTGAGTGCACCATTTGACATTTGAACATTCCTGCACCGCTGTTCAGCCTCTTCTTCACTTGTGCCCATGAAGTAGACCTGAACAAACTTGTGTACAGTATTGTTGTTTTCACTGGGAACAGGCTGGAGACTTCCCATCCTGTGATAACATTGACCTTGTATTGTAAATGTTGTAAAGAAAGAGTAGTCAGTGAGATCCTTTTCTGCCCCAAAGGAAGTCATTTGGAAGGCTGAGTTGTACTTCATAAGGTGTTTCTGAAAGTGCTTGGCATCAGCAGTGTTGCCAATCAGCAGCCTTTTCAGCACACCAGGAGGCTTTTCGATGCGGGGTAGCCAGACTTCGCCTGCTGAGCAGCAAAGGCCTGCTGTCTCTGCCTTGAACGTTTTGGCCTTGCAATATTTGCACATCTTGTCCATTTCTCCAATGTCCACCTTAGAGTCAGAGCTGTACTTCTTTCTTGGGTTGTAAGCAAAGGCCCCTTTGAACCAATTGACTTTTGTTTGATCCTCTTCTGCAGTTCTTCTGTCAGCTTGCCTTTGCCTATCTTCTTCCTGTCTTTGAAGCCTCTCTTCTTCTGCTTCTCTGCTTCTTCTGTTAGCCTGCCTTTGCCTACCTTCTTCCTGCCTTTGAAGGCTCTCTTCTTCTGCTTCTCTGCTTCTTCTGTTAGCCTGCCTTTGCCTATCTTCTTCCTGCCTTTGAAGGCTCTCTTCTTCTGCTTCTCTGCTTCGACAGAGATGACGTCGAGACCTGTCACGAAGCTGCATCTGATGTCTTTCTTGCTCAGTCTGTCAGGACCTATTTTCTCTGTGCTGTACACGATCAGCCACCAGTCTCTCTGTCCTTTGGTCCTCGGTTTCCTGAGTTCGATTATCTTGGTGCCTAAGGCGATTGTCCTCCAGTCTGTTTTGTTGCTCATCATCGGTCTCATCAGCTCTCTGAGCTTTCTTTCTTCTTGAATCTGCAGTAGATCGCAGTGTTGGAAATCTGCAGTGTTGGAAAAATATTTCCAACAGTTGAAATAATTATTGTTTCCAACAGTTGAAATTTAATGGAATTCGAATTCGAATATAATCTCAACTAAAAAAAAAAAAACCGTTTATTCGTTCTTGGCGCGAAAAAATGGCACGCATTTTGTCATTATGTGCGACTTTACGTCACTCCTACAGACGTGAAAACATTTGTTTTCCTTAAATATATATTTAAAATAAATAAAATAGTACATAAATTAACAATAAAAGAAGCTAAAAAACAATTAAAAATACAATAAAAAGCACATTAAAAATATATAAATATGTACGTACAGTATACTGTACATACGCGCAACTGCCGATTCTCATTCAAAACAGAGGCGACGTACAGTATTCTTTACTGTGTCTGTGTTAGCCATGGGTCCGAAGAGGGATAATGCTAGCGTTTCCAAGCGTAATGTGGTTACGATGGACGATAAGGTAAATCTGATTAAAAGGTATGGAAAAGGTGGAAAAGTGTCGGTGATAGCGCATAGACCTTATCGCGAATCGGAACCGCAATGCGTCATGGGATCGGAAAGGGGCAATAGCGCCGCCACAAACTACACCATGGAATTGCAGCTGGCCCAGTTTTTTAAACCATTGATATTAAAATAAAACGTAGCCTATAACCACCGGAATTGTATGCTGATTCCGAATCTGTGTCTAAAACTTTTCTCCGATGTGTAGTTCTTGAGTTATAAGCGGACATCCAGACAGACAGACAGACACTCCTCCTTTATATATAGAGATATACACACAAGTATATATATATATAATGTACACACACACATGCATATAATTGGAAGAAATTAAATATGTTACGGACGTAGCTTCAGGTCGATCTTTTATTTTCGACAGGTTTTCAGCCAATTAGGCCTTCTTCTCAGTCTACAAGACCAGCAGGCATGCATTTAAGACATTGGTATGATGTTGATATAAAAAATAAAATACATACAAAAAGGAGAGATATACCGTCAATGGCTGCTCACCTTCCTCAAGTTCAATGAGAGTGAGTTTACAGTTGATACTGTACACACATACATATATAAACACATACATGCACATATTCATACACTGTTTATATTCAATACATACACTGCCTACATTTGTTAAAGACATATGTAAAGGTGAAAGGGATGCTTATTAAAAAATGAAGTGAATGAGTTTTGGTGAAGGAGTTAGGTGGATTGAATGAGATGGAACAGCCGTTAAGCCATGAAGGAACCTTGTCCGAAATTTGTGCATCCAAAAAGACTCGATCATGTCTCAGAATTGTGGTGTGTGATCGATTTGTAATTGATTCTATGGCAGAGATTTTAATATCGTCTATTGAGTGATCGGGTTGATTAAAATGCACAGCGTAAGTCAGATATTTGCCCTGATTGGTGAGAAAGTTACTGATTTCTGACCGGGTGTTATTAAATCGTGTGTAGAGTGTGTTCTCAGTTTTTCCAACATATTGTTTGGTACATTATTGACAAGTGATTAGGTATATGACCCATGTAGATTTACAGCCCATACAGGAGGAGATGGGGAACTTTTGTCCGGTGCCTGAATTAAAAATACATCGAATTAAGATTATTGCCACTGCTTAACACACACAACAACAACAACAACAACAACAACAATAACAGGCATTTTAAGGCCATTTTCCCTGCAAGAGCGGGGATTAGCCTAGCGGTCCCCATGACAATGTTCTCCATTTTGCCCTATTTTCTGCATCTCCCCTTGTTAACCCCCTTGCCCGCATTTCTTCTTCGACCATCTTTAGCCAAGTCTTTCTCGGTCTTCCCCGTCCTCTACTTCCTTCTACATTCATTTCCATCACTCTTTTCAACCAGTCACTTTCATCCTTCCTCAACACATGACCAAACCATCTCAACCTGTTTCTCTTCACAGCATCCATCACAGGCTCTATTCCCATCATCTTTCGCAATTCATCATTTGTCTTCCTCTCTCTCAACGATACTCCACACATCCACCGAACCATTCGCATTTCCACCCTTTCCAGCCTTCGTTGCTGCTCTACGTTCATTACCCATGTCTCACTCCCATAAATCATAACACTTCTCACACATGCAGCATACACCTTTCCCTTCAGCTTCAATGACACTCCCCTCCTCGTCAGCACGCCACTCCATTCCCGAAACTTCTTCCATGCACATCTCACTCGAGCAACCGTTGCCGAGTCTGAAGCACCTTCTCCATTCAGCATGTCTACAAGGTAACAAAATGTTTTCACACCTTCCAGCTCCACGCCACCTCCAAGATCCAACTCAACATTTCCTCCATCTGCAGCTCCCTCTGTGCACACCTTACACTTGAATGTAGCTGCCACACTGGTTAATGACCCTCTCAAACCACTATATTTTTGATGAACCCACTCAGCGCACATTGTACATTGAATGGAATTCACTCCGACACCCTTCCTGCACACAGCACACGGCCACTTCCCAGTTCTTTCCACCTCGCCACATGCTTTACCACTTGCCATCACCTTCGTTTTTCCGATATTCACCTTCAGACCTTTTGTCTCCATACATTCCTTCCACTTGTTCATCTTCTCCTTCAGTCCATCTATACTTTCTGCAATCAACACCAGATCATCTGCAAACAACAACTCCCACGGTAAACCCTCTTTACGTTCTGAGCCAGCACCTCCATCACATCTACAAATAGTAGTGGACTAAGTAGCGACCCCTGATGCACTCCCACCTTCACCTCAAACTCACCGCTGTTCCGGTCCTTCATCCTTACAGCTGTGCGCGCTCTTTTGTACATTGCCATCACTACTCTGATCAACCATTCCTCCACTCCTAACTTCCTCAATGCCCATGTCACTACTTCACGTGGAACCCTATCGAATGCTTTCTCCAGATCAACAAACCCAAGAAAGAACCTCTTCTTCTTCTCCATATACTTCTCCTGCAACTGCCTCACAATAAAAAGCACGTCTGTCGTTCCTCTTCCTGGCATAAATCCAAACTGCATTTCGTCAATCTTCAATTTCTTCCTTATCCTCCTCTCCAACACCCTTTCCAATACCTTCATTCCATGCTCCAATAACTTTATCGCTGGATACGAGCCACAGTCCAGAGATCTGCAAACAACAACTCCCACGGTAAACCCTCTTTACGTTCTGAGCCAGCACCTCCATCACATCTACAAATAGAACTATGCAGTTTGGATAGTTCTATTTGCCCGCATTTGTGGTGGTTAGGCACTTTTGTGGCACTCCCACAACATATATCCCCAAATTCCAAATTTCCACCCTTATCTTCAACACAAATTCCTCATTGTTTCAATAGCGTTCTTCCTTCAACCAGACATTTCCCCTTGTATAGAGGGACGAGGGTACTCAGTTCCCAATCCACTGGAATGTGGCCTTCTTTCACCACCAGATTGCAGATCTCTGTCATTCTCTTCACACCCCAATTTCCCGCTGCCTTCAACATATCTCCCACAATTCCCGTCGGCCCTCCCGCTTTTCTACTCTTCATTGATTTTATCGCTTCCTCAACTTCCTTCTCGGTTATCTTCTCTGCCGGTCCTAAAACTGGGTTACTCTCTATGTTGCCACCCCATTCATTCTCTGCATTCAACAGTATTTCCATTTATCTCTTCCATCTTCCTTTAATTCCATCTGGGTCCACAACGATTTGTCCCTCTTCATCCTTCAAGCAACTCACCCCCATCACATCACACCTCTCTTTCGCTATCTGCTTTGCAATCCTGAATACCGCTCTCTGACCCTCTTCCGAATCCAAGCGTTCTCCGAACATTTTCCTCCATGCCTCCTGTGCCTTTGCTACCTCTTTCTTTGCAGCCTTCTTGGCTGCCTTATAACTTTCATGCTCTGCCTTTTCTGCCCCCATACCCTTCGCCTTCTGCCACTCCTTGAACTTCTTCCTCTTCTCGTCAATCTTCTTTCCAACTTCATCATCCCACCACCATGTTTCCGAGTGCCTCTGTGGTCCTTTTGTCCATCCACGTACCTCACCAACAGCTCCCAACAGACTATCTTTCATTGACATCCAACCACTTTCAAGCTCAACCACATCATCCTCCACCATACTCAGCCTCTCTTTTAATGCCTCCCTCACTGTCACCTCTTTCAACCTCCATACCTTCATTCTCGGTTGGTACTTCAGCCGCCGAGCTCTCCTCGCACCTTTCACCCTTATGTCGCAGACAACCAAGTGGTGCTGTGAAACAGCCTCCTCCCCCGGGATCACCTTGTGTCCCGGAGGTGCCCCCTATCTCGCCTACGCACCAGCAGGTAGTCAACGGTTGTCGTCGACCCACCTGACGTGTATGTAACAAGCTTATTATCCTCTTTCTGGAACTGCGTATTACAAATCAACAAATCAGATCCATCAGCAAATTCCAAAATCCTTTCACCTTCTCCATTTGTCACACCATATCCATAACCCCCATGAACTCCCTCAAAACCGTCCATACTCTTTTCCACATGTCCATTTAGGTCTCCTCCTACCACAACAAATTCCTCATCTTTCACGTTTTCCATCAGCTTCTCTATAGCACACCAGAACTTGTCCTTCTCTTCATCGCTCCGACCAACCTGCGGAGCATATCCCAAGATGATGTTCACCAAGAGCTTTCCAATCATCATTTTCACCATCAACCTTTCACTCACTCTAGTAAAACTCACCACACTGTCTCCAAACTCCTCAGAAAACAGGACACCAACACCATTCATGCCCTCCGGGCACCCTTGCCACACAAACTTTTATTTCTGTCCCTGCCTACCCTTCACCATTCTCACACCACTTCCCTTCCATCTCGTCTCCTTCTTGGCTGCCTTATAACTTTCATGCACACAACATATATCCACTCTTCTTCTGACCAATACTTCCACCACTTCTCCTGATCTCCCTGTCATTGTCCCTACATTCCATGTCCCAAACCTCAGAAACCGATCTCCACGTCGGGCATCAGACGTTTTGTCGTCATAAATGGAGTGATTTCCACCCTTGCTTCGATCGGGTTCCCCTCCTTGAGTTTCGACGAGAGGGAGTGGGGTCCTCCACGGGGTTCTTCGGGCTGTACCCTGCCCATATGTAGTTGTAATTGTCATGGTTCTCTTTTTGAGGCAATGTTTTTATGGCCGGATGCCCTTCCTGATGCCAACCCTTTTAGTCGCCTCTTACGACACGCAGGGATACGGTGTACCTATTCTAAACCGGGGTACACACCGGGTTAACACACACAATACCCCATATTATCAAAGTGGAATTATTTTTAATATTTTTTACAAAACAATTAAAAATGAAACATAAATATTTCATTTACATAAGTATTCAACCACTTGAGTTAATACTTCATAGAAGTGCATTTATCAGCGTTTACAATAGTTTACAATTTTCATCTGATAAGACCACATAATCTTTTGCCTCATGCTCTCAGAGTCTTTCACGTGCCTTTTTGCAAACTTCAGGTATGCTGACATGTGTCTTTTTCTCAGGAGTGGCTTCTGCCTGGTCACTCTCCCATAAAGCCTGGATTTGTAAAGTGCTGCAGAGATTGTTGTCCTTCCGGCAGGTTTTCCCATCTCAGCCAAGGAAATTTGTAGTTCTGTTAGAATGGTCATTGGGTTATTGGTCACCTCCCTGACCAAGGTCCTTGTTGCCCGGTTGCTCAGCTTAGTCGGACGGCCCCAGCTTGAGGAAGAGTCTGGGTAGTTCCATATTCTTTCCATCTCCTAATGATGGAGCTCACCATGCTTTTGGGAACTTTCAACTCTAAATAGATTGTTTTATACCCTTCCCCAGATCTATGTCTCCTCACAATTCTATATCGGAGTTCTACAGACAGTTTCTTGGACTTCATGGTGGAGTTTCTGCTCTGACATGCACTGTCAACTGTGGGACCTTATATAGAAAGATGTTTCTCTCCAAATCATGTCGAATCAATTGAATTGGCCCGCAGGTGGACTCCAATCATGTTGTAGGGACATCTCAAGGATGATCAAAGGTAATTGGATACACCTGAGTTCAATTTGGAGTGTCATAGCAAAAGGGTTGAATACTTATTGACTGAAGACATTTCAGCTTTTCATTTTAAATTGATTTTGTAAAAATTTCTGAAAAAAATCCACTTTGATATTATGGGGTATTACTATATATGTAGATTAGTGACAAAAAAATCTCAATTTAATCCATTTTAAATTCAGGCTGTAACAAAAAAAATGTGAAAAAAGTCAAGGGGTGTGAATACTTTCTGACGACATTGTACGTGTCGAGTAACATCCCTACATTCATTTTCATTTTTAAAAAATCTTAATTACTTGTATACATACAGTAGCAGACCTTCCTGTGAGAATCTTGAATATGTGTTTTAAATTCATTACATTTGAGTAAATACAAGAATATAAAACCAGAGGAATATTACAAATATGGAAATGAAAACTTGTTGATTCTGCCGTCCATTGACTTCGCTGTCACATATTGACATAATGTGCGTATGTGTTAAAAATAGTGGGGCTGGCTCTGGCCAAGTAGTTAAAAACGTGTTTTTGGCTTCACTGACTGCTGTTAGTTTGATTCCCATGGCTACTCATCAATACATAATAAGTGTGGCAAGTATACCAAACACCTCTCAACATGAGTTGAGTTCGGCCTTCATTCTGCAATAGGCTGGAATTTATATTTATGTTTATTACGGCACAAAACCTATCATGTATGAATCAATTTTGTGCTTTCGATAGCTTATAAATCTTTCTGCTTCATAATTTGTCTAAAAGATGATGGTAAAAAGCAATGATCTGATTCTGGGAGGTCAGCGGTTTGATTGTAACCCTAGACAAATCAAAGCAGACATTATAAATTGTATGTGCTGCTTCCTTGCCTGACACTCAGCACTTGAAGGATCGAACACAGACACAACCTGTACCACCATTTTTAGAGAGTTTTTACAGGGTGGCACGTACGGCAATGCCGTCTGGAACAGCGTTTGTCTGTCCGTCCGGTGTATGTATGTATGTATGTATGTATGTATGTATGTATGTATGTAATGTATGTATGTATGTATTCCCCTCACAAACGTCCACCAACCAGAGCTGAGGATATTCACTTGACAGGGGGACAGCACTTAGTAACCATTACAGTTGCATATTTTACTAAAATGAAATATAACAAGCGTTACGCCTCGGTCCCCCGTCGTTGAAGTGATGTAAGTTGACAAAGTGGAAGACGCAAGGCGGCCATCTTGGATTTTGACGTGGCGACCCAATTTTCAATAGCGTTCTTCCTTATGCCAAGATACATCCACACACCACATTAGAAGTTGGTACTTCGCTTATTTTTCAAGATATTCCACTCACAAGGTTCAGACATACATGGTGTCAGACATACATGGAGGCGGCCATCTTGGATTTTGACGTGGGTTGCACCCACACGCGAAATTAGAATTCAGTCCTTCGTTTACGCATGCATGCACGTACGCACGTTCGCACGCATGCACGGATGCACGCACGCCCGCACAGATGCACGCACACACGGACGGAGGGGAAAACCATACTCCCCCTTTCTCTCCGCGGTGCGACGGGGGACAATAACCTCCTGTAGAATGTTTTGGAGTCCCAGCAGGTGTAGTACGGTAGGTATGAGGTTTCAGAAGTTCCTCAATACAATTATGATTTTGAAATGCGATTGCATGGACCTTGCTCCCGAAACCGGAAGTGAACAGATGACCATGGTTCGCTGGTTTGATATCTCAATACAATCGTGATTTATCATTATATTTTGATATATTAACAGTACAGTATTAATTTGTGATTAGAATGATGAATGATGCTGTTTGGAATGAAAATATAGAGATATTGAGTTTATAGCAGAATGAGGAAATGATGTAAGGGTTTCCATCCATGACATTCGTGGATTCTCCATTTGCAGTTCGCCATTGACTGGATATAGCAACATTCAGACTGGGTACGTTTTTTGTCCAAGTCCTTCACGAACCTGCTGTCAATGCCTGACGTTCGACGAAAGGTGGGGTTTATTGAATTTTTTTTTAATACTGACAATTATTTGTTAACTGGTATCCACACTCAGGTCATACTATCATCCTCTTTAACTAAAGTATTAAACAAGCCTGACTACGCCGTTTTTAGACTATTGGTCTTGTTTTTACGTCAACTCATGGCTTACTCTGTATAATGTCACAAATTATGTTATGAATGCAACAAACGTGCCTCACGTTATTCTATCCTGCATACCGTTGTTGCACAAAGCACACACAAGGATTAGTGCTCACTGAACATAATACAACACTGACCTCGCAATGATTCTGGGCATTATAAAATGTTTTCGAGTCAGAAGACACCATGAAGCACGTGTTGTCCACCAGGACTGCACAGCTCGTCGTGGGAAATGGTGTCCTTTCTGAAGCAGAGTATAAAACACAGACACACATGTGTAAATATAAAGCTTGGCTCTAAGTCACCCAGGAAATGTTTTAAAAATTTGACGCAAGTCTAAAGAAAATATTAAGCCACCAGACCCGCTCTACCTGTTTGAATGCAGGGAGTTGCTCGAGTGCCATTTATCACATCAGACACTCTTCCTGATAATGATCTTGCCTGACAAGGCCTTTCCTCGGATAGAAAGTGTAATAATTATTTATCTCCATGTTCCTCGTTTTCCTTCCTTCTTTGCAACAGGACACAAAAAAAAATAAAAAAAATTGAGGACCAGTTCACTGGTAAATGGTAATTCCCTGCTTGTCGTTAAAGGCGGCAAAAAGGGTTGGCGTCAGGAAGGGCATCCGGCCGTAAAACATTGCTTCAAAAAAGGGGACCCGAAAAACACCAACAACCACAGTTCCCGAAAAAGGCCAACCCCCGCTTGCGGGGAAAAATGGCCTCTAAAGGTGGTTTTTTTTTTTTTTTTTTTTGCGGGTATCTTCCTGCTACCTCCCCAGCATGATCTTAATTATTTCTCCTCTTTGCTTTCAAAAAATCAAAACAAACAAAAAACCCGTTATTTTTCACTCGATAACGATTTTCATCTCTCGTTGAATTTTAATCTGCTTCTGATCCTACATCCCCCCACCCCCTCTCTTTTTCTCCAAAATTAATCTTAATTAAATATAAATGCTTGTTTTTCATTTTAAATTATTTTATATCATTTTAAAAATGCATTTCAACCCTTATATCTTCTTCAGAAATGCTACACGTGTTTTCCTTCACGATGAGATATGTCTTCTTCTTCTTTACAAAAATTATTTTTCAGAGCACTTTGTCAGCTGAGTGCTTGGACCACCAACACTCCCCCACACATACAGCGCCACATTTCACATGCCTTCAACAAGCGATCTTATCTCCTATCCCATGATCTTTATCTCCGTTTGTAAAAGTTGCGAATTTGGAATCAGAATAAGCATCCACCCCCACCCAACCCACTCAAAGCTTCATGTCCCCCCTTTCTGCATCCCTCCTCACCCCACCCTCTCAATGCTTCCCCCTCACCCCACCCTCTCAATGCTTCCCCCTCACCCCACCCCATTAATGCTTCCCTCATCTCAGATCACCAATTTGGTTTCAGACAAGGTCACTCCACCTTGGGTATGCTGCTTCTACTCACCCAACAATCTATGGAGGACCTCAATGTCAGACAGATCAGGTCCGTCTCTTTGGACATATCTCGTGTTTTTCATAGTCTGGCAACCTGTCTTACTCTCCAAACTCTCTGCCTATGGCATCCAAGGCCAACGCCACACGTGGCTTACTGACTTCCTCTACTCTCTTAGTCATGTGGCTCTCAATGGAATCCTCCTCTCTCTCTGTCAAGGCTGGAGTGTCCCAAAGCAGTGTCCTGGACCCAGTCTTATTCCTGATCTTCATAAATGATCTATCTGACCCTGGAAAATCCCCTTTATCTGTTTGTTGATGACTCCACCCTCTGCTGTGACATCCCTCATCCTTTAGACAGGCTGGTTGCAGCCTCTTCCATTTCTTCAGACCGTGACAAAAATCACAGTCTGGTCATACACTTGGAATATGTCTTTCAATCCTGACAAATCTCACACTTTCACTTTCACTCTCTGAAAAGACCATCTGACAAACCCCTCATCGTCACCTAAATCTACTTTCTTAACAATCCTCCTGAGGAAGTTCAGTCATTCAAACTCCTGGGTCTCACTGTAAACCATGATCATTCTTGGACAAACCACATTTCAAAGTTGGCCTCCAAAGTCAGCCACTGACTCGGCATCCTCCATTGTAGAAAGTCCTTCCGTGGCACACCTGAACTCCTATCCACTTACAAAGCTTTCTTCTGCAGCATGATGGAGTACTGCTCTCCCTTCAGGGCTGGCTCTCCAGCCTCACATCTGGCTCAGCTTGATGCTGTTGAAACCAAGGCCTTTAAGATTATTGGAGTCTCCCATGATGAGGCTGAGTCTATGGGATTATCACTTCGCCATCTCAGACAGGGCAGTGGTCTCTCTGTCTTCTGTCACCTTCTTTCTGGTCTTGCACCCTCTGCTCTTTCCCTGCTTTGTCACCCCAGCCCCCAGTTTTCTGCAGGGCACATACGGTCAATCATCATCCCCTTTCTGGTGAAACTACCTAAATCCAGGATCACTGCTAATCTCTACTCTTTTGTTCCTATTTTTTCCCACCTGTGAAACCAACTTCCACAGTCTCTACAATTTAATTCCTCCCTGCAGGTCTTCAAGACAGCTGTTCACCACCAAGACAATCCAAAACCATGATCTTTACTACCTTTTTTAACCACACTCCAATCCCTCCTTTATAATTTCCAGTTTGCCCTCCAGAGAGTTTCCTTCTATATCTGTCTTGTGACCCACATGCATCCTCTCCTGCCCCCCATTCCTCCCCACACCCATTGTTTGTCCAAGTCTGCCTCCATCTTAGCCTTCACCTCTGCTGTTCATGTTCCCCACTCTTTCTCTGCTGTTTCTTCCTTGTGTCCTGTTGCATCCTGTTCCGTTCAGTGTACTAGTACTTGCTCTTCCACAAGCCTTGTCTATGTATACAAAAAGAGAGCCAGCAAGACTATTAGAGGTTGCAAGATAAAGGGAGTTGTGCATGCGTGCGCCATTTTTTCCCAACCCAGGACCACCCAATGGCTGGTCCCCATTGGTGGTGGCTCGGGATGGGGGCAGCGCTTTTCCAGGGCATCCATCCTGGCCCCCATCCAGAAACTTCCTGCAGCTTATCGCAGTCTGCCTTGTGCCCTTGTGAGATTCGCCATACCTGCTCTGCTTCCCACCTCACAGCGATGGCCTGCTCACAATGGCCAATGGCCGTTCATAATCCGTCCAATGAAGTGCAAAAGACTTCCATTGTGCCGTTTTGTGGCCGCAAGTCCTCACCTGGCCCAGCCCACTAACAGGAGCTTTTTACACATACAGTCATATCCCCATATACTGTCTATTAATTACATATGCTGCCTCATCAGCATCATGTTTAACAAGCCGATTTACTCTGACATTCCCCGTTTACAGGAGTAAATCTACGATATGTTACGCAAATCACATGAACCATGTTATTCTTACAACAATCTAGCTATGGACCCGCCTTCCACATAACAAAATTTTTCATAATACTGTATGACGTATTTTCATGCAAGAAGCTTTTAATTTTTTTCATTGAAGTATGTCTGTCATTATCTGTGAATGTGGTTGTGTTCGCAGAAGGGTTTGAGTACCATCACCTGCACATGTTTGACCACCAAATCCCGAGTCGCAGAGGCAAGAACATGCTTCCTCTCGGTACCTTCCATGGACACAGTGTCGAGTGCATTTCACTGGTACATGGGAGAGATTGAAAGGCTTAATCAGTTAGACTGCAAAAGATAATGAAGGACGAATTCCAAATTCCTGCCCGAACATTAGTCGAACATCAGGCCTGGCCATCAGGTTCGTGAAAGACATGTGCCAAGCTTCCCCCGGCCAACTCCACAAAAATGTGGGAATAATTGTGGCCGTTAAAGAATTCTAGCCAGAACGACCACGACAAAGAAACTAAAAGTGTCCTTTATGACTCGTTTGGAAAGAAAGGGAAGAACATTGGACGACAATTAGCGATTTTAGACAAAAATGCATTTTAAATGAAATGAAGGCCTGTAATATAAAATCCATTCAGAGTCCCTCATGGCTTTATTTCGCCTCCAATTCACCATGTGATTTCATTTCTCGTGGTTTCTAAGATGGTTTAAGACTTGGTTGCAGCAAAAGATGAGAAAATCAGATGAATATTGGCGTTTTATTGACAAAAATGCAAATTACAATAGCCGTTTTCAATGTATCTGGTCGGACTTGATGTGGGGACGTGGAGAGAGGGGAATATGGGTGAGGAGGGAGAGGAGAGAGGAGGGAAAGGAGAGAGGGAGAGGAGGTTGAGAAGAGAAGAGGGAGAGGAGAGAGGGGGGCAAGGAGAGAGGGAGAGGAGGATGAGAAGAGAGGAGAGTGAGAGGAGAGAGGAGAGAGGAGGGAAAGGAGAGAGGGAGAGGAGGTTGAGAAGAGAGGCGAGTGAGAGGAGAGAGGGGGGAAAGGAGAGAGGGAGAGGAGGATGAGAAGAGAGGAGAGTGAGAGGAGAGAGGAGAGAGAGGGGGCAAAGGAGAGAGGGAGAGGAGGTTGAGAAGAGAGGAGAGTGAGAGGAGAGAGGAGAGAGAGGGGGGAAAGGAGAGAGGGAGAGGAGGTTGAGAAGAGAGGAGAGTGAGAGGACGGAGGACAGAGAGGGGGCAAAGGAGAGAGGGAGAGGAGGTTGAGAAGAGAGGAGAGTGAGAGGAGAGAGGAGAGAGGAGAGAGAGGGGGCAAAGGAGAGAGGGAGAGGAGGTTGAGAAGAGAGGAGAGTGAGAGGAGAGAGGGGGGAAAGGAGAGAGGCAGAGGAGGTTGAGAAGAGAGGAGAGTGAGAGGAGAGAGGGGGGAAGGAGAGAGGGAGAGGAGGTTGAGAAGAGAGGAGGGAGAGGAGAGAGGGGGGAAAGGAGAGAGGGAGAGGAGGCTGAGAAGAGAGGAGAGTGAGAGGAGAGAGGAGAGAGAGGGGGCAAAGGAGAGAGGGAGAGGAGGTTGAGAAGAGAGGCGAGTGAGAGGAGAGAGGAGAGAGAGGGGGGAAAGGAGAGAGGGAGAGGAGGTTGAGAAGAGAGGAGAGTGAGAGGACGGAGGCGAGAGAGGGGCAAAGGAGAGAGGGAGAGGAGGTTGAGAAGAGAGGAGAGTGAGAGGAGAGAGGAGAGAGAGGGGGAAAAGGAGAGAGGGAGAGGAGGTTGAGAAGAGAGGAGAGTGAGAGGAGAGAGGAGAGAGAGGGGGCAAAGGAGAGAGGGAGAGGAAGTTGAGAATAGAGGAGGGAGAGGAGAGAGTTGAGAGGCGGGGAGGCGGGGGAGGCGAGAGGAGAGAGGTAAGAGAGGGTGAGGAGAGATGGGGAAAAGGAGAGAGGGAGAGGAGGTGGAGAAGAGAGGAGAGTGAGAGGAGAGAGGAGAGAGAGGGGGCAAAGGAGAGAGGGAGAGGAAGTTGAGAAGAGAGGAGGGAGAGGAGAGAGTTGAGAGGCGGGGAGGCGGGGGAGGCGAGAGGAGAGAGGTAAGAGAGGGTGAGGAGAGATGGGGAAAAGGAGAGAGGGAGAGGAGGTGGAGAAGGGAGGAGAGTGAGAGGAGAGAGGAGAGAGAGGGGGGAAAGGAGAGAGGGAGAAGAGGTTGAGAAGAGAGGAGAGTGAGAGGAGAGAGGCGGGAGAGGAGAGAGGCGGGAGAGGAGAGAGGAGAGGCGGAAGAGGAGAGGAGAGAGGGAGGGTGAGACGAGAGGGGGAGAGGTGGTGAGGTGAGAGAGGAGAGAGGAGAGAGGCCTGGAGACGTTCCCACACAAATATATATACACTAGCTTGGCTCGGCTCGCTGCGCTCGCCTCACCAAGCGTCGATACTGAGGAACGGGCTTATTTTAGCTGAGGCTAATGACTGTACCTGAGTTGCTGTGTTGTCATGATTTACACCAATCATAATACAAACAATTACTTTGCACAAATGTATTTGTTGTGTTTGTGATATTACATTTTTATTGGAAATTTAGGTTGAAGATTTAGGTTGAATTTTTTTTTTTTCAAGAAAGAACCCCTCATCACATACATAGGGGAGGGGTAGGTGCAGACTGGAAGTTTGGGACGATTACACCTCACCACCAAGTAATTCAAAACACCTCACCACCAAGTAATTCAAAACACCTCACCACCACGAAATTAAAAACACCTCACCACCACGAAATTAAAAACACCTCACCACCACGAAATTAAAAACACCTCACCACCACGAAATTAAAAACACCTCACCACCACGGAAATTAAAAACACCTCACAGCCATAAAACACGAAAATAAAAACACCTCACAGCCATAAAACACGAAATTAAAAACACCTAACAGCCATAAAACACGTAATAAAAACACCTCACCACCACGAAATTAAAAACACCTCACATCCTTAAAACACGTAATAAAAACACCTCACAGCCATAAAACACGAAAATAAAACACCTCACAGCGATAAAACACGTAATAAAAACACCTCACATCCATAAAACACGTAATAAAAACACCTCACCACCACGAAATTAAAAACACCTCACAGCCATAAAACACGCAATAAAAACACCTCACAGCCAAAAAACACGTAATAAAAACACCTCACCACCACGAAATTAAAAACACCTCACAGCCATAAAACACGTACTAAAAACACCTTACACCACAAAATTAAAAACACCTCACAGCCATAAAACACGTAATAAAAACATCTTACACCACAAAATTAAAAACACCTCACAGCCATAAAACACGTAATAAAAACACCTCACCACCACGAAATTAAAAACACCTCACAGCCATGAAACACGTAATAAAAACACCTCACCACCACGAAATTAAAAACACCTCACATCCTTAAAACACGTAATAAAAACACCTCACAGCCATAAAACACGAAAATAAAACACCTCACAGCGATAAAACACGTAATAAAAACACCTCACATCCATAAAACACGTAATAAAAACACCTCACCACCACGAAATTAAAAACACCTCACAGCCATAAAACACGCAATAAAAACACCTCACAGCCAAAAAACACGTAATAAAAACACCTCACCACCACGAAATTAAAAACACCTCACAGCCATAAAACACGTACTAAAAACACCTTACACCACAAAATTAAAAACACCTCACAGCCATAAAACACGTAATAAAAACATCTTACACCACAAAATTAAAAACACCTCACAGCCATAAAACACGTAATAAAAACACCTTACATCACAAAATTAAAAACAACTCACAGCCATAAAACACGTAATAAAAACACCTTACCACCACAAAATTAAAAACACATCACAGCCGTAAAACACGGAATAAAAACACCTCACCACCACGTAATTCAAAACACCTCACCACCACGTAATTCATAACACCTCACCACCACGTAATTCAAAACACCTCACCACCATGTGATTTAAAAACACCTCACCACCACATAAATATAAATAACTCACCACCACGTAATTCAAAATACCTCACCACAACGTAATTCAAAACACCTCACCACCACGTCATTTAAAAACACCTCACCACAACATAATTCAAAATACCTCACCACCACGTGATTCAAAACCACTACAACGTTATTAAAAACACTTCACAACCACGGAAACAAAAGTTTGAGGGAGTCGTTAAGTGACAACACAGACACTGCCCAGATGTGTAGATATATCGATAAATGACTGTACCCGAGTTGCCGTTTTGTCATGGTTTAAACCAATCATAATTCAAACAATTATTTTGCACAAATGTATTTGTAATATACGTGATGTCACATTTTATAAACAATTGAAGTTGAAAACTTAAGTTGAAAAAAAAAATGTTTCCCGAAAAAATTCCCCAAAAAAATAAACAATAATAATTGGAAAATTTTTCTAAAAAAATACCCTTAGGACATACCGACGGGAGAGATATGTGCATACCAGAAGTTTGGTACGATTTCACAAAAGTTTGAGAAAGTAGTTCATTGACAAGACAAGCCAAGACAACACAGACACTGCACAGATTATATATATATACATACTGTACACACACGCATGTATATAATTGGAAGAAATTAAATATGTTACGGACGTAGCTTCAGGTCGATCTTTTATTTTCGACAAGTTTTCGGCCAATTAGGCCTTCTTCTCAGTCTACAAGAACAGCAGGCATGCATTTAAATGTATGTATGTATGTATGTATATATGTATATATATATACATATATATATATATATATATATATATATATATATATATATATATATATATATATATATATATATATATATACAGTATATATATATATATATATATATATATATATATATATATATATATATATATATATATATATATATATATATATATATATATATATATATATATATATATATATATATATATGTATAGACGGCATTTAATGTGGAATATTTTTTTTGTGGGGGTGAACTTATTTTTCAAAATGACTTAGAACCAAAAGTTCATTGGAATAATGTTGAAATTATTCTAGATTTTATTAATGTGACATTTAAAAGAAACAAAAACCACATTTGACATTTCAAAGCAAATAAATTGATCCTTGAAAGTGATGTAAACTGATATCGAACGCAATTCACGGACAGTACTGTGTTAAACTTCTGTACGTTTTCCAGAAGGAGCTCTTTATTTTGCACATTAGCCAAAAAATATTTCAACAAAAACAAAAATTTAATTACGACTGGGATTACGGACAGTAAAATTACAGTTCAGTACTCCGTGTAACCCCCACGAGCATTCAGGAGAGCACGTACACGTCGAGGCATGCTGTTCACGAGATTTGCCACGGTTTGGACAGGAATCGCTTGCCATGCAGTGACAATAGTCTGCTGCAATTCATGCACAGAGGTCGGCTGCTGGTCCAAGTTTTCGATTTGACGCGTTAATTCTGCCCACAATTTCTCTATCGGATTCATATCCGGGGACATGGCAGGCCACTCCATATGCTCTACACCACGGTCAGCAAGAAAGTGTTGGATCATGCGAGCACGATGAGGCCGTGCATTGGCATCCTTTAAGGCAAAGTTTCCTCGAAAGGCTGCACGAGCAAATGGAAGCAATGTTTCTTCCAGAATGACCCTGTACTTGAACTGGTTCAGGTTTCCATTCAGAAAAACCAAGTCAGTTTTGCCCCCTGCATGAAAAGCAGCCCAAACGGTCACCCCACCACCTCCAGCTTGGACTCTTGGCACTATACAATCTTCGTTGTGGGCTTCATGCACTTGTCTGCGCACTCGGACGCGGCCATTTTGATGATAGACCAGAAATCTAGACTCGTCACTGAAGGTCACGTGATTCCAGTGTCCTGGCTGCCATTGACGGTGCTCTCTGGCCCACTGCAATCGCCGCTGGCTGTGTTGTCTGGACACGCGTGGCTTTCTCAGGGGACGCCTGGCACGATAGCCTGCTTGAACCAGTCGTTGGTTGACTAGCCTTCTGCATACAGGCACATTTGTCAGTTGCTGCCACTCAGCCCTAAGCCGATTAGCTGACTTGGTACGGCCATTGCAGACTAACCGGTGCAGCTGGCGATCATCTCTCCTTGTGGTTCTGCGTGGACGTCCTGGCCTCGGTATTGGAGTAGGGACACCCCTCTGAGCATTTCGTTTCAGGATCTTTGACACCTGACCTTGAGTGATGCCATACTGCTGAGCAATAGCACGTTGTTTCATGCCAGAATTTCGTAAAGCCACCTCTCCATGACAAACAGCATTGTCAAGTTGACGGACCATCTCCAGAGGAAGCGGCAATAACTTTTGTAGACGTGCAGCAGTTGTTTTCCACTAATACAGAACGCAACAACCCTTATATACCCAATTGTGAAGCCAATCGTCAAATGTACCTGTCCTTACATTTTGTCACGCCACCTGTGATATAATCCTGTTATTGACTTCTTGCTGCGAAAGACAATCAGTGACATGGTTCTTTCAACAAAGACATCACCGAAGGGTAAAATAAACTCACCAGATTGATATACTGAGTTCAGAAAGTAAACCCAAGTCAAGAAAAAAAAAATATTCCATATTAAATGCCAAGTCTGTATATATATATAGACTGCACTATATATATATACAGATATATATTTTCTGTATATATATATGCAGTACTTCGCAGAAAAGATAGTAAAATATATCTATCAAGTATATATATAGATAGATATATTCTCATGGTTCTGTCAAGAAATCGTCAAAATTTCGGTTAATCTTTGCTTTTGACAAATGCAAATACTTGTGTATGAGTATGAACATAAATGCACGATGACATTATGAGACATTTGTAGCCTTTAAATTTTTTTGAAAAAAACAAAACGAAAACGTACAAAATGAAAAATGTTAATAAAAACTGACCTTCGCAGTACTTTCCAGAGTAGGCAAGAACACACTCACACTTGCACGTTTTTGTGTTGAGCTGTCCATTATGACCGCAATTCATCCGGCAGTGGTTCTGAGGGATCTCTGAGCAAAACCAGGATTAGAAGGACCTCCATCATGTCAATAAACTTCTCTGTCCAATACAATAATTGTATAAGAATGTTGATCAGTACCGGTATATTAAAATTAAGTGAAAACAAAAATGGGTGATCGGTTAATTATAAAATTAAAATAGTTGAAAAAAGTCTACACAGAAAATGAATTGTTTTTAAAGTTAGTCGATTAGTTTTAATGTCACACAACGAAAATAATGATCACATCCAGTAGATATGAAACTCTGTGCTATACTATAATCTGTGCAGATTCTATACTATACTATAATCTATAATCTGTGCAAAACTCTATATAATCTGAGCAGTGTCTGTGTTGTGTTGTCTTGTCTTGTCTTGTCAATGAACTACTTTCTCAAACTTTTGTGAAATCGTACCAAACTTCTGGTATGCACATATCTCTCCCGTCGGTATCGGTTTCTTCAAGTGGACCGGTACAAAAGTTGACATCCCTCTTCTTGCTTTGGTGGACTTCTGTTCTGAGGATTATGCAATACAATGCTCTGTAAGTCTGATGTCAATCACTTAATTAAAAGGTTTGTGGGAATCTTACTATAATTCACGAAATGTCCGCCTGTCCGTCCGTTCGAAGGTACGGCAATAACGGCTGAACCAATCGCAACGATATTTTGGGTGGGTAATCCTGGGACCCCCTGGAGTAAAATAGGCTATATTGTTTTTCCAATTTTTCCAATTTTCCAGTTTTTCCAAACACGATGGAATAATATTTACCGATATGAACGGTGATTTTTTTTTTGTTTATTTTTTTTTGTTTTTTTTGTCTACAAGATCGAGGCTCGTGAAGGAGCGAACATTTATCACACAGAAAGACAAACCGACAAACCGACACATAAAACAAAAAGCATCGGGAGCGGTAGACAAGATGGGGAGAGAGGGGGAAGGACACAAACACAACATTTGAGAGCAGGAACCGAGAGACATGGACACATCGAGAGAACTGTGGGAGGGAGAGGGCTTTGGGGGGGAGGCATGGGAAAGGGGGTGGGAGAGGCATAAAACATATGGACACTGCCAGGACTACCAGGAAGGAGGTTGGAATTACAAACAAGGTGGATCTGGGGTGAATTAGTGGGGGTAGAAAAGATCAAGGTTTTGGATGGGGGAAGATAAGAGATGGTGGTGAACAGCTGTTTTAAAGACCTGGAGGGAGGAGTGGGATTGAAGGGAGTGTGGGAGTTTGTTCCAGAGGCGGGAGAAAAGAGGAATGAAGGAGTGAAGGTGAGCAGAGAGCTGAGATTTTGGCAGTTTAACCATCAGAGGCTTGCTGGCAGATCTTGTGCGACCTGTAGGAATATTTGGGGGACAGAGCACAGAGAGAGCTGGGGGAGCAAGGCCGGAGAGGAGTCGGTAGAAGACAGAAAGACCACCTACCTGCCTGCGGTGAGTGAGTGAAAGGCCCTCAGAGATAGCTTCATCGCGGGAGATTCCAATGATTCTGAAAGCTTTGGTTTCAACAGCGTGAAGCCGAGCTAGGTGTGAGGCAGGAGCACCAGCCCATAGGGGAGAACAGTATTCCATTGAGCTGCGGATGAAAGCCTTGTATGTGGTGAGGAGCTCAGGTGTGCCTAGGAAGGACTTCGCACGACGGAGGATGCCCAGTCGGCGACTGGCTTTGCAGGCCAGCTTGGAAATGTGGTTTTCCCAAGAAAGATCATGGCAGATAGTGAGACCCAAAAGCTTGAGCGACAGAACTTCTTGGAGAGGATTGTTGAGAAAGTAGATGGGAGGGTTGTCCAGTCGATCTTTTCGGAGAGACATAGTAAGAGTGTGAGATTTGTCAGGATTGAAAGACATGTTCCACTTGTTTGACCAGTCTGTGATTTTGTCCAGTGATGTGGCTTTTATTGAAATTCTTCAAATACTGTTTAGATTTTGATGACAATTATGAACCTGCCGCGAATGCGGAAGTGGACAGATGACGGCAATGCGCGGGTTTGATAATATCCCAATACAACCATCATTCAATCGTAATGTTTAATTGTTAAACGTTAATCGTGTTAATCGTTTTGTTAAAGTATCAATTGATGATTGGAATTGAGAGAATATAATTACGATTTTGAATTCGTAATTGTATTCACCCAACCGTACGGAACTTCACATCATGATTTAAATGTTTGTTTATGTCACAAATGTTGTTAAAGTTTATTTCTTATATTAATGTTATTTAATTTCTGATTGGAGTTATGCTGTTTGGAATGAAAAAAGAGATATCGAGTTCAAGTGAATAACGAAATGCCGTGATGGTTTCTACTTTCTAAACGTGAAATTCACGGATCGCCATATGCAGATTCGCCATTGACTGGATATAGAACAAACGTAACCGTTTGTTTGCGAACGGGTACGTTTTTCATGGAAGTCCTTCACGAACTTGCTGTCCATGTCTGATGTGCGACTGAAGGTGCTACAGCAATATGGAATTTATTGGTTTCATGCTTTAGCATTCGCCGTTTCTGCATTGTCTGTTTGCTTCTGGCCTCCCACCCGTGCGTAGCACGGGTACCTCACTAGTTGATGTAATGCTATTCCGTTTTCAGCCACAATTATTTACATCAAATAATGTGCTACACACAACACATAAAAAATGAAATACAGAAATATCTAATTTACATTGAGTATTCAACCACCTGAGTCAATACTTCGTAGAAGCACCTTTGACAGTAATTACAGTTTCAAGTCTTCTTGGGTATGTCTGTATCGACTTTGCACACCTGGATTTGGGGAGTTTCTCACATTCTTCCTTGCAGATTTGCTCAAGCTATGTCATGTTGGATGGGGAGTGTCAGTGATCAGCAATCTTCAAGTTTTTCCACAGATTCTCAATGGGATTCAAGTCTGGGTTTTGGCTGGGCCACTCAAGGACTTTCACGTTCTTGTCCTGTAGCTATTCCATTGTTGATTTGGCTTTATGCTTGGGGGGGTGGGATCATAGTCCTGTTGGAACGTAAAGCTTCGCTGCAGTCTAAGGTCTATTGCACTCTGAAGCAGGTTGTCCTCAAGGATTTGCCGGTATTTGGCTCCATTAATTGTTCCCTTTACCCGAATACGTCTTCCAGTCCTTGCTGCTGAAAAGCATCCCAATGGCATTATGCTGCCATCACAATGCCGCACGGTAGGTCGCAATGTCACAGTGCATGGGCTCCACTTTTGTTCCTCATCTACATTAACAAGTCTCCACTTAACTTGAAAAATATTCATTGCCACTTTACAGATATTTCCACCTCTTAACTTCTTATTCATTGATTTAACTGCTTGTTGCATGTCCACCATCTTCCATGATCCTAGACCTCCTGAAGAAAAAACTTCAGAAGAAATTACCAACACATTTGCTCTTTGCATACAATTTGGAACCATGTCACAGTCTGCTTGCTAAATGGGTAACCTCAACCAAAACGTGAGCTCTTTCTTTTGCACAACGTTAATGGATAGAACTACAGTATCAATGACAATCATTCCACCAACGAGGTGTCCTTCCTACTTGATGTTTTTGTACAATTGTAATAACCAAGTAAACTTCTCCCGGTGTTGTTTCGCACTTCCATAAGCTTTGACTTCTGTAAATGGAAGGAAAATGATGTGGTGCTGGAACGCATGTCTTGAGTATGTGCCGACATGCATTGCATCAGGATCTTGATTGTCAGGGTATTTCTTACCACAAAGGCCTCCGCCTTGGTAGCCCAAGCAACCGGACTTTGTGGAGGTGCAAAGGGAACACCAAAGACCAGGCTTGTATGGGGCGATGATGTGCCCATTCAGTCTCCAGTTCCCCCTGAGATCCATTAGGAATGGGCCAAAAACACAACATGAACTGAAGCATAGTTCCAAGTAACTGAATTATGTAAATCAACTTAATAAATGTGTTTGTTATTGTTTTTTTAAGCATGTAGTCAGGTGTCTGATGCAGCAATCAGCAAAGCAATGTCAACTTTAAAATGTCTTACCCAGGGAAATAAACACACAAAAAGAGATCTTCTAAATTTTCTCTTCGCTGGCAGCTATACCTGGCACATCCAATCTTCTGGGATGAAGCCCAAATAATCTGGAAGAAAAAAAAGTAAAGGTTTGTTCACTTACTACAGGAAATTTGGTTCAGGATTTTGAACTTGGTTTCACTTGTTTCAACTGGTCCAAGTTGTCGATTTGACGCGTTAATTCTGCCCACAAGTTCTCTATCGGATTCATATCCGGAGACATGGCAGGCCACTCCATATGCTCTACACCACGGTCAGCAAGAAAGTGTTGGATCATGCAAGCACGATGAGGCCGTGCATTGTCATCTTGGAAGACAAAGTTTCCTCGAAAGGCTGCACGAGTAAATGGAAGCAATGTTTCTTCCAGAATGACCCTGTACTTGAACTGGTTCAGGTTTCCATTCAGAACAACCAGGTCAGTTTTGCCCCCTGCATGAAAAGCAGCCCAAACGGTCACCCCACCACCTCCAGCTTGGACTCTTGGCACTATACAATCTTCGTTGTGGGCTTCATGCACTTGGCTGCACACTCGGACGTGGCCATCTTGACGATAGACCAGAAATCTAGACTCGTCACTGAAGGTCACGTGATTCCAGTGTCCTGGCTGCCATCGACGGTGCTCTCTGGCCCACTGCAATCGGCACTGGCTATGCTGTCTGGTCAGGCGTGGCTTTCTCAGGGGAGGCCTGGCACGATAGCCACAGTCATTGGTTGACTTGAACCAGTCATTGGTTGACTAGCCTTCTGGATACAGGCACATTTGTCAGTTGCTGCCACTCAGCCCTAAGCCGATTAGCTGACTTGGTACGGCCATTGCGGACTAACCGGTGCAGCTGGCGATCATCTCTCCTTGTGGTTCTGCGTGGACGTCCTGGGCTCGGTATTGGAGTAGGGACACCCCTCTGAGCATTTCGCTTCAGGATCTTTGACACCTGACCTTGAGTGATGCCATACTGCCGAGCAATAGCACGCTGTTTCATGCCAGAATTTCGTAAAGCCACCACTCCATGACAAATAGCATTGTCAAGTTGACAGACCACCTCCAGAGGAAGCGGTAATAACTTTTGTAGACGTGCAATAGTTGTTTTCCACTAATACAGAATGCAACAACCCTTATATACCCAATTGTGAAGCCAATCGTCAAATGTACTTGTCCTTACATTTTGTCACGCCACCTGTGATATTATCCTGTTGTTGACTTCTTGCTGCGAAAGATAATCAGTGACATGGTTCTTTTGACAAAGAAATCACCGAAGCGTAAATGAAACTCACCAGATTGATATACTGAGTTCAGAAAGTAAACCCAAGTCAAGAAAAAAAAATATTCCATATTAAATGCCAAGTCTGTATATATATATAAATAAATATATATGTATGTATAACTTTATGGAGGGGTGTGGGTGTTGGTGAGAACAGTTTTGGGGGGAGGGGGGGAAGAATGTACACCAACTACACACTATCACTTGACGAGACCCTCTCACAGAAATCAGGTATTCACACTCAGCACAGATGAACATTGTACACAATCACCGAACCATATTCAAGCTACCTTCATGTCCTGCTAAAATACCGAGATAACAATAGGAAACATGACAAACAGCCAGGAAAAGACATAAAATGTCATGACCCCCATGGTTTTATTAAGTTTGCTGTGCAGAGTTAAAGGCCGTCAGTCAGCCATCTTTGGTCAGATTACAAAACAAAATATTCTGCATATGTATACTCTCATGTACTGTCTTTGTGCCAAGTTTGAACAAAATAAGTCCATACATCTCCGAGATATAGTTGCGGATGCACATACGCAAGGATGGACTGACCGACGGACAGACGAGACCCAATCTATAAGCCTCCATTCCAACGGAGTCCAACGGGGGCTAATAAACCTAGCATATGGGACGTTAAACTATGGTCACACATCAAGAGATATATATGTTCTAATGAGAACACTAAAAAAAATCAAAAGTAAGCATTACCAAACCTTGTATATGTAGATTCAAAAGAAACTTTTAATCCTGCTTTACAAAATTAAACTAGAACGCCACTCGGTAGAGAGCATACCTCCACCTGCCTGAACAGTTTACGTTTTGTATCCCACTGATAGGCCAGATCTGGATCCAGACCTTAACCAAAATTTAATCGGCTTGTTCTTGTCACTTACCCAGCTCATCCATCTAGTTTTGTTTTAAATCAACCACTACTCTTTGAAATATCATGCTATATGTCGTTGTTTGCGCTATCTCTCAATGGTGAAGAATCACTTCAAAATTTCTCGGATCTGGATCCGGATCTTCACCAAAATCTAACCATTTCCTCCTTCTTTAGCCAAACATACAAACCATTAAATAATATTTCTGTACTACAGAAAAAATGTCAATCAAGAATTTATGCCTCCCTCGCCCAAAGATGACCGCAGTTTCCTATTTAGCAATAGTTATCAGTTTTAGACAAAACTCGCCCACACAATAATTTGCTACCACAATCCATGTTAAAAGGGTTCTTTGGCCTGAATGAGGTATCAATTTATTTCAGATCAATTTAAAACTGCAAGGAGAGTAAAAAGGGAGTTTTCACCCAACGCTGAAGAAATGACCCAAATGTCACACCTTTTCTGTATAGTTTCAGTGCCATTGGAATAAAACTCAGGATTTAGCTCTGAAACCTATTGATAAGGAAAAACCTTTTTGACAGCCCTTTTATTTCATTTATATATGTTGAAGATGTATTTTCAAATGCTTGAAAATTAATGTTGCCGTTTTCCATCAAGTTTATTGTTTTTAAAACCTCGAAAACGAGGAGAACCAGTCCTCGTGCAATGTACCTGTGTGTAGTGATCACACGTATGATTCTTCGCACAGGTTCTTGATGTAGAATTGTAATGTTCTCCCTCCAAGAACCAAGCGTGCAGTACATCTCCGAAAGCCAACGCACCTGGTTCCGCAACCATCAAGTTCTGGCCCAACATCCTTCTCATTTGTCCATGGACCACTGCGTGTTGGCATTCGGCGACAGCACGCCTCCAAGCCTCTTTGGAAAGACCATCATCCCATTCCTACACGCCAACAGACTTAAATTAATGATGGTGGAACTCCAAGAGACCCCATGACCTTGAGGGCACCAATGTACCTGGGAATAAGTAAGGGAAATGTCTTTTAGCATTGAAGTGTGGATAATTTTTCATCATCCACACACAAGCAACAAATCAGTATCACAATTCATGCTGTAGTGGGTCCACTAAGAATGGGAAACTTTTAGCGCCATCTACCCATTTAGTTGCAATTGGCAAGTACAATAAGCCACAATATATTTGAGTGTAGATCCAGCCAATGCCATGCTCACCATCATGTGAATCAGCAACTAAGAATGGGTATTTCCAATCCAAGTAGGTTGGCATCCACGGAGAGGAGGAAATGCTCTGTTGATTGTGGTGATACAGGCAGCGCCATCGTTGTGACGTCATTGGTACCCAATGGGCCCCAAGAAGTAACGTAACTTACCCTAAGTTCAATGGCTGTTTTTCTGGTCAAACAGGTGTGTGTGTGTGTGTGTGTGTGTGTGTGTGTGTGTGTGTGTGTGTGTGTCAATGTGTCCTGAAATGATGAAAGGTCATTCAGCCATGTGAAATGCACGAAAAGCTCTATATGCTTATGGGCCAAGATAGGCTGACAAATTTGACACTGCTCAACATTGAATCAGAAATACTGAACACTATTGAGTTTTCTTGGAAGGTTTGATGCCTTTGCTGCCACCAAGTCATGTCGATTAATTTCGTGATTGTATGAATGATGGCTCAAATCGTGCACTGTAATACACTTTCATTGTTGGCTTCTTCTTCTCCTCCTCCTCCCTATATAAGAGGTGAGGTCCAATGGCACCCATCTCCTGCCCTGCCTTGACAACGATGCTCCTCCACTTCCCTCTGTCCTCAACCAACTCTCTCCACCCTTCAACCACCTCCACCTTACCGATATCCATCTTCACACAATCCTCCTATCTTAACTGTGGTCTACCTTTTTTCCTCCTACCTTGTTCACCCAACCTATCTGCTCTCTTTGCCATTCTCTCTTCCCCCATCCGCACCAAGTGTCTAGCCCATCTCAGTCCGCATTTCACCAATCTCCCCATCAAGTTCATCTGCACACCAATCTCCTCCCTCAGTTCATCCATTCTCCTTCTATCCACCCTCTTCACTCCCGCAATCCTCCTCACCTAGTGGTTCACACAAACCCGCAGCATCTGTTGTTGATCACCTTCCCCCTTCCCTCCTCTCCTCCACCATATTAATACATCCTCCTTATTCATTTTGTTAAGTATCATGAACATTTAAGATACACAACCAGCACCCGGGACCGAGAAGGTTATAAGGGGGTATAGGGGGCACCACCTTACTTTGTGTTGATTAAAAAATAAAAAAGTACACTATGAGTTCTGACTGATTTGTTGTCATTCTAATTTCAATGCACGAACTTTAAATGAATAAATGTTAATGAAACCTTTATTTACCATTTTCTCCATGTTTGCTGCAGAAGGAAATACACCAGCACGGATCTTGTTGTGTTTCTGTACAATGTTGAACGCTTCTCTGGGTTCAATCCCTGCAACAGCAACAAAACAACAGCAAGGGGTCTTATGGTGAAACTGCCAAAATCAAGACTCTCTGCTCACCTTCACTCTTTCATTCCTTTTTTCTCCCGCCTCTGGAACAAACTCCCACACTCCCTTCAATCCCACCCATCCCTCCAGGTCTTTAAACCAGCTGTTCTCCACCATCTCTTATCTTCCCCCATCCAAGACTTTGATCTTTTCTACCCCCGCTAATTTCACCGCAGATCCACTTTTTTGAAATACCAACTTCTTTCCTGTAAGTCGTTGCAGTGTCCATATGTTTTATACCTCTCCCACCGCGCCACCCCCTTCCCATGCCTCCCACCAAGCCCTCTCCCTCCCACAGATCTCCCGATGTCCCTGCTCTCAAATATTGTACTTGTGTGCTTCCCTCTCTCTCCCCATCTTGTCTCCCGCTCCCTTTATCATATGTTTTACGTGTCCGTTTTTTGGGGTTTTTTTGTCATTAATGTTAGCTCTTACACGAGCCTCGATCTTGTATACAAAAAAATAATATTAATAAGCACATTACTAATAATATTTTTTTATTGTCACTTTTAACACTAAACAAGATAGACTACTAATGAATATCATTATCATCAGGTAATAATACCAATATAATGATAACTAGAAAGCATCTGAAAATGCAAAGCCCGTCAGCGTCTGTTTGTATGCAGACGTCTTCTTCTTCTTCCGTATCCTCAAAATAACGAAAACATTAAAAAAAACAAAACCAAAATAGATGATTTTATGCAGCCTTGACCTTTGACCTTTTGATATTAAAAAACAACAACAATCAGCTTCTATCTTTTTATTGGTGAACCAATTCTGTGACCCAATATGCAAATTCTTAATATTTCAGGTCAATTGGATGAAAATTGACTATTTTAGGTGATACTGACCTTTAACTTTTTGGCAAAATTATCAATTTGCCTTCTCCATATTCTCATATTAAAGCTTTGTTGAAAATTTGATGACAAAACTCAAATGGTAAATTTAAATTTCAGGTAAATTGGATGAAAATTGATGATATTAGGTGATACTGACCTTTAACCTTTTGACAAAATTAACCGCGCCATGCACGGGTTGGAGGCCAGAAGCAAGCAGACTGCAGAAACGGCGAATGCTAAAGCATGGAACCAATAAATACCACATTCCTGTCGCACCTTCAGTCGCACATCAGACATGGACAGCAAGTTCGTGAAGGACTTCCATGAAAAACGTACCCGTTCGTAAACAAATGGGTATGTTTGTTCTATACCCAGTCAATGGCGAATCTGCATATGGCGATCCGCGAATTCACTTTTAGAATGTAAAACCATCACGGCATTTCGTCATTCACTTGAACTCGATATCGCTTTTTTTCATTCCAAACAGCATAACTCCAATCACAAATTAAAGAACATTAATATAAAAAATAAACTTTTAACAACATTCGTGACATTAAACAAATATTTTAATCCTGATGTGAAGTTCCGTACGGTTGGGTAAATACAATTACGAATTCAAAATCGTAATTGTATTCGCTCAATTCCAGTCATCCATTGATACTTTATCAAAACGATTAACACGATTAACGTTTAACGATTTAACATTACGAATGAATGACAGTTGTATTGTGATATTATCAAACCCGCGCATTGCCATCATCTGTCCACTTCCGGATTCGCGGCAGCTTCGTAATTCTCATCAAAATCTAAACAGTATTTGTAGAATTTCAATAAAAGCCACAACACTGTTCATATCGGTAAATATTATTCCATCGTGTTTGGAAAAACTGGAAAATTTGGAAATAATTGGAAAAACAATATAGCCTAAAAGGGGTCCCAGGAATACCCACCCAAAATATCGTTGCGATCGTTTCAGGCGTTTTTGCGGTACCTGCGAACGGACAGACGGACGGGCATTTGGTGAATTATAGTAAGATAAAGCTTTGGTGAAAATTATATGTCAAAACCCAAATGGTAAATTAAAATTTCAGGTAAATTGGATGAAAATTGATGATTTTAGGTGATACTGACCATTAACATTTTGACAAAAGTATCAATTTGCCTTTTCCGTATTATCATAATAAAGCTTTGGTGAAAATTTGATGACAATAGCTCAAATGGTAAAAAGTTATGGGCCGGACACACACACACACACACACACACACACACACACACACACACACACACACACACACACACACACACACACACACACACACACACACACACACACACACACACAGAGAAGTGATTGCAAAACCCCGCCTCCTGCCGCGGACGGACTAACAATGCACAGATTAGGATGACAGGGAAGAAGGTTTATTTGCCTGTATAGTTGTTTAATTTGTTTAACATTGCATTCCCCCACTTATACTCTGCCATTGTCTCGAATGTCCTGCCAACTCACTCACCGGGTTTGTCAGTGACAAGTGCTCCATAGTCAGGCAGAACACTCGTTGTACTCAAAAGCAGAAACACCGCAAAGTGTCTGTGCGCCATTCCTGAACGCAATTCGAACAGGTCGCCGTCGCAGCTGGATGGGAAACTTCTCTGGAACGGAGTGGGTATTCCACTGTAGCTGTACGAGAGTCGATCCGAGATTGGGTAGAGACCCTCCACGGCTTCGTGGGGGTCTCCCTCTACGGGGGATCTCTCCAAAGAGCCCTTCCCAGAAATTCACAATTTCTCATGAAACTTGAATAAGTGTGCCAGAGGTAACATGGAGCGCGCTCGGGCAAGGACACTGACTCACGAGGCGGCACTAACGTTTGGCTCGGTTGGGATCCCACACGAAGTTGATCTTGGATTTAAAGCCTGCAGTAGAATTATATTTCATAAAGAATAGCTGGATGCACATCCGAGGGTTAGGACCAAAAACAAACAACAGATGTTTTATTTTCGACAAAAAACCTCTTTTAAATACCATACATGAAAAGGAGCAAAACAGAATAATACATTTTTAAAATCTCCAGATTCTCTCTATCACTAAATCCTGTTGATTTTTCTAATATTGTCTTACCTCGTACATGACGTGAAGCATTTTGTGCATTTATTATTAGCATGATGGGTTTCATCCATTGACCACACATGCTTTTACCGTATTGCTCAAGATACGAGAATAAAGCTCCCGAAGATCATACCCGACTTTGTTTTTCTACCCCAGACTTCAAAGGCACGAGGCCTGGTGTTGGCTTAGCCGTTTGGGTGCCGGCTTGGGTTCCTAGGATCCTGGGTTCAAATCCTGGTCGATCGCTGAATTAACACCAGGGGGGTTGACTCAGCCTGTACATCCTTCCGAGGTCAGCAAATTGAGTACCAGCTCACTGGTAATTCCTTGTGTGTCGCAAGAGGCGACTAACAGTGTTGGTGGCAGGAAGGGCATCCGGCCATAAAACATTGCTTCAAAAAGGGGACCACGGTGCCCGAAAAAGGCCAACCCCTGCTCTGCGGGGAAAATGGCCCCTAAAGGCGGGTCAGACTTCAAAGGCATGGCTCAGGCTTCCTGTGGTCCTGTCAACTTACACAATCTGGTCTTGGGATGCACGAAAACAGTCCTCGTCTCACAATGTCACCATTCTTGCACACCAGTATCTTAAAAGTTTGTGTTTTCTTCGAATGACACCCCTATCTCCTTGAACATAGATGGCACACTGTCATCATGAATGTGAAAACTCACACAGGGAACTCCAGGGGAGACCCTCCAAAGGTCTCATTGAAAAGGCAATGAAAGCTTACAACACACACTGCACTCAGACTCCACTCATTAATATGAGTCAATATGAGTGGAGTGCTGCGTATTGTAGCATAATGACAATTTTTAACAGTGAAATGGGCATTTATAAAAGTTCTTGAGTAAGTTTTTTCACATGTTAAAGTTTGAGGATGTTTCTAAAATGTGATGTCTTGATGGTGCTGGCATTCAATCAGAGTTCACTAAGATCACGTGCTGTATTATTATTGTTGTATGTGAATGTGATACCGTGTGCCTCCCTGTAATGTACACTGTATGAAGGAAAACTGTTTTAAACTGAGAAGAGTCTGTTTATTAGTACAATACTGTGAATAGCTGAGCATTATACAATCTTCAAGCGCTTCTCAAAGTTCAGGAGTGGCTGGGGGCTTTGCGCCCCCGAACCACCACCAGGATGCTGCTCCTGGCCCTTGCTGGGGGTTTAAGCGGCTTCCAGAACCCCTTCCAGATCTCACAACAGACTGCAATCGCAGTAACATAGGGTAAGAGGTCTGTTTCTGACCTGATTAAATTTCTGGCCTGTTTCATGACTGCACACCTGATCTAATAATTCAGCAAACAAAACAGGCTCAGGCCAGAATGGATGGAGGTCATAAAGATCTTCAATCCATATTTATTTCCACTTAAATGCAAGGAAAGCAACATTTATATCCATATGAACGAGATGACAGGGTTTAAGCTTACTAATGTCACATTAGTATTACCCATATTATGAATGTTTTCAATTTATATAATTTCCTTGTTGTGAGGTTTACAGGAGAAAATTCAGTTCTTGACATTCTTAGGTAAATATCAGAATGGTTCAAGGTTGACATGGAGTTTTTGTGGCAGAAAATCCTGAAAGTTTGTGCAATTAGATTGTCTACCCAGAGTCTGAGCAAGTTATACCAGAAGTGACATTTGACAAAAATGTGCCAAAAATATGTTGAAGTATTTTTGTTATGCATGTCTTTCAGTATGTTTAAATGATGCAGGCAGTTCAAAAATTGGTGTGAAAATGGTGAGCTATGTTGAATATTCTCAACAGCAACTAACTACTGTGACTCGAGCAAACAACAAATGTGTTGAACACTTTATTTTTTGAAAATCACCAGATCAGAAAGAAGGGAAATTGCAGAATAAGCAGATGTAATTGATGTAAAGGGGAAAAATTCAATCATTCTCACTTGAAATTCAATGAGGTTAATGTAATTAATAATTAATAATAATAATAATATTAATTAATAATTAATAATGTAATTAATTAAATTAATAGGTTAATTAATTTTAATAAAGTTAAATTAATAAATATTATTATTAATAATAATAAAAATGTAATTAATAATTAATAAGGTAGGTATCCAAGAACATATACTCTAGGTCTAGGAGATCACAAAAGACCTTGGCACTCTAGTAAAAGAGGGCTGTAAAGTTTGAAGTCATCCCCCCAATACTTGTCTGGGGGTTTAGGTCTAAAGTCTTGTCACCGAGATATTTAAATCTCTCTGGGCCACTCAAAGAATATCTGGGTGGCAATAAATTTGTGAATGATGAACAAGTCAAAGCATGCCTTGAAGTGGATGCATGTCTGTCGCAGCATTTATATACAGATGGTATCAAGATGCTACCACATCAATTGGACAAGTGGGGAGCAGAGGAATACCTTGAGAATTAAGGGAAGATGAAGATCAACCTCCTTCTACTTGTTGATTTACTAAAATAATAATTAGAAAAGTACACGTCATTCTAAAACTACCCTCATATTTTTCAGAAATTATGTCATTGTGTGGGCAGTTTTGTACCATCGAATATTGTGTGGCTTCTTTGATGGGATTTTCTCAGCAGATGTCCAGGCTGCGGTATGATTAAACTCAGATGACTTTTTTGAAGTGATGTCACAAACATCCAGCACATTATTATGACCAAATGACATTCAATAATACTTGGTAAGGAAAATATTTGCATTTAACCAAGTATTAATGTATTGCTCCAACATTAAATTCAACATAATGCTGAGATTTAGATGATTATTAATTTTGGATGTCATCAAGCAGCTAACAAAATTGTGGATAAAAAACTAGATGAATGAAACAGTATGGCCTGCTTGCATTGTGGTCATGTTGATATTACCAAATGTTGCAAGAAACTCAGTTTCTTAGGAATGACAAAGGCCAACTAATATCCAAAGTTTCACCCCAATAATCCTCTTTTAAAAACACCATGAGTATTATTGTCTTTGATGGGACATTTTATTGCACAACTTCACAGGGTGGAGTGTGCTCTGAAGATCTGAACTTCACAGGGTGGAGTGTATGCAAGGGAGAACACATCTACTATACATGGATGATCTAAAACTCTTTGCACCAAATGATGAAAATTGCCAGAATAACAGAGATTAGTGAAATGATTATCCGACGACATTCAAATGGAATTTGGCCTAGATAATGTGCCAAGTGCACGTTCGTACAAGGTAAACCAACAAAAACGGACAACATTAAAATTTACAGATACAACAATACAGGAACTAGTAAAGAAAGCATCATATACTAAGTACCTTAGAGTATAAAAGGGCCAACAAATTTGTCACAAACAAATGCGAAAAACTATGACCAAAGAACATCTGTGTAGAACGAGACGGATCCTGAAAACACACCTCTACCAAGAAACAAAATCAAAGCCATAAACCAACTCGCAATACTTGTGTTTGAATAGAGTTGCGGAATTAAAAACTGGCAACTATCAGAAATAAACAAACAAGATAGCAAAAAAAGGAAATTCCTCCCAAACCACAAAATGGTTTACAAAAAACAATGTTTCCCGAGCATGTACAGGCCAAGATGAGGAGGAAGTAGCGGCCTGATGGTGCTCAAACAAGTGCAAAGAATGACAACTGTCACATTGGCTGAATACATGAAAAGTTCAACAGACTACCAAATCTAATTTGTTTGCATACACAAAGACAGCAAACCAGAAAAGGTATCGATAACCCACCTAAAAAAAATTCCAAAAACACGTGTGAGTAGATGATGTCACATATGGAACGGAAACAGCAACGAGTACAGTCCCACTGATTGCAAAAAAGACAAAATAAAAATATAAAATGAAACATCAACAGATATACACCGACAACTGGGATAATGATCTACATCTACATCTCGCTGTCTGATAACATGGACCAACTTCTATCTACTCATCCCAACTGTCTCTTCCTCATATGTGGTGATTTCAATTGTCACCATGCCAGTTGGATGGGTATGGGTACCTCTTTCAACAGCCATGACACCTCAGCGAAGGACTTCTGCGACTCATTGGGACTGACACAATCTGTCAATTTCCCGACCCGGATATCAGTCAACGGAGCACCTCCCCTTCCAGACTTGGTTCCAAACTTCCCTGTAAATATCTGCTGCTCTTCTTCTGCTCCAATCGGTACTTCTGACCATATTCTTCTTAAAGTGGACATCTCTATGGCCATTCTCAGAGAGCCTCCTCAGCATTGACGAGTCTGGCATTTCACTCAGGCCAACTGGCACGGTCTTCAAGCAGGCATCAACCAACTGGACTGGTCTCCCATCTCTACTGCCTCTACTGTCTCTGACATCAACACATCCTGGGAATTCTTCCAAAGTAAATTGCTCTATTTCATGCACAGATTTATCCCATCTCGTGTTCAGTTGTCATACCCTTCCTCCCATCCATGGTACACAGAATCTTGTGGTGAGGCAGTTGCCCTGAAATAACTTGCCTTTGCCTCCTGGAAGGCAAATCCAATGGATGGCAATCTCATTTCCTTTCACAAAGCCCGGAACAAGTGTGTGTCCTCCTTCAGGAGAGCCAAGAAACAATATCTCTCTACTCTCAAGAGTGAACTCTCAAACCTGCCTCTCTCTTCCAAATCCTGGTGGCGTCTTGTCAAATCCATTTCTGGCGATTGTTCCCCCTCCCTCACCTCCCTTACCTCAAACGGCTACACAATGACTCCACACGTGAAAAAGCTGAATGCCTCAACTCTGTATTTGCCTCAAAATCTTGTGTCCCAAACCCGTGTCTCTGTACGCACCGTACTCAGTCGTACCCAGATGCTCCTGGACTCTGTGTCCTTCTCTCCTGACAAGGTGTAGAAGTTTCTGTCAATCCTCGACTCTGATTCTGCAAATGGACCAGACGGCATCAGCCCACAGGTCTTAAAATCCGGCTCTGCTGCTCTTACACACCCTCTCTCTGTTCTCTTCACCATCTCTTTTGCTCAAGGTCATCTGCCATAAGCTTGGAAATCAGCCAACATTACTGCTTTGCACAAAAAGGAGCAAAAACAGATCCTTGCAACTACAGAACAATCAGCCTTCTCCCAATCATCTGCAAGGACATGATATCCATCATCACTGCTGACAATAAATCCTCCTCTTCTCCAATGGCTTGCTCTCTGATCATCAATTTGGATTCAGACCAGGTCGCTCTAATCTGGACATGCTGCTTCTGCTGTTTCAACAATGGATGTTGTAGTAGTAGCAGTTGTAGTAGTAGTTGTAGTAGTAATGTAGTAGCATTTCCTCAATGTCAAACAGAAATTAGAGCTGTCTCCCTTCACATATCATGTGCCTTTGATACGGTCTGGCACTCCGCTCTGCTCAACAAACTCTCTTCCTATGGTATCCATGGAAATCTCCACGCATGGCTTGCGGACTTCCTCTCTGGTCGTAGTTAACGTGTGGCCCTGAATGGATTTCTCTCATCTCCCCTTCCTGTTCAGGCTGGAGTTCCCCAAGGCAGTGTTCTAAGCCCTGTGCTTTTTCTGGTTTTCATCAATGATCTCTCCGACTCTCTGGAAAATCCTCTCTATCTCTATGTGGATGACTCCACTCTCTGCCGCTCCATACCTCATCCCTCAGATCGGCAGTCTGCAGCCTCGTCTCTGCAGACCTGGACAAAATCACAGATTGGTCAAACAAGTGTAACATATCTTTCAAACCTGACAAATCTCACACTCTCATGATGTCTCTCCCCAAAAAGACCATCTGGACAACCCTCCCATCTACTTTCTCAACAATACTCTCCAAGAAGTTCTGTCACTCAAGGTCTTGGGTCTCACAATCTGCCATGCCCTTTCCTGGGAAAACCACATTTCCAAGCTGATCTCCAAAGCCAGTCGCCGACTGGGCATCCTCCGTCGTGCGAAGTCCTTCCTTGGCACACCTGAGCTCCTCACCACGTACAAGGCTTTCATCCGCAGCTCAATGGAATACTGCTCGCCCCTCTGGGCTGGTGCCCCTGCCTCACACCTAGCTCAGCTTCACGCTGTTGAAACCAAAGCTTTCAGAATCATTGGAATCTCCCATGATGAAGCTAACTCTGAGGGCCTTTCACTCACTCACCGCAGGCAGGTTGGTGGTCTTTCTGTCTTCTACCAACTCCTCTCCGGCCTAGTCCCCCCAGCCCTGTCTGTGCTCTGTCCCCCAAATACTCCTACAGGTTGCACAAGATCTGCCAACAACCCTCTTATGGTTAAACTGCCAAAATCAAGACTCTCTGCTCACCATCACTCTTTCATTCCTCTTTTCTCCCGCCTCTGGAACAAACTCCCTCATCTATCTATAATTCCAGTAATCTCTGTGTGTTTGTTTGTACGTTTGTACGTTTGTTTGTTTGTCTGTGACCGCTGTTTCTCGACAACCACGGGTCCGATATACTTTTAACTTGCCAGGTATATTGCTGGGGACCCGAGGATGTGCCTTTTCAAGGTTTCATATTAATCGGACAATTACTTACCGAGCTATGTCCAAAAAACGATTCAACCAATCAGAGAGCAGCGAACTATCGCGTGTGCCGAACGTGGCGGACACACTCTGCCTCGGATGGCACATTTGAGAGCGTATTCATTTATTTCACGTTTGCAAACTATGTTGGCGCTATGTTGGCGTTAAACTATGTTTTAAAACTAATAAAAACCCCGGGGGGATTGTCACTGTACTCGCAAGCCGTTCGCCGTTCGCTTTGGCGTTGCGAATGGACCAAAACATTTCATGCACCAAACCATTTCATGTAAAGCGTTCGCCGTTCGCTTTGGCGTTGCGAATAGACCAAAACATTTCATGGACCAAACCATTTCATGTAAATAGAGGGGGGGATATAATTTTAGATATAGATATAGTACGGGCATGCCCTAGTTCTCTTCAATCCCACTCCTCCCTCCAGGTCTTTAAAACAGCTGTTCACCACCATTTCTTATCTTCCCCCATCCAAAACCTTGATCTTTTCTACCCCCGTTAATTCACCCCAGATCCACTTTTCTGAAATACCGACTTCTTTCCTGGAAGTCCTAGCAGTATCCATGTATTTTTTTTACCTCTCCCACCACCCCCCCCCCTTCCCAGGGCTCCTCCCCCCAAACCCCCTCCCTCCCACAGATCTCCCGATGTCCCTGCTCTCAAATGTTGTACTTGTGTGCTTCCCCTCTCTCCCCATCTTGTCTCCCGCTCCCTTTGTTATATGTCTTATGTGTCAGTTTGTTTTTTGTCATTAATGTTAGCTCTTACATGAGCCTCGATCTTGTATACAAAAAAACGATTAAAAAAAGATAAAGAGCAGGAAGGCATAGAAAAAGAGTTGGACAGATTGGGAGTAGACAAAGAATGCTCAATGGTGTGGCTAGGAAAAGGTCAAATCAACTGGGATGGAGAACGAATAATTATAAATGGCCAAGACCAAGGACACTACACCAATGGCTTTAAGAAAATTGCAGGACTGAATCAATCGGAAAAGTGTAGATTCTGCAAGGTCGAAACAGAAAGCTCAAGCCACCTCCTATCAGGATGTAAAAAAAACTCATGTCAGAGCAGATGTACATGCAAATACACAACAAAGTATGTAGAGTAATCCTCTGACACAACTGAAAAACTTCAACATCCCAGTTCCAAAAAACTAATGGAAACATCAACCAAAAGCAATCACTGAAAACAATCAAGTAATGCTCACGCATGACCTGATTATCCCATCGAGAGTGAACATAGAAAACAAAGCACTGTGACTGGATTTTGGACTGAGGTACAAAAAAAAGAAAAGAAGGCATTGCTAATTGAGGTATCAGTTCCCAAAGATTTTGGCCTGAACAATGCAGAAAACAAGAAAATGACCAAATACCAAGATCTCAAAAATTAAGTGAAAATATCCTAGAATACAATTATTGGACCAGTGATTATTGGAGCAATAGGAGTGATAGAGAAGAACCTTAGATAACTTAAACACCATCCCTGGGAATATTAATACAAACAAACTCCAGTTCTAGACTGTCCGGGGCTTCATGACGATCCTGAAAAGAGCCATCGGAACAAAACTTTGAGAACAAGAAATCTTCACAGCTTGGTCCATGAATCACGATACATTAGCAAAATGGAGATGGATACTTCAAGACATGGGAAGACTCCGTTAAACCTTCTGAAACTCGCATATGGAGATAACAACCAAGGACACACACATGATGATACTCTATTAACACAATTAAAAGTGAGCACCTCTCAAAAGAAGGGGGCGCACACTCATCATGAATGAATATTAGTCACCATGCTGTGAATCCACGGTACCACTCTACGAGATCATTAAAGTTGCAAAACAAATGTTTGCAGACATGGTAGCCTACTTAATGTACTCTTAGAAAGTATGACTTACATCTTTTACGATATATAATACAGTACACCTCTTGCAACTGCTTCATTACAGCAAATGCCTTGTCTCCACTCACCTGCTCAGAACTCTGCACCATGTTGGGCTGTAATTCTGTAAACCATATTTTGGTGTTGTGCATGGAAGGTACGCTAGAGTGGGCGTGACCAAGAGGAGGAGGAGTTCCGGGTAAAGGACGCAGCGTGGAGAGGATTGGAACGGGACGTGCGTTAGAACTTGTGTGACAATTCAATTCGACAAATGTCTATATTATAAAGCAGGAGTGTCTGTCTGTCTGTCCGTCCGGCCCAAAACAACTCCCTTAGTTTCGGTGCTAGCCCCGCCAAACTTTCTGTGGAATGTTTTGGGGTCCCAGCAGATGTTATAAGGTAGGTAGGAGGTTTCAAAAAATCCTCAATACAATTATGATTTTGAAATTGGCTCAATACGGACCTGCTCCCCAATCCAGAAGTGTCCAGATGACCATTTTATTATTGTGTTAATATATGATTGGAATGATGCTGTTTGGAATTAAAATAGAGATATTGAGTTTAAATATGAATGAGGAAATGACGTGAGGGTTTTTACTTTCTAACCGTGACATTCTCGGATTCGCCACATGCAGATTCGCCATTGATTGGGTATAGAAACATCCAGACGGGGTACGTTTTTTGCCCAAGTCCTTCACGAACATGCTGCCAATGCCTGACGTTTGACTGAAGGATGCACAGGAATGTAGAATTTATTGGTTCATGGTTTGGCATTCACCGTTTCCGCCTTGTTTGTTTTACATTTTGGCTTCCCACCCGTGCACAGCACGGGTACCTGCCTAGTTCAATATATTTCTTAAATGGCCTATGTACAATACCGTGAGAGAAAATATTGCTTAAGTTTGAATGAGAAGTTATTCAATGAGAGAGATTTTTTAAAATAACATCTGACAATTCAATGTCCTCGCACACTACTCCAATTCAGTATTATCTCGCCATTCAACACCGACATCCGGCACATCAAAGGAATCGCGAACTCTGTGGACGATTGTCCCTCATGCATCAAGGTTTTGGCGTCGTCTTCAGGCAGCACACTGGTCATCGTTTTAATGCACTGGCAGCAACACAATGAGAGGACAGGGAGACCCACCGTCTACAGTCTGCAGCACATTTTGCAAGGTATCAATTCCAGGGACAGACACTACCCTCATATGCGATACATCGACGGGACAATCCCGCCCTTTCGTACCTGCGGCATTCCGTCATACAGTCTTCGACACTCTTCACTCCCTTTTGCACCCTGGTATGTGAGCAACCCAACAACATCATCACACGCTACGTCTGGCAACGGATCAATGCGAACATGCGCCGTTGGGCTAAGCAATGTCTTCAATGCCATCGCTCCAAGATCCAACGTTATAGTCACACCACTTGGTAGTTTTTCAACACCAGATGGGTGTTTCTACAGGGTCCATGTGGTTATATTGTCAGTACCCTACCAACATCAAATGGGCACTGCTATTTGCTGACTTGTATTGACCGCTTTACCCGTTGGCCAGATGCTGCACTGATAGCTGACATTACCGCACTTACCATAGCCAGGGCTTCTGTCCACACCTGGATCGCACGTTTTGGTGTTCCATCAATCATCACTCTGGATCGTTGTAGCCAGTTTGAATCGATTCTATTTCGCGAACTGACTCGACTCTTGGGTACCACAGGGTGTGAACCACCAGTAACCATCCAGCAGTGAATGGCATTGTGGAGCGTTGCCATTGCCAACTCAAGTTTTCCCTGAAAGTGCATGACAACTCCACGCAGTGGACGGACATCGAACCCATGATCTTCCTTGGTACCTGAGCTGCTCTTAAAGAGGACCGTGGATGCTCCCTCACAGAGTACCCGCCCCTGAGGGGAGAAGCGCAAGTATTTCCAAGTACATAGGAGGGTACAGGTACAACTAATTGAAGGCGAGAGGGGGAGATGGTAGAAATATTCTGCAAGGGATACACAAGTACAAAATAGTTTCTCAATTTTCAGTCTGGGTTAGCCTGTTTTGTGTTGCCATCTGAGCAGCAAGCTCAACATACTCTATTCTAATGATAGTGTGTTGATTTGTACATTTTCTACTGATGTCCTTGTAATTCATGTAAGAGTGCAATTATATGTCATAATGTCCTTGTCCCTGCATGTGACGTGTATGCTGCTTTGCTACTCGAGTTGAGACAAAAAAAGGTTACTGAGAGCACCCTGATAGCTGAAACTAAAGCGACACCAGTACAAAAAGTGACACCATTGGAAGATTCATGACAATAAAAAAAGAAGTGAGTGGATCTTAGCAGTGAGCCTGGATTTTGGAGTTTCACCAGAAATGGGTTACCAACAGAATATGAGCACCTGGGGGAATGGTAGAGCATGGAAAGGGCAAGATCCAAAAAAAAAAGGTGGGTAGGAGAAAGAGAGGCCACCACCTGTCATGATCCATGAGCAACAGGTGCAGAGTTTCAGCTATGCCATAGGAGAGTCCAAAGATTTTGAGGGCCTTGGTCTCTATGGGGCATCAAGATGTGAAATATATGACACGAGGGAGCCAGCCCAAAGGAGTACTCATACTCCACACAGTACTATGCAGTGGTGCTCCACTACCATGGACGGGAGGAAGGGTAAGACAACTGAAAACGAGATGGGATAAATCTGTGCATGAGAGAGAGCAGTTTGCTTTGGAACAATTCCCAGGAAGAATTGATGTCAGAGGCAGTAGAGATGGGAGACCAGTCCAGATGATTGATGGCTGCTTGCAGCCCGTGCCAGTCGGCCCGAGAGAAATGCCAGACTCGTCGACGCTGAGGAGGCTCTCTGAGAATGGCCATAGAGATGTCCACTTTAAGAAGAATATGGTCAGAAGTACCGATTGGAGCAGAAGAAGAGCAGCAGACATTTGCAGGGAAGTTAGTCATAACCAAGTCAAGAAGAGAAGATACTCTATTGACTGATATCCGGGTCGGGAAATTGACAGATTGTGTCAGTCCCAATGAGTGACAGAAGTCCTTTGCTGAGGTGCCATGGATGGTGAGAGGAACCCACACCGAGCCAGCTGGCATGATGACAGTTGAAGTCGCCACATATGAGGAAGAGAGAGTTGGGATGAGTTGATCGAAGTTGGTCCATGTTGTAAATCCATGTTGATAGAAGTCGGTCCAAACAGATGTCGAATTCATAATTTTGACAATGAAAAACCATACTTGCGTATTTTAGGAAAATGTTTTTCATAATTTTAGATATTTTCTAAATAAATATGTAGTAATGACCTCATTAGGATGCCATTGGGACTCCATTAGGACCTCATTATGACCTAATTAGGATGTCATTGCAGCCTCCAACTTGTGATTTTTTTTTGCATTTGAGGATTTTCACAAAGTATGATCCAAAGCAATGTTTTGGTGACAGGATGGTACTTTTGTCAAGCAGGTCATGATAATTTCAAGAAGCCACCTCACTACTGCTCCTCTCTGACCACCAATGATGCCATGGCCTGAAATCTCAAACATTAGGTCAGAATTGTCTCCCTCAGCACATAATAATTAGAATACAATATGAATTTTCTTACAAATAACTTAAATGTAAGAGGAGGTCATGAGGCCCATCAAAGCCTGCACGATGATTGCTAATTATGGTTGTTTGTCCGTGCTTTATCCTTTTTAAATGCTCAGCATCAAACAAGGAAGCAGCATGTACTATTATTAAAGGTGGTTCGGACAGCCAACTTCCCAGACAGAGTAGACGCTCAAACCATTGTGCCACCGGGTATGGTAAACCATATATAGGGCATTAAACTTAGTCTGGTATTCTACTTTGTCTGCTAAGCCATTGCCTGCAGCATCCAAGGTCGCTTTCATACCTTTTCATAGACTTTCTGACTTCCTCTGAGCTGTATGGAGCAGTGGTACACTGAATCTTGTGGTGAGGCAGTTGCCCTGAAACAACTTGCCTTTGCCTCTTGGAAGGCAAATCCAACTGAAGGCAATCTCAGTTCCTTCCACCAAGCTCGGAACAAGTGTGTGTCTAGCCTCAGGAGTGCCAGGAAGCACTATCTCTCCACACTCAAGAATGAACTCTCAAACCTGTCTCCTTCCTCCAAATTCTGGTGGCGTCTGGTCAAATCCGTTTCTGGTGTTTGTTCCTCCTCCATGCCCTCCCTCACCTCAAATGGCTACACAGTTGCCACCGCACGTGACAAAGCCGAATGCCTCAACTCTGTGTTTGCCTCAAAATCTTGTGTCCCAAACCCATCTCTCTCTGTTCCCACCTTACCCAGTCAAACCCAACTGCTCCTGGACTCTGTGTCCTTCTCTCCTGACAAGGTGGAGGAGTTTTTGTCAAACCTCGACTCTGATTCTGCAACTGGACCAGACGGCATCAGCCCATGGGTCCTAAAATCGTGCTCTGACGCTCTATCTCACCCTCTCTCTGTTCTTTTCACACTCTCTTTTGCTCAAGGTCATCTGCCAGCATCTTGGAAATCAGCCAACATTACCGCTTTGCACAAAAAGATGCTAAAACAGATCCTTGCAACTACAGACCAATCAGCTTGCTCCCAATTATCAGCAAAGTCATGGAATCCATCATTGCTT
>NC_136261.1:253149090-253151590 GCF_964187855.1 Myxine glutinosa | reverse complement strand
CACTTGGTGCAATGGAGTGTCATGTTAATGGAAGACAAGGCCTTACCCTAAAACACATAATAAAGATATAAGCTACTGAACAAGGGTTTTATCGTGTCCTTCAATGCATCCCCATGGGGAGGGGGGAGGGGCAGGGGGGAGGGGGGAGGGGAGGGGGGAGGGGAGGGGGAGGGGGAGGTGAGGGGGGAGGGGTGAGGGTAGGGGGGAGTGGAGGGGGAGGGGGGAGGGGAGGGGGAGTGGAGGGGAAGGGGGGAGGGGAGTGAGGGGGGGTGGGGGAGGGAGGGGGAGGGGGAGGGAGGGGAGGAGGGGGAGGGAGGGGGGAGGGAGGGGAGGAGGGAGAGGGAGGGGGGGAGGGAGGGGGGAGGGGGCGGGAGGGGGGAGGGGGAGGGGGGTGAGGGGGGAGGGGAGTGGGAGGGGGAACTTCACCCGGGTTGAATAAGAATAATACAAATATATGATGAAAAGAACATGTATATTTTAGAGCAATATCACAGTACATTTCCTACATGACGTTTTGTCAATTTTCAATTTCTCAAAACCTCTTGGTATACAACATTTCTGGTTTTCTTACTTGGTGCCAAGACATAAAGATTGCTTGGTTTTCCAACCCTCGAGCAGCCCACGTACAGCTGGCCATGGGAAGTACCCGGCATTGCCGGGCGGGGGCAGGGAGGGGAGGAGGAAGGGGAGGGGAGGGGAACGGGGGGGAGGGGAGGAGAGGGTGGGGAGGAGAGAAGAGGGGGGAGGGGAGAAGAGGGGGGGAGGGGAGAAGAGGGAGGGGGGAGAAGGAGAGGAGAGGAGGGAGGGGGAGGAGGAGAGGGGAGGGGGGAGGGGGGAGGAGGAGAGGGAAGGGGGGAGTGGGAGGGGGGAGGGGGGAGGCGAGGGGGAGGGGAGGGGAGGGGGAGGGGAGGGGAGGGGAGGGATGGGGGGTGAGGGGGGAGGGGGAGGTGAGGGGGGAGGGGTGAGGGGAGGGGGAGTGGAGGGGGAGGGGGAGGGGAGGGGGAGTGGAGGGGGAGGGGAGGGGAGGGGGGAGTGGAGGGGAAGGGGGGAGGGGGAGGGGGAGGGAGGGGGGAGGGGAGGGGGTGAGGGGGGAGAGGAGTGGGAGGGGGGAGGAGGGCTTCGCCTGGGTTGAATAAGAATAATACAAATATATGATGAAAAGAACATGTATATTTTAGAGCAATATCACAGTACATTTCCTACATGACGTTTTGTCAATTTTCAATTTCTCAAAACCTCTTGGTGTACAACATTTCTGGTTTTCTTACTTGGTGCCAAGACATAAAGATTGCTTGGTTTTCCAACCCTCGAGCAGCCCACGTACAGCTGGCCATGGGAAGTACCCGGCATTGCCGGGCAGGGCAAGGGAGGGGAGGAGGAAGGGGAGGGGAGGGGAACGGGGGGGAGGGGAGGAGAGGGTGGGGAGGGGAGAAGAGGGGGGAGGGGAGAAGAGGGGGGGAGGGGAGAAGAGGAGGGAGGGGGAGGAGGGAGAGGGGAGAAGAGGAGGGAGGGAGAGGAGGAGAGGGGAGGGGGGAGGTGAGGGGGGAGGGGGGGAGGTGAGGGGGAGGGGGGAGGGGAGGGGAGTGGATGGGGAGGGGGGAGGTGAGGGGAGGGGGAGGGGAGGGGTGGGGGTGAGGGGAGGTGAGGGGGGAGGGGAGAGAGGAAGGGGGAGGGGGAGGGGGAGGTGAGGGGAGGGGTGAGGGGAGGGGGGAGTGGAGGGGGAGGGGGGAGTGGAGGGGAAGGGGGGAGGGGGAGGGAGGGGGGAGGGGAAGGGGGTGAGGGGGGAGGGGGAGGGAGTGGGGGAGGGGGAGGGGGGTGAGGGGGAGGGGAGGGGAGGGGAGTGGGAGGGGGAGGGGAGGGAGAGGAGGGAGGGGATGGGGGAGGGGGGGCTGCGCCCGGGTTGAATAAGAATAATACAAATATATGATGAAAAGAACATGTATATTTTAGAGCAATATCACAGTACATTTCCTACATAATATATAAAGGAGTGTCTGTGTGTATATCACATATATATCATATATATATATATATATCATATATATCACAGCATATATCACAATATCTACATATAAAGGAGGAGTGTCTGTGTGTGTGTGTGTGTGTGTGTGTGTGTGTGTGTGTGTGTGTGTGTGTGTGTGTGTGTGTGTGTGTGTGTATATGTGTGACTGTCTGGATGTCCGCTTATAACTCAAGAACTACACATCGGAGAAAAGTTTTAGACACAGATTCGGAATCAGCATTAAATCCTGGTGGTTATAGGCTACGTTTTATTTTAATATCAATGGTTTAAAAAAACCGCGTCACCTGCAATTCCATGGTGGTTTGTGGCGGCGCTAGACGTTCGGGGTGTATTGCAATGGTTTGTCGGGTTTGGCTGTGGGTCCAGAATAGCTCCCATTTCCTCATGTTCTTCCACTTTTATTTTGAATCTTCTGTTACAACGCCTTCCTTATGTACCTTATATCCCCCCGACGAGGCCTCTACATAATTTCATGCG